>NW_020536999.1:33102973-33675027 GCF_003426905.1 Ctenocephalides felis | reverse complement strand
TTTTAGTTCAAAGTTATATTTGGTTATAAATCGTTTAAACTCATAACAACTTGTTATGAGTAGCATGCATACTAATTGTAATAAAATATATCAAATATAGATAGGCCAACCGTCGGATTGCCTTCTGAAAATGCGACGTTGCTATTGTTAAACTTTGATTGGTAACAAGAAGCAAGAAAAAAAAATATATAAAAATAATATAAAAAAAAATTGAAACATTGTCATTTTTCCCTAATTTCTCATTCCCTACTACCGCCACAATGTAATAATTAAAAAAAAACTAATGATTAGAAATCAATATGTGCATTTTCTCTAATATATTTGTAACAGCACTTATTACATAACGAGTCTTAACCAATGTGCTGCCTATTAATATTTTGTCTAAAGAATACTTAATATATATAATTATGTGTATAATTTAGTCACAAAATATGTTTTTTTCAAAATAATTGTTTTTCAAGTTGCGCGCATGATTTATATAACGTGTTATCAAATCTTTACCGAAAATCTACCTGCGAGCGATTCTAAATTAACGCAAGGCATGACCTTTTTGTATGTATACCCTCACATATATGCTTGCGACAAATATAACCTACCTTTTAAATGTCATCAAAACCCTTTTGTTATATTACCAAACACAACATATTTTGATCTCGATTCATCAATAAAACGAAACATTTATGCGCAATCAATGCTTTTGCATAATTATATCATTTAGAAATTTTGCACCAAAATTAAATGATAAATCATTAGTGATTAAATCAATAAATTTAAATTATTTAACAAGTTTGTAACCATTTAATCGGTATTCTCTCGCCACAGAATTATTACGACGCGTTAATAGGCGTTGAATCCATTTGCCATTAATTCTGACTATGTGATACTATGTTATTACTCGCCCCTTTTATAATTAAATTTTGCTCTGGCTATATTATAGAAGATTACATAACTATTTTGTTTACGATAGCTACACTATTAATATCTCTCAATTGCCACAAGGCCAAAATGACATATGATTTTAATAAAATGGATTATTGTATTATAATAAAGGGTAACTCTTTCAAGATATTCTACTATAATAAACGTTACTTCTAATTCATAAAAACACAATATTTAATTGATTGAAAGTAGAAGTATTTATCATATAATTTATAAATAAATCGAAATAAAATAGTTCATATTTTGGTGAAACTGGTGTACTTATCTATACCATTAAAGAAATATAATTTCAACTCCTTGACAAATTTAATTGTAAATTTTTCGCGCACATATCTAATAATTATTAATCTTACGAAATTACACTATAATATTTTCAAAATTATTACCAGTTTGTATCATTTAAGTCACACAATGGGATTATGGAATTGACCTGCATGAAGTATTTTGTTGCAATATACCATTTTTAATTTGAAATTCATAACTAATGGGCCAATTCTACTATAAAATAGACCAATGTTACGGCAAGGCTAGCTATGCTAGGCAGCGTTTTTCATATGAAATGGTACTAAACACACTGTCAAAATGCTATGTTGTTGCTGTTCAATCAGGCGTTTTAGATATAAAACCTAACCTAGAAAACGCACACTTCAAACAAAAGAATCTTCTCGTAGGTGCAACTTTTGGATGTGTCATAATAATACATGCGAGAGGTCAGATTTTATGTGTAAAACGCCTGATCGCACAGCAAATACTTAGCATTTTAACAGTTTTTAGTGTCATTTTATATGAAAAATGCAGTATAACATAGCCTTGCCATAACATTAGTCTAATTTACGACAGAATTGGTCCAGAAAATTTAAAAGTTATTTTATAAGACGTATGCCTACTCATCTAATTCTGATATTGCACAAATAGGAAAAGCAGTTTTAATATGATTTAATAATAATAATTTCACTCTTAAAGATGATAATAAACATACCGAATCGGCGACTGTTTCTGCCAGATTACCGGGCGCCCCGTTCGGCAAATCCGCCGCGGCAGCTTGAGCCGCCGCAACCGCTAAGGCAGTTTCTTTGCTCTCCTCCTGCTGCTGTTGGGCGCGCACGTGGTTGGCTGCCGAACTCGTGGCTGCACCATTCTGCGGTCTCGTTGCGTCCAGGAGCACCTTCAGCGAGGCTATCGCGTGCAGCTGGGTCGCCTTCTCGTCCACTTTACCTGCAACATCTGTTGTTTAGGAGCGTTACAGACGCGAAATAAAAGCGTTTTTAAATTTTGAAATATAATCACTAATATTGTGCCAATTTGGTAATAATGTTTTCGAGAACAAACGGTACCTAACAGTTATAATTTTATTTGAAAAAAAAAGTTCATAATATATTTATATCATTTAATCACTTACTTTAGCGTAACTCTTCCAAAATTCATAAAATTTATTTCTAATATTGCAGTACTTTAATATGTTTCATGCTTCATAAAATCATGACAATTTTGGTCTCTAACTTAAAATATTATCTTTCTAATATAACAAATTATATTTGGCTAATTCATTGAAAAGTATCTTTGATGACTACTATTTTCATCGTTTCATTATTGCCAATTTGGCTGAACTACTGTACTAACTACTAATTTTATAAAAAGTAAATAGATAAACATATTTTATTCGTATATTTCATATTTTTACTATCATGCATTATTGATTAACAATTATTCAATTAGATTGATTAAAGATTATGTGTTCATTTCCCAGTTGTAGGTCTAGGAACTACTACTTATAAAGAATAATTTTAGAATAATGACAGTGATAACGATAAAAATGAATTTATTAATTATTTAAAAATCTAATCTATAGATTATAATTTAACATAATTTGAAAGTTTAATTAAGCGATGCTGTAATTCATAATATATTTGCTACTAAAATATTTAAGTAAAATAATTTCCACAAAACATATCTATTGCAAACTCATTACATAAAGACGTTCATAACTATCAGGTTGAAAACTTTTGTATTATAGGATAATACAAAATCGAACTTTATCGGGTACTCAAAGTTTGCACTTAATTTTATTATGTATGCTATGTTACATAGAAAATCTCAAACTTAGAAGTAACAACCTGTATGTTCAATAATTAACTATAATCCATAATATACTAATAATCTATATTTGTGCTTAGAGATGCAAAAGATTATATATATATATATATATATATATATCCTTTTATATATATATATACATATATATATATATATATATATATATATTATATATGTGTGTGTGTGTGCGTTTGTATGTGTTTGAAACAGAGAAAGTAATTTATGTACGTGCATATAATTTAAATAGATTTTTATTTGTTAACAGTTTGTAATCATTGACGACAATATCAAACACGTACAAATTTGAAGAGTCAACAATTTTTTCATATGCTATCACTGGTTCGTATAAAATCGATAACTATGTATGTTTACCCAGTTCCAGCACGCGATTTACTGCTCCTCAAATTTACGTGTATCGCGTAAACTGTTTTCATAAATATTTTATAGTTTCATTGCTTCACTAGAAGCACTATCGCATCGGATAACCTAGATAAGTATCCGACGATTTTATTTAGTGTCTGTCAATTTTATTTGATTATTCGTCAATATATTTTTGATAGATATGTTAAATGATCATAAACATTAACGATAAATGGATTACCTATATACACAGATTTTGAAAATAATAAATTTGCTAGTTTGTTTATTTGTATACGATTAAGGTCTGAATGTGAGTATCAATCAGAAGTTTATACTATTATTGGTTCATAATCTATTATAATAATGAAAATATAAACTATTTGATAAAGTATGATTTCCCCATATCAATACATTTTTCATAGAAACGGAAATTCTCATATTCGTTCCAGAAAAGTTCTGGTAGTTTTGTCCATGAATTAGATATCCAAATGCATCGTTTCGACGAATATGTATGAGACGAAAATCATAAACCTTTCTCAATATAGAGAGAACTTTTCCCACCGATCGGAAAATTCCTACCAATGCCCCATTTGTCGCATACTTCACGCCTCGCTAGAGTTAGAGATTCCAGAGGATATAAATATAAATACTTGCGCAGTGTCGATTGTTCTGTTCTATTTTACATTGGTAATGCAAATATATTTAAATTTTCGAAATATTTGGAAGTACTTATAGATGTAAATTTTCATGGAAATTTGCTTGTACTTATAGATGTAAATTTTCATGGAAAGAAAAAAATACTTATATTCAAACACATACACAATACGTGTTCAAGAAGTACTTTAAGTGCGATTAAGTAATGTTGAAAATTAGAAATATTTTTATTTTAAAATATCAGGATTCGAGATAAAGTAAAGAACACAAGCTTGTGGTATAATAATTTTTTATCATAAACGTTTAAATGAAAATACTCGCATAAATATAATAAATTGAATTTGTAAAGTGCGGATTATCGTTCAAAATTATTTGGAATTAAGAAGTTAGATGAAAGTTTAAGAATAATCAATTGCAGTAGATCCTTAAGAAGAGTCAGAATTCATCTTGAAACAATTTACAGAAAATAAAATGTGAATTATGCTCAGTGTACAATAAATGAATAACAAATTTTAGTTAAATTAGACGTGAAGAGTGCACATATTTCGCAAGTGCATAATTTTCAATTATATAATAAACCTAATTAATGAAAAATAAAATGTTAATGTAAATAAACACGATCAAATTGGGAATTTATTTAAGGATTATATTGGAAAATTTTATTTTACATATTTGGAAATTTTTATTATTTCATAAAATTCCATACTAATATATATAACTTTTGCTCAAACATACACCCAATATTTATATTCAAAAAACCTTTAGTAAAATTAAATGCTAAAAATGAAAAAAAATCAAGTTCCATATATCATAGTTGAAATTATAGTGTATAAAATTTTAAAATCAATTTTAAAAAATGTGGATTTTAAAACAAATTTTCTTCGATTTCGATATTTTTCAATTTTTAAAAACTACGTGTAAGTATCTATGGTCACATTCCACATATATCTGCCGGACAAGGCGGGTGGAGCTTTTGTCTACACGTAAACGTCGCCCTTGACTTTTCAACACGTATTTTTCATGAGAGCGTGCAGAATGAAAGGTTCGTCGAAGTTCCGATATGAATAAATGCGGAAATAACATGATGAAATTTTCTGTGCTGATAGATTTAAAATTCAAGCCACCATGCGTGAAAATAGATAAAGAAATGAATATAAAATAAATCACAAGATATTTTTGCGATATAATATTCATTATAAACTTTATTTGCATTGGTATAATTAAATAAAAATAGTATTAAAGAGATGTTTATATGCACTCATCTATTTTAAGAAAATTTTGTAAAAATGGTTACAAAGTGTTAATTTATCTTTTTTATCATATCATCATTAAAGTTTCATCTTTTTGTAATGTGCGTTCCATTTACTGAATCTTTTCCAGATCGTTAAGTTTAGCAATAAAAATAAATTATATCACACATTTCATCAGTGACTTTCTTTTTTCTTTCTTTATATTCATATTGCTATTGTAAATGCTACTGTTTTACTAGTAACAGTTACAAATATCCATAGAATAGATATTGATCTATTATAAGTAGCAAATCAAATTATTGTCTACATTATTTTCATACTACCATGTTTTTATTGTAATTAGATTGATATTTATCAAACTTTTCATGAGAAACAAACTGCTAAAGCTATTAATCTTTTTGTGTTGATATTGATATGAATACCCAAGTATTTCTTTCCTTTAATGTATCATTAGTGGATTATACAATAAATAGATTGCAATATACTAATAAAACCTAATACGTTTTGGCGAGTTTTTAAGAGTAAAAAACATATTTTTATAAAAATGGTTATAATCAGAAACTTCAGGCACATTGTCTAAGCGATTGGTTTAGAATAATAGTTTTTAGAAACATGATAAATAAGGATGGAATAATCATATCAATAATCTTATAAATAATCGATTGAAGATATTCATGATTACACAGACATATATGATGACATACATAGACATATATATATATATATATATATATATATATATATATATACATGTTTCACAAAGAAAATTAACAAAAAATATCGGATAATGACCCGAGAAAGTAGCAGCTGTTGCTGATTAGCACTTAGTGAAAATAATACGTGGTTTTCCCTAATAATGAGAAATTTGTGTTGTTGGGCTCTTAACCCGAATAGGAATCAATATGCTTATAATTCCATCAATGCCCCATCAAAGCGTTTTTATGACCCATATTGATTAATGTGCCGGTAATGAATGACGCGGCCTAATACATATTTAATACGACAATGAAAAACGCATAAAATAGATTGTTTTGTAGTTACTGCTTTTCTATATACCTAATTAAAATGTAATGATAAATAAATGATTAAAATTGAATTCAAATGAAACAGTACCGCAGAATTTCAAACAATTTGGCAAAAAACACGCTGGATTTTAATTAAATTTTATCAGATTATAATCTAGCTTTACTGCACTATAACCATTATTTATTAATTTTACAATAGTGCGCTATATATAATCCATCACCATCGATTTGCTATGGAAATGAGTTTAATAAATGAACGGAATTTCCTAAGATTGCAGAAATTTATATTACATACATTAATTTAAGATTCTTCGGATTAAAAATAAATTAAAACCTAGTAATTAAAATTATCATTATTCATCCCAAATACTAGAACTGCAATTTTCTGATTCCAGTTCATAATCCCGAGATAAAACTATTGGATAAAATATAATAAATTGAACTTATAAAGTGTGGATTCCCGTTCGAAATTATTTGGAATTAAGGAGTTAGATAAGAGTTATAGAAGAAGCAATTGCTGTAGATTCTCAAGAAGAAGCAGAATTCCTCTTATTATTAGAATAAATTTTAGAAAAAAATAATGTGAAATTAAAATTAATTTTTTTACATTTTAATATATAAAAATTAAATCCCCGAAAAAGAAAGATTCAATTTTTTCCAGAAATTCCGTGTAGGTATATAAGCTAATATTTGACATTGCATCGACATGTTCTCAAAAACGGTTGTATCTCAATTAGGACTCGTGTTGATAAGTCTTGAACGACAATTTTATAATATTTAACTATATACCAATAATTATATACATTAGTTTATACACAGTTAATATTAAATGAAATATATTCAGATAAATCACTAAATAAAACGATTAATATTGACTGTATTGTAATTAATTTTCTCGAATAAATTTAATCGAAACTGTTGGAAAATTCACAATACATTGTATTGATTGCCAGAATAATACAAGCCATAATAATAGAACTTACTATAGAACTATAAATTTGTTACTGGCAGTAATAGTCCCATTTCAACACGTCATATATGAGGGTAGTAGCGTATTTGTTAATACTTCCTAGTCAACCAATATCCGTTGACGTATTGTTCGATTCATTTAATACAGGGGTTTATCACCGAATTTCATAGCAACTTGTATATATATATATATATATATATATATATACAGATTTTAAAAAATTTACTGATTTGAAAATATATCAATTTTGTTTATAGTGCAAACGAATGTATTGAGTATAGACTATCTTTGGTATTGAGTTGTGATAGTAATAGTAGAAAAAAGCAGTACATGGACGACAGTGCAGTTTCACATTCACACTCGATTTGTGGTTAAAAACAATTAAAGTTTTATCATGAAAATAAACTAGATTTTGCAAAATGCTTTAAGTTAGGGTAAACGTACGAAAGCTCTGACATTAATTCGGGCTTATGCGTAACATGCAGGGTTAACGCTGCCCGGAAACCGATCACCAATCCCCGATTGTAATTTCCGGATACATAATACCTGGTCATATAGTTCAAATTATTCAAATCTAACTAGATTAGGAACTCGTTTGCCAAAGGCTACTAATTTTTAAGAATTTTTGAAAAAATTTAAATTTAAATCTATGGATTCTAGTAATTATTTACTCAATATAATCATAACAAGTAGTACTGCCCTTGGGCAGGTACTTGACCTGAGTAACTCCAACTCGATTAAAGGAAGAATAGTGTGAGAGGTTTTCCATTGCCATTTCGCACCGTTGTGCCGGATTTATTTTTAATTAGAAACATATTTTTTAAGTAAAAATGGACATTGCTGCTGCACGATGTCAGGTTATCTAGGTTTCGGTGTTCAAACTCACAACCCCGTCCACACGAGTCCGTGCGTTTGACCGTTACACCATGAAACACAAACTATTAAATATATTCTATAACGTCTTTTGTAATATAACTAATTATAGGCATTACCTATATTAAGCAAGCTTGATCAATAACGTAGAGATAATTTTTTTAGCAAGTGCAACGAGTGTAACATTCGATAAATATATAAATATTTGATATAGCGACTACAGTAGCAGATACGATTAGCATTGAAAAAAATTTTAATATTCAAAAATAATTTCACGGCCTTAACAAAAATATTAACAGGTTAAACAACAATCTATTAGCGACTCAAAGATTGTTGAAATTATACTCAAGTAATTCGCTTGATAATGATATAATTTTCTTAAAATTTCTAAAATTTATTGATAACTTAAAACTTGTATAAACGGCATATGATTTTATAAAAATAAAATTGACTTTATTGGTTACAAAAATTTGCTATAAAGGGAACTAATTAATTTAATTAAATGCTCTTTACAAAAAAAGCCAAAAATATAAGAGTACTGAATAAAATTAAAATCTTATGAAAGTCCCAAACAATAACCTGAAACTTGTATAAACTGAATTAGATTTTTTAAACTTAATTTTAATTAGTAGGTTACAATATTGTGCTATCACTATTATATATCATTAACTGGTATGTAAGAACTAGTTAAAATGATTGAGCGTGCATTACGAAAAGATTTCAAATTATGAAGTTATCTTTAAATGTCCTGCGAAGCTTTGCACAATTTCGATTAGCTGTCTGACTATTAGAATACATTAGTCCGTCCTTCGCATAATAGACGAAATAATAAATTCCGTTCGGTTTATCGAATTCGAACATATCGACGTACGTGGAAAGTTTAAACTGATCGATCGTTCCAAGCTTTACCCGAGTAAAGGCGAATCGAAGCTTTCAAGCAGCATTTGAGATGATTTGCAAAAAATTGAAAGATTTTAGAGAAACAATAAAAATCGAATAAGAAAGATTTGCTATAACTGTCTGGCATATGATAATATATTATCTGAATATTTAAGAGCATTTTTATTTTTTTCTTTTGCTATGTGCTCGGTTTAAGAAATTATTTTTCACTTATATTTGTTGCCACGTGAAATTTTACTTTTGACGACACTAAAAAGATAATTATAGTATAATATTTGCATGCCGACCTGTATATACTTATATATTAATGCTTTCAAAACTTAAACAGATTGACGTAAAATATAGTTTCAACAAGTTTTCATCAATCGGTAGTTTATCAATGTGCACTGCTATTATGTATATAGTTCAAAAAATCTATTTTCTCAAATGCCCAAAATTTTCGCAACAAAGTACGTTCTTAAATATATATACATTTGAACGTAAATGTACATAAATTTATAAATTCAATACAAAATTGAATTTATCTTAAATGTCATTGTCATTAAATGTATATTATATTCCCGAATTATCTTCTTAAATAGATTTTATATAAAAATGTCAAACTTGATTGTACCTTAATCCTCTTATGTCAAACATGAGTGATGAATGAAACCAATCATGAATGAAGAAGATTAAATACTTAATGAACCAAGATTTTAAAGTCAACATCATAATTTTAATATTATAGGATTTTTGTGCGACCTTTTTAATTTTAGAAATCTAATCTTTTGTGTAACGAGGAATATTTCAGTAGACGCATTTTTGTATCAAGAACCATATTTAAAATTTTTAATTGGTGCTACATTATATTAATTTACTTTGACATCATCCAGATACATTAACATCATCCAGACGATTATATAAGGCCAATGATAGAAAATTAAAAGGACATATACAAAAGTACATTTATGTTACTATAACTGAGTTCAAAAAAGTATAAATATAGGTATTTTCTAAAAAGTATATTTCAAAGATCGATGAAAAGACCTGTGTAAACTTTAGGCATGCCATTAAAATAACATTAAGTATTCCATTAATGGCGGTACGGCTCGAAAGAGTTCGAATCTTTTAGATATGGTGAATTTGTTTCTAATCAGAGCATCTTCGTGAGTGCTTTTTAAACCCTTGAGCTTTCGTGCAGAAAAGCTCTCGAACGCGACGACTTGTAATGAAAATTCTCTTAGAAGAATGGTTTAACAATTTTTACATTCAAAAACTTTTTGTTTACTAAAATGTCTGGAAAGACTGTAGAAGAGAAACTTTTATTATCATTTCGTTTTATGCTTTAGACATAGATGTGATCATTTAGCATTCGGTTTTTATACTGATTGTGAGTTAAATAATGTGCTATATAAAATAATATTTATAAAAACAATTAAGTAAAAAATAAATAAATACATTAACAAATAAATATAATGACATATAAATAAAAAACGACATTCTAAAAGAGCAATAAAAATATTAGAGCATTTATTATTTCTTTTTTAAAGAAATTCCCAACACATAGTTTTGCAAAAATTTTAGTATTCTACTGTAGCTTTTTAAGCATATGTTGATGTATATAAGTGACCTATAAGCGTATTGTTATTTCTACGAAGAATATAAAAGTCTGCATCTAAAGGGTACATCTCTATTGTTATTATAAAAAAGTTCTCGAATGAAGCTTTTAAGAAAGAAAAATTTTTCACTGTTATATAATTCTACTCTATTCACCAAGATATTGTATTATTGATCAGTGTTTTATTTTGAAAGGTCATGCGTTCTTTTAAATCCTATTACAGCCGCAATTCTAGTACAAGAAGTCAAACAGTGTAAACAGGAAGGTCAGATGAAATAAAATCGTATCCGTGTAACTTGCAGAAGAAGCGCGTAAATACTTGTAACCTTGTAGTCTAGATTGTTTATTTATGAGATTAGGAAATAAAAACGTCTCTAGTGTTCAATGTTAATCTTAACTACATAATTAATAAATCATAATGAGAAAAGTCATTTCACTAACTGATAGGGAAATGAACAATGTATTTAGATGGTACAAAAATTATATTGATGTAATTATTAATTTGGCATTATTATTTATTATTGAGTATTCTATTAAAAAAATAGAACAGCGGTTTAAAAACTGATACACAATATTTGACAAGAATGGATGATCAATCATTTGCAGCGCTACATACTCAAGATATTTTTCTAGATTTTAGTCAAAAATTCCCAGTCTCTATATCAAAGAGCAAATATCAAAATTATCATATATATATATATATATATATATATAAACTAATTGTGACTTTGGAAAGAATAAAACAAATATCATAAAAATAATCTAGAACAAAAAATTTAAGTTTGATTTCAATAAACATTAATTTCATGTACATACAATCATTTGTTTAAAATATTTGTTCGGCCATTATATCAAAAAGATCACTTATGTTTTTTTTATAAATATATGGAATGTTAATCAGAACTATCATGTTCTATAAGCCATTAGATTATAATTTTGAATCACCATAAGAGAAGCGTATTCATAGGAATTTAATATTTGTACTTTTAAGTTGTAATAAATTTCTATTTGTACTTTCAATAACCTGCTTAAATTTTTAATAAACATATCAAATTTCTAATTGAATAAATATATAAATTAACAGAGTAAGCATAGAAATAATTATAATGATATAAATATTAGTCATTACTTATAGAAGAAATGTTAAAACAATTTTGAATATACAATTACGACAAAAAGGAAAAAATGATTGAAACTGTCTAGAAAAATTCTAATTATATCAGGTATTAGTAGTAGGCATTTCATTAGCCAAATATTGTTTGATACCCAACTTGCCAAATTCAAAAATATTTCGGAAACTTTGGGTTTACAAATTCAGCGATGATACCGTGAAATTGACGATCAGTTAATTTTTTATACTGTATTAGTTGTACTCCTAGGCCATCAATTGTATTAAAAAAGTTAACAAGTTACAAGTTTAAAAATAGGTCCCTTTATAATAAGTTTTCTCATTTTTTAATAGGTATTGGACATGGAATATAAGTTGAACCATTTAGGATTCAGGATTATACTTTATGAATGACAACGTGATCAGCAAAAATGAATAGGAAATAGTGGTAATATTAAATCGTCGAAAAAGATACCTACATGTAAATAAAAAACTAAGGGAAAAATTATCGTTTCATGATCTTTTTTGTAATTTGATTATATTCATCGAGGACGACGAGAATCAAGAATTGTATACCATATGCGAGATGCGAATATAAATTAGAATAATAAATCGGAAGGAGGAAATTTGAACTGACTTTTGATTTAAAAATCCTCAACATGAAACAAGTTTTCGATAACTTAGGTACTAGTATGAAATGAATATGATAGTCCCAATTTAAATTTTATATTCCAAAGATAGTACAAACTAAATATATTTTGGATCAGTTTTCAACAATGGGTGTTTATACGTATTTATCAAAAAATGAATTTGTAGATGAAGTAAAATGTAACATTATGTGACATATTCTAAGAATGTTTATTGAATAATGATAGTGTCGACATGCAGCTGACAGAGACAATGAAAGTTTGTTCCCATCCCCCGATTAACTTCGCAAATGACGCTTACATTGCGTTATAGGTGTGTTCGCTAAAGACCCAACCGAGGATACCAGAATTACATGGTTCGTTCATATTTAATGCGAATGCGGTTGCCGTACCGAAGCTTATACGTTTAAAAGGTGCCAGACACGATGAATGTTTAATCAATGTTCCCTACGTTACCCCGTTTATTAACGCGAACGTGTTAAGATTTTTGGCGGGTGCCGGAATCCTATCCATGTGCTCTTTATGACTGATTCAGTTGATGATAACGCATAATTATATTTACTTAATTTCACCTCACATAACAAGAACATGAGTACTGAAAAAATTGTGAAAGCATTATCATTTTTTCTAATTTTCTTTAAATTAGTTAATTCTATTGTCTATGTAAACCTATAAATAATCGTTACATATTTCAATTTATTCACTATGTTATAAATAAAAGATCTTTCAAAAGTAAGGTTTTTCGACAATAGAGTTCATTACTCTAATTATAAGTGTTGTTACAGAATATATAAACAAATTTAAGTTGTAAAGTTTTATTACACATAGCATTGTCGCTCATTTATTCGCTCAAATTGTTAAAAATTCATAAATATCAATTACGATAATCGGTTCCGGAATTGAGGAGTTGGTAACCTGAGTTGACCAAAATGCAATTTATCCGCGTCGAAAAAAATCTATTTTTTCGTTTTTTGTATGTTTTGTTAAATTTGCTAATTCTATTGTCTATATAAACCTATAAATAATCGTCACATATTTCAATTCATTCAATTCGATATAATAAAAGATCTTTCAAGAATAAGGTATTTTGGAAATAGAGTTTATTACCTTAATTATAAGTGTTGTTACAGAATATATAAACAAATTTAGGTTGAAAAGTTTTAATACACATGGCATTTCGGCTCATTTATTTGCTCAAATTGTTAAAAATTCATAAATATCAATTATGATAATTGGATCCGCAATTGAGGAGTTGGTATCCAGAGTTGACCATGCCAAATGCACCAAAATGCAATTTAACCGCGTCAAAAAAAATCTATTTTTCTAATTGTTTTTATATTATTTCCAATTAATTTACATACTTCTTACCAATTATCTTTAAATTGTTTTACTTGATTCTTTCCAATTTATGATTGAAGTAAAATCTATTAGACCAAGAGCCCGTGGGCGGATGACAGTATGTATTTTACGACACCTGAGATTTTGTGCATCGATTCCTCTATACCTATCCTACATGAAATGGGGACTGACTAAGCCCAAAGTGGCGGACACAGCTACTGCGCAGCTGGTAAAGGTACCTTTTTTTCGCCCATATCCGAACCATTTTACGACGGTTGCCGTTTCGAAAATTTGAAAATATAATATTATTACTATCGTAAAATATCAATGGCAGACGATTATCGCGCGGTTAACATGGTGGCAGACGATTTTGAAAATGCAGAAAAAAAATTTTTTTGAATGTATTTTACGATGTCTGCCATTTACATATTTCTTATAGTATCAAAACCTTATATTTATCACGGCAGACGTGTACCTGGTGGACCAACATCAGCAGAGTTAAAAAACTCAGCTACCATTTGGCCTGATAGTATGCATAAATCTCCATGTTTTATACCGATATAAGCAATTCTTTCATAATGATAATAGAAATTAATATTTGTTAGTTTATATGTGACATTTAATAATGTTGATGAGCGAAAAAAAGATTTTTTACGCTAAATTCGTAAAGATTAAAGTATACAAACGATAACAACAATTATTGTAATATTTATTCTATTTTTTTATTTATTTTAGTCTAATTTCAAAATATTGTATAAAAATAAAGTTATACAATATTATATATATATATATATATATATATATATATATATATACTTTCTTTATTTATTATAATCTCGGAGCCATATTTCGCTTTTGATGATTCCTCATCATCCGCTGAATCAGATTCTATAAAATAATAAATCAGATGTAAAATAAAAATTATTTGAAAATCCAACTGAAGATGTTTGATAAAGACGAGATTCTCCGACCATACTTAAAAAATTAAGCTGAATAGTATTAAAAAGATATTGTATGTGGGTTTTTTGTTAAGTGTAGCAAACATTTGTTGAAGATCGATTTTTTTCAGAGAATTGTAAGGTCTTTTTTTTGTTAAAGAAGGCTGGATTGAAATCAGAACCAGTAAAGCATGACAACAAATTGAAATTCTGGCAAACAACTAACCAGTTCGCTTCGTGATGTTAATATATCTCTGGTTATTTTCAACCCCATCAAGTATGGTCGGAGAATCTCGTCTTTATCAAACATCTTCAGTTGGATTTTCAAATAATTTTTATTTTACATCTGATTTATTATTTTATAGAATCTGATTCAGCGTATGATGAGGAATCATCAAAAGCGAAATATGGCTCCGAGATTATAATAAATAAAGTATATATATATATATATATATATATATATATAATATTGTATAACTTTATTTTTATACAATATTTTGAAATTAGACTAAAATAAATAAAAAAATAGAATAAATATTACAATAATTGTTGTTATCGTTTGTATACTTTAATCTTTACGAATTTAGCGTAAAAAATCTTTTTTCCGCTCATCAACATTATTAAATGTCACATATAAACTAACAAATATTAATTTCTATTATCATTATGAAAGAATTGCTTATATCGGTATAAAACATGGAGATTTATGCATACTATCAGGCCAAATGGTAGCTGAGTTTTTTAACTCTGCTGATGTTGGTCCACCAGGTACACGTCTGCCGTGATAAATATAAGGTTTTGATACTATAAGAAATAAAATATGTAAATGGCAGACATCGTAAAATACATTCAAAAAAATTTTTTTTCTGCATTTTCAAAATCGTCTGCCACCATGTTAACCGCGCGATAATCGTCTGCCATTGGTATTTTACGATAGTAATAATATTATACTTTCAAATTTTCGAAACGGCAACCGTCGTAAAATGGTTCGGATAAGGGCGAAAAAAAGGTACCTTTACCAGCTGCGCAGTAGCTGTGTCCGCCACTTTGGGCTTAGTCAGTCCTCATTTCATGTAGGATAGGTATAGAGGAATCGATGCACAAAATCTCAGGTGTCGTAAAATACATACTGTCATCCGCCCACGGGCTCTTGGACTATATGGTGCTTGGCTCACAATTCTTTTTAATCTTTTATTATTATTTTTGTTGAAAATTTGTTTTAAATATTTTTATAGTTACTATATTATTTGTTTCAAGTAGGCGCCGGATGTAGGTGCATATAATTTATTTCTACAATAGTCTAAGTAATTTTTTATGTTTCAATTCTTTTCTTATTATGTTTTGTTTCATTCAATACAAAAAGATACTGATTATTACATATACTTATCTTGGTTATAAATCCATTTACTCTTACAAGAAACTGTTCAATGTTTATTGCTGACATGTGTATTAATATGAATTATAAACGAGACCATATTTTATTGCATGAAATCCGGGACGGATTAGAATGTTAGTGAGAGCGGATGGGAGAGTGTTGGTGAGCTTAAAAACTTATATGCACATTTTTTCAGTTCAAATTTTCTAGTTAAAACATATTTAAAAAAATATTGGCAATCAAAACAATTTAAAAAATCCGGGACAATCCGAGACAAAACACCTAAAACCAGGTCAAATATTGCTTTTAGAAAGAGCCGGGACTCACGGCGGGAAATCGGGACTGTCCCAGCCAATCCGCGACGTATGGTCACCTTAATTAAAGGTAAATCTTACATTGTGTATGTAAATATAATAATTTCAAATTTGTAAGCTTTTTTCTATTCCAGACACATATTGAAAAACTAGCGAGGATTTCTCGAATTATTTTAATAAATAAATTTATTATATATGTCAATCGTTGTTTAGAATTCAACCGTTATATACAGAGATCACATAAGTATTGTGTAAAGTGTAGTGAATAAAACGGGAGTGAACTACGAGGACATAATTAAAGAAATCAACGCCTTAACACCACTCGCGGGTTTTCGAAAAACGTTAAACAACAACTTTAGATCTAGATCAGATATTTTGCTTCCAAGTAACGACAGAAATAAATAAAATGTATATACTAGTTTGGAAACATTATTTAGTAAAAAACTCATCATATTCTCACCGTATCTCAGATTGCCCTTATTTGTGGAATGTCCCACTCCGTTTACTCCTTAAAATATTCACATACAACCTCTTTTTTATTTGAAAATGGCGAAAAGACGCTCAGAAGTTGAAAAATAAATAAACAGCTTACCAACATTTATATACTTATTATTTTAAAAATGAAATGAAACTATAAAAATATTAGTCTGTATTAAACAACTCGGTAGTCTCGAAAATCACTTGCGCGTAGTTTTGCCCTTAATAAGTCAGGGCTATACGCGTTTAAGCCGGCATTTAATGTCAGATTGCGTGTTGATATGCAATTGCTCCTTTCATATTGTACGACTAGCCGGCCCACGAGTTGTGTACGTTGTCCGAGACTCAATTTATAAGCACCATTACGTGGAGTGAAGCGGGATTTGAACGAATGCATATTTCACTTGCAACAAACGTCCATTGCGGCTGCACTAAATTTTCATTCGTATTCAAATATTCCTGCATTGTTGCAGAGATAAACCGTAAAGCTGAAGTGAGAGTATATCGATCGTTTCTTGGGGGAGGATGTGGGATATATAAGATGAAATTAGAATGATATTTCATTATGATGATATATTAGTATTTCTGTATATTTCATATTAAAATCATGCGCGCAAAATTAATTCGAAAATATAAATGCTCTTTAATGGTGTACATCGAAATATTTATATATATATATATATATATATATATATATTGATTGTTTCTTTTCCGAACAGTAAATCCAATAATGAAAAACAATTTGTTTTTTGAAGATGTTTAATACGACGTTTCGGAACTAGGTACGTTCCATCATCAGGTTTATTCTGTCAAATACAATGTTTTTTTAAAAATATTGATTAACATTAATTAATGATGGTCAATACAGATTAATTAGAAAAAAAATTTATAAAGGAATGGATTATGTACCGGGGTAAAGAGTAATAAGAATTAACTAAAAAAGGTTTTATATAAAATTGAGAAGCAAAAATTATTTACCTGTAATAATTTATATATCCATATCACTAATATTTTTTGTTAAAAACACTCGATTTTTTGAAAGATATTTGTTGATGTTACGACTACACAAGACTCTTTTTTCGTAAATTACCAATACAAGAGCCATAAAAAATCATTTTTTCCAGGAATTCCGTACATTGTCCTTTACATCTGGCCGACAGAACTCCATAACAGTGTGTTTAAGTCTTGTGTAGTCGTAACATCAACAAATATCTTCCAAAAAAATCGAGTGTTTTTAACAAAAAATATTAGTGATATTGATATAAAAATTATTACAGGTAAATAATTTTTGCTTCTCAATTTTATATAAAAGTTTTATTCATTCATTTGTTCGCTAAATTACATCTAAAAAACATTTTTAAAACTTTTGAAAATCTTTTCATGCCATTTCCATACAAAACTTTGATTGAATTGCGCTCTATCTAAACGTTAATATTAAGAGCTAAAACTTTCAGAGAATTGTTTTTTATCTATTTGGAACCATTTGAGCTCCTGGGAGTAAGGCAATTCGAAAATGACCATTTTAAGGACCACCCTAATATATATATATATATTATATATATATATATATATATAAATTGATTCATTGGAAAGCAATTCGAAAAATAATGTCCATTGTAATATTTACTGCATGACCTGATTTCGCTAAGTGTGACAGCAAAGTATCTAATAATAATACATTCAATAATTTTCAAACCACAGAAAAAACTATATAAGAGTAAATAATTGAAACTATTATTATTGTTGGGGGCATTTCATTAGCAAAATAATAATATCAAAACTGGCAAATTCAAAAATATCGTGGAAACTGGGTTTTTATAGTTGTAAAGTTGGTGCTGTGAAATTGACGATTAGTCAATTACCGAATCTGTGGTGAAAGTAGATTAAAAAGCTATACTTTTAGGCCGTCTATGATATCGAAAGAAGTTGCAAGTTTGCAAGTTGATCCCTTTGTAGTAATAGTTCTGGTAACAATAATATGATAGGAATTCGTAATTGTAATCATGATATGATAAGAATTCGGCATGATAGATAAACTGAAGCGTTCTTTATTATTCTTTATGAATGACAACGTGATTAGCAAAAATGTACAAGAAACAGTGAGAATGTTAAACTGTTGGCGAAATAAATTCTACATGTGGAGAGAGAACTAAGGGAAAAAATTATTCTTAACGCTGTTTTTTTAATCTGATTATATTCTTTAAGGATGACGAGGATCCGCAGAAATATGATATGAAGTATCATATATATGTATATGAAGTAAACATTATTTTAATTTAACGCTGTTTTACAACTTTATTATTTTGAAGCTTTTATCGACGCATATTTTACACTTTATAAATTCAGAATATTAAACAATATTCAATTTACGTATAATATATCAATTGCCACACAGTCATAAACTAATATCGGCAGGTATCATAAAAATTTTAATTAAATTTTTGATTACTCCCTATTTTAGGGTGCTATTACAAATATTCAATTGATCGTTTAAACTCACCGTCGTGAAGTGGATCGATTGTATGTATCATGAGCTGCAGCAGTCCATGTCGGAATTTGGCGCCCGTATGCGCAGAATGCGGTCCACCGGCCGCACTACCGCTGACGGTGGCGCTGGCCGAGCCTCGCGAGTCGCTAGGCGCCCTCGAAGTAACGCTGCCGCCGGGCGCTGTGCCCACACTAGCTTCGCTTGATGTCGCAGCATTGCCGTGCTGGAAAATATCGCAGAAAGGGAATCAGATTACATAGAATAACAATTTGACAAAAATATATATAAACTGATAAAGGTCTAAGAATTATATAACATATTAAAAATTTATTTTCATGATAGTGAATAATATGCAATTGAATTTATTAAAAACTTTAATTATATAACTACAAATATGATAATATTTCATGCTGTAATCATCTACCAATGCCATACAATTTTTAAAATAAGTCTTATTTTATTATTAGTCTTAATTTATCATTCATTCATTTTAGTTCACTTTCCAAACATTTTTTTTAAATTTTTTATTATCAATAGCAATCAGAATACATGACCATTCTATGAGCTATTTGGCTTATGTCATTCACTCACACACATACACACACACTTTCAAACACACATATAAATTTATCGGATCAATATTACAATCATATTTAGAGAATCACTTCAATAAATGATTCAATTATTCTGTTCATAAGGTTGTGGTAGTTCTAAGATTCCTCCATATTATCTTCGGGCAGCTTCTTCTTCAGTCTTCTTGAAGTTGATGTCTCAAGAAGCTGAGTGACTATATGGTTTGAATTATGTTCTTTCCAAACATAATGACATACTTATACAATAGGAAAAATGACATAATACTATCTCGCAAGCATGACAGAGCAGTTCATTCAAGGTCAAGGAAAAATAATTTAGAAACCTTTTTTTTTATATTATTATTATATTTTTATAACAGCAATCAGAACCTTACGTCCTATGAGCTGTTGGGCTGAAACTTCTCCTTACTTCGTATTCTTAGATGGTAACTCAATGGTTGATGATTTTTGGTATTAGAATTAATCTAATAGGGCTGACTTTTTATTGGTGCAGCAATGCCGGGCAAGGACTATTTTCACTTGGAAACATATTACTATCTATATTTCCAAGTGAAAATCGTTGTCACTGCTGCCTGACAACAGGCTGTTTGAAGTGGGTATCGAACCCGGGACCTCCGAAACAAGTCCCGTCGCTCTTAACCGCTTACCTACGAGCGAGCCCATTTCAGAAACCTGTCAAAAGTTTCGATTGGCTTTTAATCCTTACTCTATTTTAAAGAGAAAAGGATCTACCGGTAAATAGAAGAAACTTGCATTTATGGCAAAGACCTCTTTTTCTGTTCTGAGCCTGACGAAGGTTGGTTACGATGAATGTCTTGTTTCCTTCAGGCTCATGCTTCATGTGCTGATGTCGCAAAAAGTCCCAAACAATTTACTGCTTCCTTGCCTTTTTAAAATTTAGCATCTCAGTAAGTCTTTACTCTTTATGTCATTTTGTCTGTACTATATAGACAAAATAGTTTTTGTAATTATTTGTATTTTTCTTTGAAATATGTTATTATAGTGCCTACTTAATAATGTTACTGGTAGACAATGACCCAAAGGCGTGTAAAAATGGTTGAGGCTGGTTACAATATCATTATATTGTAGATATTGTATTCTCTATGTACTATTCCATTTTTAATGCCGTCACGCTTAAAGTTTTAGTTTACATATGGTAATAACGAGCTCATATGTACTAAGAACTCATATAAAAGTTTGTCGTAAGTTTACAAACTGTCATCAGCGTGATGCTCAATATAGTTTGCAAGATGGCATAGCTTCATCTCCTCTATACATAATGCTAGTCAAAAACAATGAGAACACACTTGATTGCGATGAGTTATTTTTTTTGTGTTTTAATCTCAGTTTTCAATCCAATCCATTATCTTGATTTTTGATGTCTACTTTTTTTGTTCTGCACTCATTATATTAAAATTGAGTGACAAATATTGATAGGATACGTGTCAATATATAACAATCCATTATAAATCATTATGACAGATCATTGAACCACAAATATCTGAAAAAGCAAATATCTCACTCCTACAATGACACAACTGTGTAGTATTTTGCAAAAAGTTGCCTGGTGCGCGGGACTTCGGCAACGCAAAGTGCTGAATATAAACCGAGGGTGTTATTTACTGTGATTGATGGAAAACGAGAAGCTCTTTGGTAAAGATTCATGCTCGGCCGTGTCGAAGTGATATATTATTACAAAATTAAAAATAAGTTCGAACAGAAGTTGGACTTTTATGTTATTTATCTGAGGAGTACGTAATTAAATTTGAATAAAAAAATCTTATGTTTATCACGACAATACGCTTTTTGTCAGTTAGTCTTTGAGAATATTATTAATTTGAATAATTTATTGAAAAACTCAAAATATCAATCATTATTAAAATGATTTGTACGCTATATTGCGATATATGTATTTGTAATCATGATTAATGCCGTCATGAG
Source organism: Ctenocephalides felis (assembly GCF_003426905.1). Classification (NCBI taxonomy): domain Eukaryota; kingdom Metazoa; phylum Arthropoda; class Insecta; order Siphonaptera; family Pulicidae; genus Ctenocephalides; species Ctenocephalides felis. Next base: position 33,653,146 of record NW_020536999.1, on the reverse strand, counting down.
TCATTTTGAATTTGAATTGGAATGAATAATGAGTCCAGGCATGTCACCAATTGTTACATGATTTTTTGAACTATATTAATATTTAATGAAAAATCATATATGCATATCGAAATAGGAAAACTCATTTCTAAGTGAAAAATTAGATTAAAATAGATTAAGTAAGTGAATTCGCTTGAAAATGAGTTACTACTGTAGGTAATTGAAATTTGTGTGCAATATAAAGATAAGGCTTTCTTCTTCATTTAAAAATTAACTTAAAATATATTTATATCTAAATATTATTTTTAGATGATTTGTTATAAAAGCACTATCTGGAATCAAGCGTTGGCATACTTTGCCTACTCCATCGTGCTGTTTATTTAACAAATTTGATTAATATCTGTATTTCATAGTTTCGCGGACGACTGGTATTGAAATAAATGACAACGATATCATAATTAAGATCTGCATTTTGTTTCTGAAAGCGCTTTACCACTAAGCACTGTTTATAATTTCAAACTAGGAATTTCTACAAACCAATACTAAAACTGCATCAATTACAAATATTAATTAACTCTGCAGACATTCGCTCGACAGTTTGATGACTGGCACTGTATCATGTGGAAACGTCAAGCTGGTTGAAGCTTTACGTCGGCGGAATTGAGGATAAAGTTCAAAACTTACTATTGGTTTAATTATAATAATAATAATAATAAAGTTGAAAGTAACACGAAAAATAAATGAATCGCCGTCTAATGCTTTGTAATATAAAAGTTCAACTCTTGACTTTCAGAAAGGCAAAGTTATCTCTGCGCCCGGAGTAAACGCTATGTGGAAGTAACGAAGTTCGCTAGTTTAACTAGGTCACGGTACCATACATACTGCGATAATTATCTGGTACGAGTTCGACTATATATCTGAACCTTTTATATAGATGATTAAATTGGAAGTTTATATAGCGTTCATAATATTTATAATAAAATATATGGCGGTTTACAAATTTATGACACGATATGAAAGGACCGATCAATACCCGAATGAAACATAGTTTATTATTTTTGATAAGATTTATTTAAATTACATATGCAGATATATATTGCTGATTACATATACTTATTTTTATGTCTCATTGCATTAATATTAATATCTAAAATTATTTAAAATATAGAGGTATAGAACCACTCCAACTATCTAAAAAACAAGTAAAGTTAGGAATTATTAACAATATTTGAAAGTAAAGAGCAAAATATGTGTAACTAGACATAGCCTTAAATTGCCTGAGCTACTACAAGATATACGGCCACATTTCCAATTTTGTAACAAAAGTATTTTTTTTCGTTTATAGTCTTTACGTTTTAAAGCACGCGTCCGTTGCGTTTACGATACCTGAATATAATTATTTAGTATATGTTATTTAATTTTTTCATAAAATATATTGTTATTTTTATGTCAGATTCAACAGTTTTTCCATATAACCTCTAGAATAGTTTACCTGTGATTGGGGTGATTTGGGGTAGAAAGAATTATTTAAACTTTTATATTGGCGAGGTATAAACAGCAAGAAAATAGTAAATAAAAATGTAAAATTAGTTAAAAAAAATGATTTTATAAATTAGTAGTTATTCCAACACTGATGATTAATTCCTCTGGCAAAGTTCAATACAAAGATTGAATCCAGTGTGAAAATATGCCCATAAAATATGCGCTTCAAACAGAAGTTGTATTTACATTATTTGTCATGAAGGTATCTCACTGTGTAATTGCTAAAAGTCAAAATTGATTTTTGTGTACTGAAATTTAATTTAATTACTAATTAAAAAAATATTATTTTTTAAGCACAAAAAAATCAGAATTTCTAAAGACTCTGAACTAGCCACTCAAATTTAAAATATGATAATTTATTAGCATAGTGTATTAATAACAAAATTTACTAGTATTGTATATAAATGCCTTGATACATTTCACTCAATTATATAGTTAAATTTACTTTTTAATATCAGCTTATCAAAGGCTATTTTATAAGTATTCAGATTTTCACAAATCGTACGACAAAAATTTTTTACACTGACAAAATAATTGAAAATCAGTAAACCAAATATTTATCACACAACTCGTGGAAAATTCCAACGATAAAAAACATAAAATAGTTTATTGTGAAATAAAATCAGACAATTTCGGATTTTATTACTAATGCCTATATAACATAAACAATGTTTATAAAATTGATGTCGCAAATACACAATCAAAATTTTAGTGGGTACCTAAGTTGGTATTATTTAGAAAATGGGATTGAAATCTATAATGTATCAAACAAAATACATTCACTTACTTTTATTACTCAACACATTATTTGTTTTGGTGATTTGATATATTAATGGACTCTTATTACTCCTATCATTCCAAATGTCTGACATAATAATTTTGACTGATTATAATTATGATGAGACATATTAATTGCAACATGAACATAAAACGCCCTAGTAAAGTTAGTCTTGGCAATAATTTTGCTTATTTCATATAATATCACCACGTGCGGATCGTAATAACAGCACGATGCCATAAGAAACGCATTAAATGACGATTAATTCAGATGAAAACATATGTGGAAGCTTCTGTTTTAACCGATTGTGAACGTGGCCTTTAATGAAATTGATCAATAATTGATAAAACAATATATCTTATATAACAAAATACACAAAATCATTATATAACTTTGTAAAATAATAATGCTATAAATTTAAAGGTTCACTTTATGAGCTTTAAGCAAAATTTTTACAACAAATAATCTATTCAAAATAATTAATTGTTATTGTATTCTTTGAGCAATTCTTCATCAATATTTATTATTAAATTGAATTTCTTATAATTTTTTAGTATTAATTTCATTAGATTTTTTGAATATAACAATAATCTATAATTTTGAGTATAAAAAAACGCACATGCCTATTTCTTTATACAATTTTGAAACAATTCATAGATACGAGATGCAAATATATTTTCATATCCTCAAGTATGAAAAACGTAACAATCACACGATTTATACGAATTTTCAAACCAATTAAACGATTAATAAATTTTTAATTTATTTTAATTAATTTATATTTTTGGTATGAGTTTAAAGTATATATAGAGTAATTGAAATACTTTATCATTCAGAAATTAAATCAATTATTTCCATGCTATTGCCATCATTTATGTCACTGACGATATATCGTCCATGCTATACATAGCTTGAACTTTCTCCAAAAAAACAATCTATAAAATATCCTAAATCGAGTAGGTGTCGCTTTAAAACAGTAGAATCGATATTGTCTATTTGGCTATGAGCCATCAAATTATAAGCATAAAAAATCTCAAAGACACATAGTATCAAACACATTTGTAATCAATTTCAATGAAAATAAATAGGTTAACATATTAAATAAAAGATTATTATCGAATCGATAAAAAATAAACCTTTCGGTATAAAAATATGTCAAAGATATTATCAAACAAAAAACAATTACTTTGTCGTTGTATATGAATAAGCTGTTAGAATCACATTAACGTTTCGGAAACAATAATCCATCACATGGTCAGTTTCAACGTCCACCGACTAATGGACTTCCGAATTACTTCGTGTCGATAAAAATAATCCGGGGAATTTCGTAAAAGATCCCCTAAAGAGCAGCTGCGAGCGCTTCGAGACTTTTATTTTGATATCACTGAGACGTGAACTTAAAAAGCTCTTAATTCCTCACTGAAGAAGATTTATGGCGATCGTATGAAATATTAAAGTGAGTGATTCAACAGAATGATTCGATATTATACAAGTAGTTTACATTCGAATTTCATTTTGTTTCAATCATCAAAATTCGTAATGATACAACAGTACAATATAAATCAGTAAAACAAAGTTTACTGCATTAGCCACATTGATAATAAATCAGTATTTTGAATAATAAAATATTCGTCTAAATGAAAACTAAAATCATGCCTTTTTGTAATAAGTAATTATGAAACCCATAGAGCTACTTCTGAAAATCCGATAAATGTAAACAAGTCCTTCGATTTTGATTATTCGTCAATATTTGTCCAAAGTTCTCAACTGTGAGACAAGTAAATTACTTCAGTAACATTACCGATACTGTTGATGCCTTGTTCCATGCAGCTTTATAATTATTCGCGTTTTGTTCCGTTGAAGGCAATCAAACTTAAACGTCGAACATTAGAACTTTGCGTATTGATCGCCAATTATTTTCCTAGAAAGCAATTTCTATATAATAAGAGACCAAGTCATCGTAATTCCGAACCTATGAGAGAATTCTATTGAAACGCTTTTCCACGACAAGTGCGTTTGTCAATGAGATGTAATTCTCAGAGAAGATTTGCAAACTTTGATGAGACTTTGTAGTTCGGTACTGACAAAGAAAAGAATGGAATTTGATACATGCAAAAAATACACAGAAAAAATAATTAAATTTAAAAAATTGGATTAAATAGTCACAAAATATACATAACATGCATAACATGCTCTGTTTTACTAGTTTAAATATTAGTGTGAATTTTCTAATAACATTAAATTTTATATTCTTAAAAATAAGTTAAAATTTTCCAATCAATTGATCATAAAACATCTAATAAAAGTATGAAATTTTTATCAACAAAATACAACAAGGCTTGAAAGCAGATTTGTCAATAAAATGTACACGATGAATATCTTACTTTTTCAGAATAAGATACATTCATTTAATATGTTTTTTTTAGAATAAAATACGTATATTTATTTAAATACAATGGATTAACTGAAATGTATTAATACAATTATTTCGGGTTTATTATTTTTTCCATATATGAATTTGTAATCAGTTTCTGATAAAAATTGATATTATGATTCTACTGCATCACATACATCAATGCACATATTTCATATATGCTTTCATAATTACTAAATTTTCAATAGTAATATAAAATAACAAAATGTATAAAAACAGACCATAAATAGCCAGTTTGAATTACGCAAAATGTGCTTTTATATTACACAATTAAAATATGCATTTAATTAAATGGCGTCAGTAGCAAAAAGTGAGGCAGTAAAAAAATCCTATGGATATTATTTGTGTTTAATTAGATATATGACACATTCAATAGTAAATCCGTTTTGAAATGAAATGTGTTCAAACTGAAAATTTAAATTATAATTAGTTCGCGCTAATTACATCGTTGTCTTTTGCACATAATATATGAGAAAATCAAAATATATTTACTATAGTCATCGCAATGATTTTGATATTATAAAAGATCTAATATCATATAAACAGAATTCTATGAATCTCATATTTCTCATATATCTCATATTTTTCTTAGCTCTAAATTTTATACATTAAATTGAATAAATGCCATAAAATCATGGCTAAGAAATACTTTCATCTCATGATTGCTCGAAAACGATTAAAAAATATTTCTCAAATAAAAATAAAACTGAAGGATGGTGCACCGTTCCGTAAATATGCAACGATTTTGCAAATCGATTGGCGTTATTCATTCAACTGAGAATAATGGAAGCAACGGCCAAGGAATAAATATTCATCGAATTCCGGTTTCACGTCAAGCCGCGAAAATCTATAAGATTTAAAATATTATGTAACGCTAGAGAAAGCTTATGCCTGCATTTCCTGAATATACTATGGCTTCAATAAAAAATTAATAATAGTGAGATCAGAATTACAAGAATTACCTCGTACTCAGTAAATATTAAATTATAATATAAAGCCTTATATAATATAAAATTAATAGGTCTTATGAAAAAGTTTTGTCTAGAACCGATTATTTCTAGATGATAACCTTCGCCGTATACTACTTAAAAGTTTTAATACAAATACAAAATCAAATAATTAATAATTAATTTTTAATTTATTTTTTTAACTAGAATTTATTGTAAGTTATTATTTATAACTAAAATGAATATCATTGTGAAATTCTAAGAATAAATATATATTTTATAATTATTCATTATAGTTTAATGTTTGTAATTTATATTAAGTCATGTGAAATAGTAGACGTATTGTTGATAGTATCATATTAACTGTGATATATTCATATCAATATATCTGCACACAATTATTTATATTATTCAATATTTATTATTATTTATATGAATATCATATTTCAAACATGAAAGCTCCCTAAAATATATTGATTTATTTACACGCATAACCAAACATTCAAAGTTTGCTTGCAACTATGTCATTTCCAAACGGAAATTCATAAAAATATCTGATGTAGTACGCCGTTCAATTTTCTAAAATCGATTTAGAATTTCATTTTAAATTTAAAATATGCAGAAAATTTAATTAAAACATCATCTGCACAAGTATCGTGTGGTTGCAAATTACAAGTTTTTTATGATATTTATTTTCATCGTGTAATATTTTCTGTAAAACGCTGAAATTTGCGTTAAAACATAAAGTCATTCACTATTATAGACAAAATAATTAAATAAAATAAATTAATACTATATATAATAAAAAAAATCGAGTAGGGTAACTGGGGGCAACCTGTATCAGGGGTAACTATTAACAGGTGTATTTCAATAGTATCCTAAACGACATTAAAATATATTTTAACTCTGGACATGTAAATCATCCTGCATATAACTGTCCCGCAGCAAACGCAATATACAGAACTGTGCAGGTCCGTCATTTTTTACAGGCAATATAAAATTGATTGAGATCAATCTATCATTCACGAGATCTATCATTAAATTTCGGTTTATGGTATTATTATATACCTTATCTCGTTTCTTTATCAATCTTTGATAATGTATAACAATTTTTGTGATTGCTCAATTGTAAAAATAGTTATTAATTTAATTGATTAATGCAATCAAATCACACCTGGGGTTAGTAGAAACAAAACCTTGGAGCTAGTTTTACCATACAAAAATTATACACAAATTCAAGTGAAGAAGAATCAATAGAATATATAATTTGTAAGCACATGTAAATTGTGTCGCAGACGTTATTATATGTTTTATTTATTTAAAAAATTTATATTCATATTTTATAAATGTTATGTTTTTTAAACTTTCAATTTGATTTAGTTTTTGAGTTACCGAGGTTTATCAAAAGAATAATTATTAAAATGTGTTAATTTGAAAAAGTTGCAAGAACTTCTGTTATTGAAAAACAGTTCATTGCAGAGAAAAGTGTTTGTAAAAAAAAGTTATATTAAATAGTAAACATTTAATTATAAATTTCATATTGCAAAACTCCATCGTGGGTTTTTATCGATCACCTCTTAGTATAATTATTGAACACTAATTCAGAATTCTTCAGTTTTGTCCCTCATTGATCTAGTTGGACTAGTACCCGTTACATTGCATTAACAAATCTAAAATGAATTCGTCGAATCGATTCTCGTATTTCTTTAATCCCGAGCAAAACTACATCTAGTCGTTCGATTAATAACATGTCGTATGCCATTTCAGAGGAACGGCTTTGCTTGCACAAAGTTTTCTTTCGCATGTTATCTCGGTCGGGAATAGGTCTGCGGAATTCCCATATGTTACGAGAGTTTTCTCATACATCAACTGAAGAATGTGTATTCTTCTCTGTAAGAGCCTCTTCTCCTATTTATACGCGTTGCCAAAAACGTGTAAAAAATGTGTGCAAATGAATTCTTACGTCAGATGCGCAGACGATACCATTTGTTATCAGATGTAAGAAAATTATGGAGGAGATTTTGGAATGATTCTGTAGAGGTAGGTAATGAATGATTTTAGTTATGACGATATTTGTGTAAAATTTTGGGAGAGACTTTATTTATCGAGCACTGCTTTGATAGCATAGACACGATTTTTGAGCAAAAATTATACAGGTTCAGGTAATCATAGTAGCTAATGGACAACTATACATTATTAGACTTAACTTAACTTAGTCAAAAAAATTTTTCACAGCTTTTATAAATATTTGAAATTTTTCAATAGAAATCGAAACAAATCAAAAATGAATTTATGAGTGTCGGAAACATCTCTTATGTTTGTTATTTAATATTTTATATAGATAAAAAAAGCTGATAATCATTTTAATTGTGGTACCACCAAATAAATTGAACCATTTTAATATAATTACTTGAGCAAAAGCCCACTTAATATTGTTAAAAAATATCTGTGTCATATTCAGTAACTTCTGTTTTATGTATAGTAGGAAAACATTCACCTTTTTCATTCAAACAATTATGATACATTATAACGCGACGGTGGTTATAAATGCCAGTTACTTTTTTGTGAATAATTTTGTATGCCTTTTTCTTTCATTTCTTTCAAAGCCCAGCTATACCCATGGATATTATATATGTATATAAAAGTATACCACAAAAAAATCGAATAAAATATTAGGTAAATAAACCATGAATTATAAACTAAACTGAATTTATTTTATTTAATTAATTTTTCGGCTTAGAGATCATCTTTGTTCCAAGACTTTTATAATATCAATTAAAGAGCCCACATCCATTTACAAAAAAAAATTAATTACTAAAGTCAATAATATAATATATTAAATGATTTAGAAAATAGAGGTAAATTTTAGAATCTCATAAATACCAAATGTATTGGTCGGTCGTCGGGATAATAAAATATATTACAGAAAATAGTAATTAGATATTATACATATTCAACATAAATCATTTTATACCAAGTATGATTTTCATCATTTTATACCAAGTTTCACCATTTGTATGTTATACATATTTGAACATTGATCTTTTAATATTCCGAAGAGAGACTGGAGCAAATTCTATATTATTTCTATAATTTTGAATTAATATTCTCTTCAGGCTGCGTGATTTTTAATATTTTTCTGACCAAGTAATCTGTGCTTATTTAAATGCCCGAGAGTTTGTCGATTATACTTTTCCTCGCAATTTATTCCTCGAATTGTTCTCAACACAGCACAAGTGAGAGCATAACTTTTTATAAGTTCCGAACTTCTTCTTTGGCGCATTTCCGCCATATGCCGTAGTATTAAATCAAAGATCCTTCAATTTTGCCAGTTTTTTTCAGAAATGATTTAGAGGAAATATATTGACTGAGTTCGAATTGAAGTTCAAACAAAAATAGTACATGCTTGAATTCACTACGGTTGTCGGTGACAATTGTTAAAGAAAATATACAGAACAGAAACTGATATTTTGTATTTATTATAGTTGCTAAAAGTTTATTGAATAGAATATTGTATTCATATGAAGTACGTTTCTCTGTATAATAAATAATAATAAAGAGGATCCATTTTCCTTATTGCGCATACTTCACCAACGAGTCATAATTAATAATTTAGTACATAAATACATAAGCTTTTATTAATAAATGCAATAAATAATGCAACTTTTTGTCTTATATTAGAGGAAGTAATATCAGTTATATAGCTTGATTGTATGCCTTTTTTTCTTTGCGGTCTTGATAAACAAATATCAATTCAGCTGGTGCAGAACTCAAAATGGAAAATTTTGATTTGAGCTTTATTATTTTTTTTTTAATTTAAATATTCACGCCTTCACAGACATGAATGCATGAACGCCATAGCATTTAAATTTTACGGTCAATTATTGAATTTAGTTTTTTGTATGACCCTACGTTTTGTAAATATTACACCTGTTAAGGTAATGGCTAGCTATTTTTAAGTAATTTTGTATTACTTTATCTTTTCCCGCAGTCACTTATTAGCTTGGGAAAGCACAATGAGTAAAATAGAAATATTTGACGTGGATGCTTCAGCTATCATAGTATAAAACGATTAAAATATGATAATCTGACCACCCTCAAAAACGGCGATTAATCAAATTTTATTGAAAACTAGATGACCCGACAGACGTTGTCCTGTACTTATGTTTACAATTCAAAAGTTCAATTTTTTTTTTATAATCTATACTGATATTTACCAAATAGTTAAAAATTATTATGTTTTTTTACACTATAGTCTATACCGAAATGTATATACATACACTAATATGAATCTTAAATGTACAACTGCTGTAAATAAAATGATGGGTATTTGCTTTCTTAAAAAACATTATAAAACATTTTTTTCTTGTAATTAGTTCCCTTATCGATATCCGACGTTATTTAAAAAAAAATGAAATTACAACACTGACCAGGAAAGTAGTCTAAATTATTTTCACTTTTGAACTTGAGAGTAAGATAAACCTAATTTTAAAATTTCCAATGAATTGAAGCACAGTAAAAAAAATTCAGACCCAAAGCGCTCCATTGACTTGAGTAAATATTCCGTATCCGATGGCAAAAATATGAAAATACTAACGTTTGTATGTGAAAAATAAAAGGGATGTTTTTAGGATTTTCCCGGCAATTATTCGATATTTTCTCCCTGGACCTCATCCTTGGACTTCAACGAACATTTTAAAAAAAGAATTGGCCAAATTGGTCCAGGCGTTGTTGAGTTATGCGCTTACATTTGGGACACATTTTGCAATTCATTTTTATGTATAAGATAAAACATCTGTCAATTTTTGTACCCTGCTTCATGTTGTAACTTATTAAATATGTCCCAAATAAAAATTTTACTAATACTTTTGTTTACAGCGTATATATTTACACATACGTTTATAAATTAAAAATTAATTCGCATTTAGTAATATGATTTCGTCATCGGCGGCAAATTATTTTTGTATTATACTAAATTTAATAAATTATGTGACTTTTCTCGTTTCCACGTATCGTGTTGAATAAAAATATGATACTCATTATATTAAAACATTGTGTAATATAATAAAGATCGCGTATTCAATCAACTAATAGATTGAATTCTCTCCTCAATTGTATGTTTAAGAACCTTAATGAGGCATCTCGCGTCTCACGGTACGGTTATTTTTGCGAAACAAACAGAGTTCAGGGCTTTTCCATAGTCAGATTATAAGATAAATGATCCCATAACGCGCTCTAATGCAAATAATCTCATTTCTGCCTGAACCGTCCCCGTCCGCATTATAAATAGAGGAACTGCGTACAAACGAAGAGGACTTAGCCGTAATGAAACTCTCTGGCATCTGCATAATGAATAACATGACATTTCTATTCCGGCCGCAATTTATGTTTTTCTGATATCAACATTTTATTTAAATGATTCTTCTTTGAATTCCTATATAAATTGCACAAAAAGTTTACATTTATAAATGACAATTCTATTCAATCATATACTCATGGAAATATTCCTGAAGAACTTTTCATACCTTAGGAACATCGTAAGCATATCGTAAGAATCATCATACTATTTATTTAGTTTGTTTTCTGCTTGCAATTTATGTTTTCTAATACCAAAGTTTAATCTTAATTATTATTTAATTTGTCTTATCTATTGCATAAATAAAATGAATTTAATTATTAACTTCCCGTAGGGTAAGTTATTGTAATGGGCCGAAAATCGAAATTGAAAATTTTTATATTTCTCGACGTTTTGAAGGTTTCTGAACATTTTGGCATACCTCAGAAAAAAATGGATGCGTGTGTGTGTATGTATGTATGGATACAAATTTCCAGTCACGTTTTTCGGCGCACGGATCAACCGATTTGAATGGTTTAAAAAACATTCGATTCCTATTGATAGGGAGATGAGCTGATTAGTTTTTGGCAAAGGCATGTCCAGCAGTTACGGAGATAAAGAGCAAAGAGTGCAGAAAATAGAATCCGAGTTTTTGAGAGAACCGAGCATTCGATTTGAATGATCTAGAAAATATTCAATTAGTAATGATTGGGAGAAATGTTTATTAATTTTTGGCAAAAGCAGGCCCAGTCATTTCGAAGATACGGAGCTAAATGTGTAATGAATGGCAGTTTTTGAGAGAACTAAGCGTCCTATTTGAATGATTCAAAGAACTTTCTGCTTGTCTTAACAAAATAATTGATTTTAGAAAAAAAAATTTTGCATGTCGAAAATAAATCAGATTTTATTTTTAATTCTGACTATAGTTCTAATATACTTTAAACAAATAATTTCAACTTTGCAATTCAGTTTATATAATTCTTATAAATATTAGTCAATGTTACTATATTTATAATAATCTATTTGAAAACATTCAATATTCCTCGAACATTTATTACGGTACGGAAAGTTCCAGTAATTTGCCTTAAGGCCCCACTAGTTACATTTACAATTATTCATACAAATTCTTTTTTCCAGTCATACAAAAATGTTACTCGCTTTATTCAATAATCGTAGACGCGATGGATTCTAGTGAACAATATAAATTATATATTTGACATACATTTTATTTATCGTTCTAATTTTATTTTAAACTTTTCCAAACATTTTATCCAGAATATTGTTTTATTAGCCAAAACGTAATAAATCCAGCAACAATTTATTTATTTATTTTTGCACAATATATTATTTAATGACGTTGTTTGTAATGAAAACTCTACATTTTATTTTAAAGGAAGAAATAAGTGAATCTTGAATAATTTTATGTTTTACGAATGAACATAAGCAAATATGTGAATAAAGGGATGAAATTGGAATGGATTTCAGGATGAATGAGGAAGAGTAGTAAGACAACGTATGAGTAAAATTCTAATTAACATCGCAATGTGTTATATTAAGTAACCAATAGAAATTGATTTTATGTGTGCAAGGAATAAAACATTTGTGGTAAAGTATATAAAAAGGCCGCATCAATTTGAATATGTTGTAAACAATTTCACAAGTTAATACTATTACCATTCACTACTATTCTATTAATCACTGTCTAGTAAAAATTAATGGCAAAAGTTTCCAATAATGGTTGTCGTAAATTAATTAATTTCAATCTTTCTTCAATGATCGTAACAAGGAATGGCCTTTCAGTCACTCGCCAAGAACAATAGTGTGATATTGCACTTTTTAATACAAACTTTTACCATGTGTCTAACCAACAAAATAAAGACAATAAAGATAGAATTCATACGGTGCGTGGTACATCAAATTTTTAGATATTTAGATTTTTCAAAAAGATCAATTAAAAAAATACAAATTTGACAATGCCATAATATGTTAATTCATATTAAAATTTTATTCATTTCTCTATTGCATTTATCGTTATAGTTCTATTTTTCTGAAAACGTTACTAAAGCTATTCGGACTGCCTTTAAAACTTTAATACATTACTCCAGCATCAATTGCAAAACACAAACGCTTTTATTTTCCGGTGTTTTTTTTCAGTAGAAATAAATGAAATAGAAAATTACGATACCGTGCTTGAATTAAATAACTAAACAAAAACGAATCCTACAGCTATTTTATACAATTCCAGTACAATAATTATCATTTTGACGTACGTGTATTGTATTTGGGTCACGAAAAGCTCGAACAAACTCACACTACTATCCGAAACTCGTCCGGCGCCCATAACCAAGTGAAATGGCAGAAATAGAAAGAGAGTTAGAGGAAATATATTAAGAACAGGGTGAAAAAATAGAATTTTAAGTTTTTAGTAATAAAACATTATCTGTTATATCTCCAGTTTTAAAAAAAATGTATTATATAATATAATTTTAAAATTTAGGAAATTAACCAAGAATTTATTATATTAAATAATTAATTATTCTTGTATTGATTTATTTATGTATTTTGATATTTTGCAAATGTCATAATATTTTATAGTAAATGATTTCTCATAATTAATTTTCAGAAATGCGATGCGATCAATAAGATAAGGATAAATAGTTATATATGGCAAACCAACGAATGTAAATAAAGTAACTATAAAAAAAAATCTCACAGAAAACGTTTAAAATTGCATATTTACACTTAATAATCTAATATTCGTATACAATGGACCTAATCATTAAGAATTGAGATTTGGATTTTTTTTAAATTGTGACGATAGAAATTGACATGAGCCAATAATCCAAACTTTGATGAATTTTCATATTAAACCCAAGAATCATGGTAAACATATAATATTAAACCCACGAATCATGTAAAATATATAATATTAAACTTTCGAAAGTAGATGTCAAAATAATCTACAAATAATTACAAACGGTCTGACCGATCTTTAAACAAAGTATTCAAAACAATTCCCAACTGATATATTGAAAAGTTTTTGAACTCTCCAAATGGTTGTAGAACTTTCGATTAAAACGTTAACAAAAACTTTTGCATCTTATCTGTTGATTATAAAGAAGCGGCTGGACCAATCATCGCATAAAAGTAATCAATGCGAATCCTTATAATCCTGAAATTGAAGCAACTGGTTTCAGGAAATCATCGACGAAAGATCAAATTTTTGGTGTCAAACAACTCAACATAACTTGAAACGTTGAGAAAATAAAGTGATCGAATCGGACTACTTTGTCAAGAGCATGAACTTCTGAAGATCATGAAAAATACTATATATCAAGTAGTAACAATAACTTTGGTAAAGTATAAAATTAAAATTACATTATCTTCAGAACATTATTTTGATATCAATTCTCAACTCTTAGTTTATGGATTTATAATCGCCGCAGAAAGGGAATGTTAGGCATAGGAAGTCTCATGCAGCTTTCGGAATAGGGGTTTCCTCAAAGCTCTAGTGATAACAACATGAGTTCTGAAATTATCGTGGTTAACCCTAATATATTACTGATAAGAAATATACCATTTATGTACACGCTATATGCATATAATTTTCCAGATGTTACAACTCGCATATGGATTAAAATTAATACACTAATGACCATTAGGAAACCGTAATGATTCAATTTTTCACTTTCGTATTTATAGAACAAAAAAACAATTATTGCTATTGCGCACAAAATTTCATGAATTGATTTTTCAACAACAGTTTTTTTTCAGTTGAGCAAAAATTCTGCAGTCAAATGATGGTGACGTGAATATCTTAATAAACTACTAATATGCATTTGTACTTCGAATTTCGTATATATTTTTCTTATACCTATATTGTGCGCAAGTATCCAACAAATAATTAATTATTTCACTAAGATCCAATATCAATTAAAATTTGTTTACGAAATGCTTATAGGATTGGTACAGTTAACACTATCCTTGAAATTAGATTATTTTATTCAAATAGGGTGTAGTAACACTCAATTGGATCACGTCCAAATCAGTTTTGGCAACGAAACAATCAGCACTGACATTGAATATATACATTATTCAGAATGTCATCTGTTGACGTTGAATAAACATTGTAAAAAATCAGCTTTTGCCAAATATGCAATAAATATGCTAAATAATTCAAAACACGAGATTCAGTGATTGCGTATATATGTAATCGAACTTCAATCAGAACTGTAGATCAATCCGGTATTTAAATAAAATAGTATAAAATTAAGAAAATTTGATTGTTAACATCGATATAAATATAATTAGTTTTTCGAGAAACAAATATTTTATTATACAGTATACCACATTTTATTACTTTTTACTTCTAAACTAAATATTTCCTCTGATAGAACTGTCTGATGAATAAATATTGCGCGATATCTTGTGTCGGTATTTTTCATATCGATTATTCATTTTACAGTAACTCGATCTATCAAAATAAACTATGTCACACCAATATGAAGTAAAGTCATAATACGAGGCAAATGTTCCAATATATGAAAACTGAACTCCACGCTTTTCGTAGCCTTAGGGATGGAAGATTAGATGCGCTTGAAATAGGGTCTATCCGTCTACGTTATGAGCGTACTTATCGTATAATTTTGTAGCACATTTTTAGGAAGATATAACATAAGACTTTAACATAACGTTCGTACATATGTATGAATACACACAAATACATGTTATATTTATGAAATACGACACAAGCAAACCATATTTTCTATATAAAAATCATATCTCAATATAAAAATCTATATCATATAATTTTGCATCTTATAGAGTCTAATATCTTCACTGTGCGTATGATTTGCAATTGAACTAAATAATTAATAATGAAAAACTTAATTAACAAATGGAATACTATCTTAAATAGCTATCAAAAAATAAGCAAATATTTTCAAAACTTACTTTTATGAATTTTTAATTATTTACTCATTATAGCAAAAGATCTAATAGAGACTGAAACTTTTAATGGGTAAAGAAATTTGTTCAAACGCCAAGAAAACAACGGCAAAAGTAATTAAGATTATTCAATGCAGTATTTTGAATCATTCGGCATCTTATACAAACACACTTATATATATATATATATATATATATATATATATATTAATTACATATACATTAGAATCCGATTAGTATGACGCCGGATATATTGACAACCACTTATTATGACGTAATCGCACTAGGAAGTTTGGTTTCCATATAAAATTACTTAAAAAAACAGCTGTCTAGTCGGATATATTGACATCGCTTACATTGACATGTCGCTTATAATGACCCATTTTTGCAAAAAAATTTGTCCAATTATAATGACCGACATGATTTTACATGATGTGGCCAAGTATACGAAAGCAATTGCTACGTCTTTTGCGCACAATGGCACCAGGGACTGTCTTTACAATAAAATTATATAAAGAAATCAATCAAAAATTACTGATTACTTACATTAAATAATCACAATTGTACGTTTATGGGTGGGGTAGACCAATTAGTAATGGTCCGCCAAATGGTCAAATAGATTATTATGAATTCTGTAACATTTTCTAATAATTACAAGAATTATATAAACTGAATTATAAAACATTATTTATTCAAAGCATATAAGTAAGCTTTAAAACTTTAGACTGAATTAAAATTAAAATCTGAATTATTTTCGATATATGTACAAAAAAACATTTTTTGGCTTTTTCAAATCGGTTCATCTATACGCCCGAAATCGTCAACGAAAAATTGTCTCCACACACACACATCCATTTTTGCTGAGATATGCCAAAATGTTCAGAAACCTCTTAAACGTAAAGATGTGCAAAAATTTTCATTTTTGATTTTCAGCCCATTACTATAACTTACCCTACGGGAAGTTGTAAATATAGAATAAAATATTACCTATATAATAACAAATATGACTGCTACAAATGACTCAACAGCCCTTCCTTAACGACACTAAAACTTTTCGTTCAAAATAATCGATGAATGGCGGACACATTCAGCCAATTACAAAAGCCGCTTCGAGGATTATCCAAATACACTTGTAAGTACGCCACAATAAACCACCCAAATGAACTAGCAAAGGACCTACTTTCTGCGAACACTGTCAAGAGACTAAGAAGATTAGATCCACTAGACTTAGCATAGTTATATATCTAGTATAGTGCTTGTAATTATTCTCACATATTTATATTTATTATCTACTTGCAATTATTGTCATATATTCATATTTATTATACTAACTTAAAATACTACCAATGGGTAGTATTTTAAAAACTTATTTAATAACTAATCACAACAATTACTGAATGCCTTCTCAGGCAGTTGTAATTTAGATGGAAATAAAAAAAAAAAAAAAAAAGTACGCCACAACAGTACCAGGGCACGATTAACCCTTTCGACTCGGATGCCGCCGCTCCGGTGGCAAAATTCATATAAATCTCGGAATTTGCGAGTGGTAAATGTTAAAAAAGAAATTCATGTTGAATTAACATATGTCAATTTTCAAACTGATCAGAAGACTCTGTATTTTCAAAGTCATTTTTTCCTACAGGTTTACTTGTTGTCCGTGTAAAATTTCACTATATAGTAAAGAAAACCTTCGCGTTATCAATTCTTAAATTCTTAGGATAATATCATTTGCGGTCTTACTATAATGTTTCAAACAATGTTGTATTTTCTGGAAAATCCTTGTTTTCTCCTTTAATTCATTTCTATTGCAGATTTAGTTTTTGCTTTATGTCGGTCGACTTACGAATCAATTGTATACCTTTTTCAGAATGTATCAATATATTTTTCCGGAATGATTCGGTGATTTTTTCTGACCCGATTATCGATTACCTAGCCGAGCGAGGGACGTGCTCACGTGCGGCCGCCAGGTAGCAGGTTTACGCACGGTAGCTTTACTTTTACTACATATCTACATTTCTGGGTTTGCAAACGAATTCTTTTTGCGTGCTGGAAGCTATTTTCGAAATATATTTGAATATGAATGAATATTTATACATTCTCTAAAAATATGCAAAAATAGCAGTTGTAATGAACTTATTTCTCAGATTTATTAATATAAATACTCAACAGTATTTGCAATAATTTCAAGAAAGTTTTGAGGGTATTTAAATTAATTTTTTTAAAATCAATTTGACAATGATCTTATACTTTAAAATAAATTTTTGCTCACATTTAAATCAACAACTTGATACACATTAAAATTAAATCTTTGCATATAACTCATAGTTCAATATAATGGTATCGATCAGGAATGTTTAGGAATATATATTTGTTCATTAATGATTTCCCAGAGAAGATACGAAGCGAAGATAATGTGTTTAGCTTGAAATTATTTCAAAGTAATTATCTTATAAATACCACCGTTTAATTTGCTTCACGAAATAGCATTCTGCCTGACAAGAAATTAAGATACATCTGAAGGAGTAGGTGTATTTGAACTATTAATGTAATGCATATTGGAGTACTATTAAGCTGATTGATGCTTTTGAAAAAATTACAAATTTCATGTACTATCCAAAACCATTCTATTACAGAATCAAATCATTTTTTACTGGAAATACCACTGCCAAAGTAATAAGAACTAAGCCTTTTCACATATATGCATATCGATGAAAACCTCTATTCTTCTATGCAACGTCCAGAACTTCAAATATTTATTTTAGAGTAAGTGTGCTTGTCCTTTACAAACATGACCTATACAGTATATATTTATATTGGTTTCTTCTTATAAAAATAGCATGCTTGAGGGTTTAAAACTTGTGATCTTAATATACATTCATATATTAACAAAATATTTTAAATTTATTTAAATATTATTATTCAGACAAAAAGATAAATTCAGCCTTGTCTACGGAATTAAAAAAAACAATTTTAGAAAAATTAGCCAAGTAATATTGTACCCCTTAATTATAATACTGCATCCTTCCTTGCATTCTTTTCCCGCGATAAATCATAATAAAGTAGATTTTTCATGTCATCTTAAGATTTAGAACTCCGGATATAAATTATAATTACTCGCTCTTTTCGGTGCAGTAGAGGTAACGAATGAACACGGAGTAATTATTTATGACCCGGAAAGTTTCTTTTAGAATTCTGAAGAGTGCTTTATTTAAATGATTGTTTGCAAAATATATAATTTAAAGTAATTTCTACAATGCTTTCTCCACATCTGAGTAGTTATATACAAAAATAGTACAAACACGATGTTTCCTCTGTAAAATGACAATACAACTCATGTAGATATTCCAGAGCCACAAAACTTGTTTGAGAATTATTTATATCCTTAAATTGGAATTCTTCGCTGGCAAATCGGATAAGTGCTGCGGTACTTGCAGTGCTAATTGCCTTTTGTAGTCCTCAACAGAATATTAAATCAAGTAATTATGTGATGATTTCTAATTTAAAAAAAGAGTTCAAATTTTTTTACTAGAACTGTATTAGCTTCGTTCAAAATATAGCGAAAAATTATTTTTTAAATTAAATTTTTATTTTAAGTTAAATTTGCTAAATTGTATGCATGGTATTGGATCAAATGAACAATTATCAAGTATGCATCGATTTTCGTTAGTTGAATTTATGAACTAATGATTCTTCTCCATTAAAAAAATCGTCATAGACAAAACTATTTTATTGGTTGACAAATTCTTTTTCTTTGATGCTAATTAATTACATTTACAAATACAGTACAGTTACGTATCATCTAAAGGTCAATCGGAAGACCTGTGCAAAATATCGATTCGTGTATCTAAATTTACAGTCCCTATTTTAAGAGTTTGCGTGCAGAATTCTTTTAAGTCATCTTTTACTATAACATATTAACCACAGAACTTTGCTAATCAGAGCACGTGCATCCTTTACCGTATCGATTTAGAAAATTTAATATATTTAAGTAACAGAAAATATAAATGTGATCAGAAACTTAAAAATGTTTTACTTAATTACTGTCTATCTCTATTAAGCTGTAATATATTTAACTGACATTCTGACAATTACAATATTTTGTCAGACGATACTATTTGCTTATTTTAAATGTAAATATTAAATTTAAGGATCATTAATAAAACATCTCATTTACATATATAGGCATGTATCTTGTAAATGTATTTTATTAGATACGTGTTTATTTGAAGATTTAATTTAATGAGAATTATTTTAATTGCACTCACGTGAACACTTTACGCAAATGTACAAAATCGCTTTACTGTAATGTTGTAGGATGTTGGACGATACAAATAACATCAAAAGCACCTACTAGAGTACATTCAACTAAAAATAAATAAATTTCTTAATGAGTATATCATTAATATAATTAAATTTGCTTTGCCCTAATTATTTGAAAATATAAATAATTTAATGAATTACCGAAATAACAGAATCGATTTATTTGTTTTATATGTCTTTTGCGATAACGTACAAAAAATGTATAATATTTTTATTCAGTTGATATTTCTGTAATCATTCATTCCATCCAATATATGGTGAATATGAATATACACAGATAATATTATACAAAAATACATACATTGATACAGTCACGAAATTGAAAATTCATACTAAATTGAGTTCATTTTAGGTACATTTGTATAAAAAATAATCTCGTGAGCTTGTTAAAAATATTTATTCACTTTCGTCGCGTACTACCGTTTGTATTTGTATACACTTTTTATGTGTTTGTACATACGAAATTCATGAACATAATATGAAAGCACCAAGTAGGTATATCAAGTCTGAAATATCATGATTCATACATCTCTTTTGCATTTGCATCGCACCCGTCATTTATTTTTGAGTAGAGACGCCTGATTGAGACAGACTGTCTTGAAAATTGAATTTCCGATGGTGGTACTGGAATTTTTATGGAATGGATACATATATGTAGGTATAATTTCACGTATTCTATATTACCCGAAAGATATGTTTATATTTTTTAAACTGAATCAGATTTCAAGATGAATTAACACAAATATATCCGTTCGATAGATTCAACACTCTACCTCTTTCGTTAGGAAACTCGGAAAGGTTTGATAAAATCATTAATCAACTAAAGCATGTATTCGTGGTACTGGATTATATTGAATGTTCAGCAGAGAAGATCTATCTGCCCCCATTAAGCAATATAACCAAATTGCTTAGCGAATACTTGTCAGATTATTCCCATAGCTCATATAGTTTACGGTTTATTGTATGGTGGTAATATATTTTGATATAATTTATAGGGATGTACGTAAATAATAGCATATGCATGATTCAAGGAACGCCAATCAAACAATAAAACAATGAGTGCCATATGTTGAACTATTGCGGTAAAATGTGTTACCAATAACAATTATTCATCCACATTTTATCCCAATAGTTTTAGAACAGCTGTGTACTCACTTTTGCATTTTGGTTATAAACTGTTCATCATGTAAATAATAATTTATTATTTTTAATAATAAAAATTTCTTTTCACAAATGATATATTACATTCAAATATTTTAATCTTGTCCCATTTATATTACACGTTAGAGAAAATAATAGTTTTCTATCAAGCGGAGCATTTTTCAAATAGAGTATCAATCACTCTATATGGTGATTTATACTAGAAGTAATTTAATTACTGCTCATCTCGTATTACATCAGATGAGTATCGATTTGTTAGAATGATTGACATATATAGAGCTTCATTGAACGTAAACCAATTGCTGGTAATAATCTATAGTAGTTAGTACTTTTTGTTTTATTTTCGTTGATACCATTTAATTATTCAAATTAAAATTCAAACTGCACTTGAATACAAATGTAGAACACTTGTTATTGAATGTAATTATTTTTTGAATAGCCATTTTAATGACTAAATATTTGGACTCATCATTATTTATTATGATTGTTATTTTTAAATGTTTGAGAGGATACCAATCATCTCAAATGCTCACAAGATTTAAATTTCTGCAATGAAAATGAATGATATTATTAATAAGAGCAAACTGATGTAGTGCATGTAGAACTAGAAATACTACAACAATCAAACGTCCCATTTGAAAAGTAAAATTTAAAAACACAATAATTTTAATAAATCTCATTAGACAATCATGCGTAGGTAAGGATATTACAACTAAATTTTTTTGTATTTAATGTCGTAAAATTTATTGATCTCAAGGTACGTGTGTTTTTATGATTGTTATTGAAAACTAATAAATCAATTAATTAATGCTAGATATTTATAATATACATTCTATATTATATTATAGACCATGTGCATGAAATATAGAAAAGTGAAACAAATAATATCATGTGATAGATCAATATTTAAAACAAAAAACCCAAATGTATTGCATCATTAAAATCTCAATATCAAATTAAATTACATTTTTGGGCATTCATTATAAACCTAAAAATAATATAAAATATGATAAAATCGATGTGAATAAAAATAAGTATTTGTATTGATCATTATAAAATGAATGTGGCCATGAAGATTTCATTAAATGTTATAAGTTCGACGTAAAATAATTTTGTAAAAAGTAATAAAAAACTCCTAATTGCGTCAAACTTTTCCTTAGTCTGAAAATTACTATATTCACCTGTGTCGACAGAAATAGTTAATGGACATGTTAGACTCAAAACATCGTTTGACTAACTTAACTTAATGGGGTAAGTAGTCTCCTACAGTGACCAATTGTGCCGTTAATATCCTCTTGAGAATATTATCATTACACACGACAGTAAAGCTCTGGGACAAGGTAATATATAGATAAGTTACTAAGCCTGTGCCAGAGGTGAACAACTGGGTTCACTTTGAGGATAAAGTCATATTAATTTCGGCAACCAAGCATGTAGGAGGTTTAAGTATAGAAGTACCCATAGCATCTTGGGTATGTATTTATTTTCAACCAGTCGTTCTAGACTAGAAGGTGTTGTTTAGTAGAATGTAAGTTAATAGTTTTCCAGGAAAAAATGGTTTTACAAAATAAATTCATAAACATATTTGGTTTAAGTTGTAAATGTAGGTTATATAATATTGTTATTTTAAATTATTGTTCGCTTTATTTTGTTTGGATACCATTACAGTATTGGACTAGCCAGCAATCGATGTATCCCTCTATATATACATCCTATCAGACTATCGATTCATCTTTTCATTTATTAAATTGGCAATATATTTGCTTATCGATCAATCTATACAGTTTTCGCATCTCAGAGCGACCTATCGCTCTTCTATTCTATCCATATTTCCATCTACATATTTGTCTATGCATTTATCTATCAATCTATCTATTCGCCGATTTTGCTTTGATAATTATTGTTCCAGCTAAAAAGTCTTTAATAATTAACTTCTCGTAGGGTAAGTTATAGTAATCCAAAAAATAATTCCTTAGAAAAAATGGTGTTTGTCCGGATACAAATTTTTGTCGACGATTTTGCGAACATGGATAAACCGACGTGAATAATTCTAAAAACATTCGATTTCTGATGATAAGGAGACGTGCTGCTTATTTATTGGCAAAGGCAGGTCTAGCCATTTTAGAGATACGGGTCAAAAAGTGCCAAAAATGGTATTGCAGTTTTGCAACGGAGCGTCCGATTTAAATAATTCAAAGAACATTTTACTTGTATTGACAAAATAAACAACTGGAAA
The DNA here is from genome assembly GCF_003426905.1 of Ctenocephalides felis. NCBI lineage: Eukaryota > Metazoa > Arthropoda > Insecta > Siphonaptera > Pulicidae > Ctenocephalides > Ctenocephalides felis. The sequence continues at coordinate 33,629,467 of NW_020536999.1, read as the reverse complement.
TTTTTTTGTATTAGCAGGTTCAGCATCTCCGGAGATCCAATAAAAAAGTAAAAAATAATGCCATTTGACAGTCAAAAATTAACATTAGACATATGCACATCATAATATCAGATATTTTATAAAAATTATAATAATAAGTACAAATTTTGTAACACTATAGGGTTCCGTACTACTGTTTACACTTCAGGCGATTACGCGCTTTAAAATTTAGACTTCAAATCAGATATGCAGCGCAATTGCTTGAAAAAAGTTTTAAAAAAAATCAAAATACAAAAAAAAATCAAAGTATGAAAAAAAAAAAATTTCAGAACTTTCAAAATTTCTCAAAAACCTATTTTTTTCAAAGTTTTGCGAAGTTTTTTTTTTAATTTAGTTTTCAGTACGGGAAGTTCTGACAATTTGCCTTAAAACACGATGCCATTCACTACTAGTTTTTTTCATATTTCCACAAAGCATTTATATTTGTTATTCAGCAAAGGTTGCCGATTCGAAGTTATGTAGCAAGCCCTTAATTTCTCGTGACGCGCCGAGTGATGCATTGCCCCTAGTGCGGCGGCAAAGTACTTGAATTCTGCATGAGACGCTGAATTGTTTATCCGACGTAGGACTCCCACGCCCATTACGAAAAACATTAGAGATGCTTAAGGAGTAAGAATATATGAGAACTGGACTGAAAAATAGACAGTGCACGAAATAATTCACGATAACTTTGGAGCAAATGTTTTATCGTTTAAAATATATTTTCATTTTGAAACAATGAAATGAATCAGAACATGCGAGATGAGATTTCAGAAAACGAAACTCTTACGAAAGTGAGTAAATCTTTTCTATAAATTTTAATAATGTACTTTTGAATATAATATTGCAATTAATGTATTGTGATCATGCATTTCATATTCTAGAAACTAACTTAATGATTGCTATTAAAAAGCAATAAATCGTTTGAACATTTACGAACATTTATCGTATGTTACAAGCTTGTATAAAAACGACTAGTATCTAGTTTCTCCCTATAAATAATTATTAAAAAGGTTCAACATTTGCTAGTAAAATATGCTTGGACTATTTTCTCTTTTCACAATTTTTACGTATTTTGTATTAGAGGGGACTAAATAATTTTATTGCCGAAATTATACCTTCGATATTAAATATATTTTTTATCAACCATTATATATCTTTAAAATTATGTTCTACAATACGAAGTTTTGATTTTAGGAAATTGAATAATCAGTCGTTGATTAAGCTCTATTTTACCCAATTAATTTCGTTACACCCACTAAGTACTATTTATAAATGTGGGTAGTAATTTCGATATTATTTATATACAGTTATTCTGAGTACCTCACGTTATAAATCCATCATGTAAAAAATCAGATAAATATAATATTTATGTAAAAATAATGATTATCAAAAATGTATATTAATAGTAGTAGAACCACTACAGATCATTATAATATTAGAATTCTTAGTTTCCTGAAAATTAAATTAGGTTATAAATTTTATAATAAATTCTACATGACGCTCACTCCCACACATAAATAAAATACAAAATAACTACTAAAATAGAATAGTTGAAATTACCTTAAAAGTAGTGTCAATCAAAACATTTTTGTTAATATTATATAAAAATTGTAAAATGGTATATGTGGTATTTAAACACGGTTTTATTAACAAAAATGTTAGAGATTAACTTAGTTGTATTTAATCATGCAAAGCCTTGTATCTTGTTAAACTACTGCTATGTAATTCGTACGTAAAAATTTTAAAATTTGCATTTAGATTGTATATATACTATTTTGCAAATATGATCATGTTTTAGATAAAATCTTTGTAAATAATGTTAAACAACAAAGTACATGAGAACTGTATCAACCTGGAAACTTTAAACCGCATTTTACTATCAACATAATTTTTGATGGTATAATTTTATGGGTAATAAAAGCTCTTGCATAAAGAAAACAATAGAACTCGGGCGGTTCGCAAAGATAGTGGTTCTACTGCTTCCTTTTTTTGACATGATATGTTGCATTTAAACTGTATAAAAGCCATATAAGTTTTAGGATGGATCATATTTACAATATTATCATTCGGAACATTCATTGCATTTATGACATTTTCACACCCATTCGATATATCTGAGAGCAGAATATCTCGTCGTTTGCCTACGAGTCATGCACTAGGGAGAAGCGCCGATTGTATGTAGCTGATAAAATACATGATTATATGCGCAGCCTCATTTTTTTGTTTTTTTGTGTCATTTTGTGCGGGTGCCGAACATAAGTGTCTCAACAAATCGACTGATAAGAGAAACATGTTCCAATCTTTTTATATACAATCGAACAAATTGAATATTAAACAAAATCCAGTGCAGGTCATGCTATAATAGAAAAGATGATCAGAGTTAGTACCTCACGGGAATATATATTAACAAGCAGTTCCTCTCGTACTAACGAAGCCAATTCTTCTCTCTGTCTGTCTGTCTGCAAATAAATTACATTACACAAAATTACCTCTCATTACATTATTACAATTACAAAACGAGAAAAGAAAACAGAATTGAAAAAATTAATTCATTTGATTAAATCATCACACGAAACTAAAGCGATCTAAATGCTTTCTTCTAAAATATATTCAATTTTAAATCGAACCTTTTTTTCTAAATTAAAAAGCGGCAAAAATAACGCAGACACACACATTTTAATCAATTATTAGCTTCATCGTCTATTTAAATTGTGTGTTAGATACAAAATAAATTATTTGTCACTCAAAAGCATAACTCAAACTAGAAAATATCAAAGACAAAAAATTAATTAAACGAAACTGCTTCAAAAATTTGAAACGCATGCCTCTAGCGTTCTTTGTTGAGACTCCCTTATTTATAATGTTATAAATTTTACAGACCGCACATCATGTAAAAATTTGAAAATTAAAATTCGTTATTATATGTAGTGTTGAGGTAGTATGTGTAATATATTGCAATAAGTGTATGTACAAGATATAAGGTCAAATGGTTATTTTATTTATGAAGTGGTGTAGTCTTTTATAAAAAGTGTTTACCATAATTTTGTTGATGCATGTGTATTGTGTGTGTAGTTGTTCCCGAGGGAGCCCCAAGTTCAGATCGGAGAACTCCTATAGTCATCTAAGTGCTTATTAGAAAATTGTGCTAATACAAAGCATGTGTAAGCGATAAAAGTAAAACGGTTCTTCTAAATTCTTGTCGTAATCAATTTATAATTTGAAAATAGCAAAGTTCAAGAATAATAAAATAAGACTAAAGTTAAGAGTTACTTTAGTAAAACAAAAGTAAGAGAATTAGACTTATTTAGAAAACATTTTTATGAAGTATTTAACATGGCATGGCAAAGTTATCTTGCTTTACAAAGAACAATAATCAAAATATAAAAGTTAACATTCATTACAATTAGTTTATTAAAATAATTACCCGAATAAAACCAAAAAAAAGACCAATTTATTGTCGAAATTACTCTTTACTATCATTTTTTTAAACCATTTTACTTTTATATCTCTTCGATGTGATGTATACAGCAATTCTAGTATTTAATATAATAAATCTAAATATAAAACTAAGCATCTACTAGACAATACAAAAACACACTCTCACACTTTTATAATTGTGGCTAGCGAAGCCGGTGCATATCTGTAAAGCTAAAAAATATTTAAAAAATAAAAAAAATATTTCTAAATTTGTGTTTTTAGTATATGTATAACCATGTCTATATACAGATATTTGTTCTTTGTACAATGTATGATTTATTGCAAAATTTATAAAATTACTATATACATATGTTTTAATATTTTTGTGAAATGGATGATTATTTATCCGGAAAAGAAATTTTTCCAGCTTTTTATTATGTTATTACATTAAATACACCTTACTGTGTATTTAATATTTTAGACCACAATGAAATATATAATTTCGGAAAAGCTGATGGTTATTTAAATAGTCACGTCGAGGCATTGTGTCAGCCGCAGATCGCAAGTTTTGATTTGCAACTGTTTTGTTATATTTCAGGTTTAATTTTCTGCATTAACGCACTTTGCATTCAAGTTAAAAAGTTTCCCGCTTTCATTCACAATCATGATTAAATGCGCCAACTTTTGATGAAACTGGCCAACACACTTTAGTACATTTTTTATAAAAGAGAGCCTCTCAATGTGGGCCGACTTTGAAAATTTTAAATTTATTGTTTAACAATTGTGTTATTGTTTCTGATTGTACTCCTAGAAATGTTATTTACAATTACAGTTTCAAAGTTTAAATGAGCAAAATTGATGAATATTAATCACAATAACTGAATAAAGCTCACCTTTTTACCAAAGAGCTATGTTCAACTTAAAAGCTCTTAATTTTTAAACGTGAGATAATTTTTTTTTTCAGGTCATTTAAGGTCAATACTACCACTCCGTTTAGGGTTAAGGTATGAAACACACTGTATATATATATATATATATATATATATAAATTTATATATACATCATAATTAGATTTATAATATATGGCAGAACAGCCATGTATAATTTATTGTACATTTGTACCGCTTTGGAAGCAAATTTTATCGCACGTGTGTAGTTGCCAATCATAAAATTAGTAAAAACTTGTAGAGCACTACAATTATATAATTATTTATTAGAAACGGAGTTCAAACCAAAGTTGGGATCAGATACAGTGTATTATGTCGCTTGAATAAGGCATATCCTTAAATAAATACCCGGGCGCTATGACTCGCCCGAACTGCTTTATGAGAAGCCGTTGGTAATCAGCGCAACTTTCGGCAATTAAGCTCCCTCTTAATTATACAAAACTGCGTGTTTCAGATTTTTATCAGATATAACTTTTTTGTGTTAGTTGAAATGTTTTAAGTTGCTATCTCCACGTTTAAATGTCAGAGTAAATATATAATTTTTGTACGTGTTCGTGGTATTAAATATATCACATGTGATGATTATGAAAAGAGAGTTAGGTAAACATGAGAAAAATATATTTTAATATTTATTCAAATACTACTCTTTTTGAGAGTATTGCATTTTTAATTTTTAAATTTTAAAAATAAATGTGAAATAAAATGTGAAATGTAGTTCTGATGATTTACGACTTGGTACCGTTTTTCATATTATGAATAATATTATAAAAGTAAGTTAAATGGAGCATCGAAGTGTCGACTTGTTGGAAAAAAGGCTTAAGGCCTGATTATACTTTATAGGTTTTGTTTCATAAATATATAAGTTTTTTATCCTTTATCTCTCCTTGGCACCAAAATTATTATTTTAAATCAGTTTTTCCCACTAACGTTTTACGTTAATCGAATATGTATTGATTAATTCACGTATAAATATACATGATTCACGTATAAATATTACGTATAAGTAAAAATATTATATAACATATTTTATGCAAAGATCTAAGCATGTATTTTTCTTTATCAAACTGTTTAATCATTTTCTCTCGAGACCATCTTTACTTCAATTACCCCGCACTTAAACTCTTACAAATCCATTTGTGAACATCTTTCATATCTTGTTAAAAACAGTAATCAAGTTACAAAGTTCACCAAATATGAGTCTAGCTTCAAAGGTTTCATAATCCTCGTGTACTTATATACTTAAGTATGACGCTCGAACATCAAATAGTTTTTCTTTTAATAAAAGAACTCTGTAGCTATTCAGAAGCAAAACTGATATTAACTGCTATTATAAAATGGAAAATACATTATCAAAATTAATTATTTAATTAATTAATTAGCGAAGCTTAATAATAACTAAACGCTTGTAAAATACGTCATGTACAAATTTAATCAAAAAACTGATCAACTTATATCGAGAAAACTATCACTTTCCAATATCATTTCCAAACATTATTGATTTGCCCATATTTTCGATAAACTTTTGAATAGTGTTAAAAATTTTCTTTGATGATTGTTTTCGAAAATTAAGAAACTAGCAGGCATATTACTATTTACAGAATACATGTGTATATAAAATGTAATATGCCATATGTTTTATTATAGATTTCAAATATGATTACAAGTGAAAATGGCCTTTCGTGGGCATAGCTGTAGTGGAAACATGCCACTTAGAAGTAAAGTCATCACTATTACAACAATCGTAGCAATTGTAATAATAAAAATTCAGCACATAGAGATGAGACAACTGTTTGGGTTGCCATCTATAATAAAAACAAACGTTGTTTGTAAGAGATTTTCACAACAGCTCATAGAACCCATAAGTTCTGATCGCTGTTTAAATAAATTCAAAAAAAAATATATATATATATATATATATATATATATGTTTTATTGATATTATTTTGTTTATGTATAAACTTTCTAACAATGCTTTAGGTTGTATTCAAATTCTTAACCAACTATCCTTTAAGGTTCCTAGATTTTCGTCGGAAACACGAATATTTTTGAAGTATCCTATAGTACTCTAATTATTACTACATAATATATAGTTGTATTTTTAGTCCTCCTGAAGCTACTCTGTGGGCTATGTAATATAATAAATAAATGAATAAATAAATAAAAATAAATTTAAACATTTATTTATTATTAATATTTAGGAAACCAGTTGGTGATATATATATATATATATATATATATCAAGAAAGATATAGGTCAAGTTTCAATATTTTTCAAAAATTATTTCTTAACTCGTTTGCTATAGCATTCATTCTCATTGTGTGCAGAATGATATGAATGTTATAACACTCATATGCTAAAGCCAATTATTTTGAGTTTAATTTCATATAATCACAAGTTTTTGTAATTATTATACCTGTCAAGGTGTGGATTAACTGATTATTTAGGTATTTTTGTATTATTTTATTCCGGAGTCAGAAATTAGTTTGAGCAAGCACATTGCGTAATATTTGACGTGGATGCTATAGCATTTATCGTATATAACGAGTAAAATATGATAATCTGACTACCCTTATAGACTGTGTTTAATCAAATTTCGGATATCACAACAAAGAAGTATCAATTTTTGTACCTAGCTCACACGTTTACTGTCCGCGAACTTGTTAAATTCCATAAATCAATTACTCTTCCTTTTTATTGCGAAGCTTTATTGCTCTTAAATACGAGATATGCATGCTTTAATGCAATAAATTCTATTTTATACGTAAAATATTTAATAAGAATTATCGAATCGAAAGCAAATATATAATATTTCATTGGCCAATTTTTTTATGAACATATGTCACACATGTGAGCTCGTGTTACATTTTCGTACAACTGCGTACCCGTACCGGCTTCAAGCCCTCGACTTCAACCCGCGAAGAGTGACCATCGCGCGTCGCGTCGTATCGGCCGGTGGGGCCCAGAGATTCGTGCGACATGCGACTTTGTAATTAACGGATTAGTTATTTCTGTTCTGATACGGCAAAAATGCGTGGGCGAATTTACGAACCGTTATAAAGCGCCCGATAAAGTAGACTTCGTGTCGGCGTACCTAATGCTCTTTCGAATCACTGAACAAGAGAACAAGGCTGTTCAAATAAAGCCGCGAGACATGTTTTGTTTTGATGAAGCTTTTCAAGGTACTAATCTAGAATCGATCTAGAGTGTAAAGTCATAAAAGGAATATAAAAAATAATGACACAGGTGTGGTAGAACGCGGACCGTTTCAGTATTTAAAATATTTACTGAAACGTAAATATATTCTGCAGCTAGTTTTAATATAGCAAAGTCATATTGCAAAATATTTTGTCCACTGTGGTAGATTATTATACTTCATTTATATTTTATGTGGTATAATATTTCATAAATGTCTTTTTACAAACATTTAAAATAATAAGAATGTTAAGTTTTTACTTAAAATCTTATTTGAGCAGTAATGTAGAGATAAAATTTCGCGACTGATATTATTGCAAACATAACATGTTATAGCATAATTCGTGAGTAATACTGCGTAAGCAATATGATAGCATATTGCTCCTAGCTATTATATCATTTTTATTATTGTAACTCGATACTAAAAAACCTTAACGTTTTCAAAGGTCGTTTCAGAAAAAAAAATTATTGTCATGTGTTCGCCTAATTTCGTAACCTGCCCGGATAAGTTTTCCGGGGCGCGTGAGTGTGCCAGTCGCGCGCATGCTTCGATCGATATGCCTTCCGGCGTACAACCGGAGCGTAAGGACAGTGATTTTCAACATTTTTGTAGTAAATAATACAACAAAATAAATAAGTAGTATATGAAGTTACGTTAAGAAAAGAGACAAAAATTGTTAAAATAACTCAGTAAGTAGTTTATATTTATATTTATACGAATTATTTACGTTCAGTTACTATGAAGTTTTCATTACATATTATAAATATTCTGACTTTCTGAATAATATTGAATATAAATATAATGCAATACAACTAATTGGTTTTCGAAGCTATTATTTGCAAATAAAGTGACTATCTTGAAATAAGATCTTTTGTTTAAAACACTTATACAGCACTATAATATACGACAAATATCAACAAAAATAATATTTTTTTATAGAAAATGGTATTTTTAAAACGAAAAATATCTATTATAAAATATCATAAATGATTTTATCATCACTAAAATGTCAATCATGTTTTCAATTTAAAATCACAATAGCTCGCAATATACCAACACGCAATATTTTATAATCGAGCACTCCCTTGAATGTAGATAATATTTTTATAGGTTCTATGATAAAATTAGCCTATAAAATATTATGAGATGTATCGATGTATAAATTTACATATCAATGTTTTCAATTTTGTAAATTCTGAGTTTTCTAGGACATTGTAGAATGCCATATCTGTTTGAAAACCGCTGCATCGTAGAAGGACGAATGTAGCATAAGATTCAAATGTATTGCTGTTGTTATAGCACATGTATACTCTTCGAATATGCTAATCATTTTCTATTAAAGTTTGTTCCGATCATATATTATCCTGTCCAAGCAGGACGAGTGTCGGATTTTGTGATTATTGCTAACAACATATTTGTACTTGACTTATTCTTAAAAACAACTTTGCGATTTTAAGTAATTATTTTTGAACATTTATTGAATTGATTGTGGCTAGTTTCTATGCTAAATATTTCTTTACCATGAATCTTAACAAAAGTTTTTGAGAACATTTTTATGTTACATAGCGACTTAAAACTAAAACGATTTTTGTAGTTTTTGAAGTTTTTTTTAAATCTTGTTAATTATTTAATTTCAAGTAATTGCTTCAAATATACATAATGTCAATTTATAGATATCTTAAAAGTGTGGAAATACAAATAAGAAAATGCAATTTTGAAAAAATATTTTCCCTAGTTATAAAATGTTCAGTAATATTTGTTTAAGAACAACTAATATTTTTAAAATAGAAACAGGAATAATCAATGCCACTCTAGCACTCTTTTATAAAAATTATTTTTCTAAATTATTTTTTTTTTCAAAAAGCTTAACTCAATTGATCTTGGACTATTTAATTAGTATCTAAAAAATAGTTTTGCTTATATTGCTCTTCTTTCCTTTTCATTCTATGTGCATAGTAAAATATTTGCGTGTTTCTAGTTAATAGCTCAAAAAAATCAATAGCAATAACACAACTCGTTTTCAGGTAAATTTCTTTTGTCGTTGTACAAAAAGCCCCTGTTACGAGGACCGATTGTTCTCTAATTCTCTCATCAAATATGCAAATGGCGAAAAATCGCAAAATGAAAATAACTTCTGCTATACGGAAACTTTACACAAGTTGGTCGGTTCGTGCATGACTTCAAGTAGAAAGTACATATAGTGTTAAACTAGAATAAAAGAGTTCTTTTCATTACAAAATAACAAGAAAATTGTTATTGTAGTCGCGTAATCTTGATTGCCATCGGTAATTGAGCGTTTATTGATCACATGATGAATGGGATATATTTGTATAAATTGTTTGTAAATATGTCAGAAATTTCAGAGGCACTTCATTACTAATTTATTAATCGGTACAGAACAAAATATAACATAAATGCTGAACAAAATCATAAATAGTTTTGGGCAAAGCACGATTACCCAACGTAGGTTGAACTAATAAAACAAATAGTATAATAACCAATTTCAGTTTTCATTTCAAACTAGGTCATAATATATCATTTATTAATTAAGAATATCATAAATTAAAACGTACATAAATTATAACACTATTACTCTCAAATGGTAACGTGGAGATAAATTGATTATTACTATTACCAAAGGTGTTCTTATCTATACAACGTAAACGACAAAACGTAAAAATAAAATTGATCGATCGTCCTTGCCAACTCAACCATTCGATCATCGCCTGCAGACGTCCCATAAATTGGCAAACTTTTGACATGCCGGAAAAAAATCGAGATCGCTGCTTTTTTAACCCAACAGTTTAGGCAATAAATTTCAACGCAAATATGAACAGAAGTATATATGTATTAATATCCAGCTGAGCTAGAGTACTGATTTTAAATACAATTTTTCAATTTTGATTCTGTCAATAACTTGACAATTTAGTTTTTATTGATGTTACTAGACTCATAATACTTATGTCAACATTAAATTCGAAATCAAGCATAATTGTTTTGTTTTTTATGTTATCCTTTACTTATGCTGCTTATAGATTTTTTAATTTTCCGATTTTACATTAATTGTAGTGTCTATTTTATTAATTCAATTTTAAAATTTATGATGACTACAAAAAACAAAATTTTTGCATAAAAATTCATTCATATGAAATCATATTTTGTCATTCCTATTAATAGCCCGAATTTAAATTAAATTGAGTAACCAGACACTTTTTATTTATAAAATAATATAATTAAATACTTGATAGTATAATTGAGTTATGTATCGCATCAATACCATTCTATTTTATGCAACTTTATATCTAATGCAAAGAATTTACCACAACGTAGCATTAAGGGGAGAAATGGATTGGTCGACGTTGATCGGTGGATAGGGCGACCTTGGCGCGTCATTAACACAACAGGAATTTCACGATGGCCAACTCATTTTATCCAGTACAAATTTATTTAGTCAATAGTCTCAAATCAAATAATCAATTAAGAATAATTAAATTGTTTTATTTAAAATATTTCACTCTCAAATCTATGTTATATGAAATATCTGAGCATTCATTTAGTTTATAGATTGAGTAGAAATCGCTAACTTAAAAAAATAGGTTTCATTTGAAAGGATTAAATTGATAATTATCTTCTGGTGATATGACATGTTTTACTTTTTAATAATTTGACACCCAGAGATGTCACAGTAAACCCAAACTCGACATTCTCCAACGCATATAAATCATCATGTAAATATTGTCCAACTATTTGATCTAAATATATACAACCTTAATATTTCCCTAATAAAGGTGATATAATGGTTCAGTTTTATTCATTAGATTCTATTCAAGTATCAAACAAAACTTTTATTGAATTATTATCATAGATATTTGTCCCCTTGGTATGTCTTACTTATTTTTATAATGTAGGCAGTATTTCATGGATGTTTTCTGATCGGAATTCATATAAAATAAAGTTATAAAAATTTAGTTTATAATTATCGTAAATACTCATGCCTTTATCTATAAGATCTTTAACTTGCCGTTGGGCAAGTTATAGTAATCGCAAAAAAATCGAAAATGAAAATTTTTATATATCTTTACGTTTCAAACATTTTGGCATACCTTAGAAAAATTGGATGTATGTGTGTGTGCGTATATGTATGTGTGTGCGAATACAAATTTTTGTCGACGATTTCGGGAACACGGATGAAGCAATTTGAATAATTCAAAAAACATGCGATTCGTATTGATAAGGAGACGTACTGATTAGTTTTTGGTTTTTAGGCATAGCTGTTCCGAAGATACGGGGAAAAAAGTGCCAAAAACGGTAACTCAGTTTTTAAGAGAACGGAGCGTCCGATTTTCATGAAGGCAGGCGCTTGCGGAGATCTTAAGAAAAAAGTAAAAAAAAGGCCATTTGGCGGTCAAAAATGATCATTAAACATATGCACATCAAATTATCAGATATTTTATAGAGATTTTAACAATAAGTATAAATTTTGTTTACATTCCTAGTCCGTACCAATGTTTATCTGTTAGCCGCCGACGCGGCGCTTACACGCTTTGACATATCGTCTCTATGCAGTTAAAGCAGTACGATTGCTTTGAAAAAAAGTTCAGAATTTCCAAAATATATCAAAATAAAGAAAATGTATTTTTTTGTCAAACTTATAGTTTCTCAAAAATCTAATTTCTGGGAAGTAATTTTTTTTCAAAAATGTTAATCGTTTTTAAAAAAATAATAATGTTTGGTACGGGAAGTTCCAGCAATTTGCCACTAGTTATAAATTATATTTCAATTAAGTCCTTGAAAGTTGTACTGTAATCTTCACTATCAGTGCTAATTGTACGAAAACACTTCGCAATTCACTCACATCATCGGGCGGTCGGTTCGTATTTAACGACCTCCAAAGCGGTGCGCGCCACCCCGCAGTCAGGCCGACACTTCAACCCGTCACGCATGCACTTGCCCGATAACGATAATACGCCCCTATATCTATGCAATCAGTACTTGCTTTGTCCTTTCGTGTCATATTTTATTATACCAACTCTAATGTCTTATATTAACACATAATTTTATAATTATTTTATATAAAATTATAGTTATAAATTTCTGACCGAATAATTTAAGCAGTACAAAATATATAGGAGTTACATTATATATCTAGTTGCAAGTTGTAAGCAGCATTTTACCTTGAAGCAGGTTGCGTGAACTTCATGAAGAATCGAGATTTAGCTATTAGGGTAAAATGTTCAACTGTTTTTTAACACTTAAGGGGGTATTCTAGTGTAAAAATTAAAAAACAAAATCGTTTTTTTATTTCATATTTTCAAAGTTTAACTATCTAAGAATATGGGTACGAGAAGGTTTTTGAAAATTTGAATCAGTTTCGGAGATATAGGCATTTTACTGACTCGGTCTCCATACTGGTTTGGCTTCACGTAAGTTAAGTGTTGAAATAACATTTTGGCGTTCACTAAAAAATTATCGATACGATTCCAATTGATGTCTTTTCAATATACTTATATTATCTGTAATTCCATACATTAAATTCATTTTTTAACATATTTCATTTCATATATTGCATGTTCTAAAAAGTTATTTTATTTAAGCGTGGACGTCAACTGTATTTAGTAGCTGCTCTGCAAAACTTTAAATGCGTTTTTCTCAGAAGAGACTTTTCAGTATTGTTGACACGATTTCTCGAGGTTTAATCGACCGACTTGAAATGTTAAGAGAGTCTTGTTTATAGACCTATCTATAGCCCGAACTAGGATTATACCCCAATTCCTAATTTACTATTTTTAAAAAATTCGAGAAACTAAAAAAAACAGTTTTTTATGCAAACAGTCGCCAATTTGTAAAAAAAAAAATTTTTACTCATCGCTAGTTCGGGCGATTGCGACATCATTTTAGAAAAATAATCTTTTTATTTTTTGCATTTCCGATGGCTAGAAGGACTGAAATCATGTCAAGACTGAGTTGCCAATTTTTTGAGACCACCCACTTTTTCAGCTGCCAGTTTTTTGTTTTGTATTTTAATAATGTTAATAAACGAGTGGTAAAAAAATGGGTAGAAAAAACATCCATTGCTTTCTTTTACGACACTTTAAACATGACCTAAAATTCATCGCTCTACACTAGAATACCCCCTTAACGAACGGTACAAATCTGTTTTATTTGGGCCTAGTTTCCTTAAATAATTCAAAAGAAATAAAAAACAAATTCGAAGCAATATAACTATACAAAACTTTATTAAATGAAATGTACTAATTTATTTAACATTTTATAATTGTAGTCATTAAAGCTTTTAGTCCTTTTAAAGAGTGTAAACATTTACCTTCATGTAAGTTAAGTGTTGAAATAACATTTTGGCGTTCACTAAAAAATTATCGATACGATTTCCAATTGATGTCTTTTCAATATACTTATATTATCTGTAATTCCATACATTAAATTCATTTTTTTAACATATTTCATTTCATATATTGCATGTTCTAAAAAGTTATTTTATTTAAGCGTGGACGTCAACTGTATTTAGTAGCTGCTCTGCATAGCTTCTGATTAAAATCGCTCAAGAGCACAGCGAAATTCTAAATGTGTATGATTTTTTATAGTTCAACGGCTTATCGTAGACTTATAATATATTAATATATTAAAATATTTAATTACAAAAAAATGGCTCGACTAATCGTTACCAAAATATAATCAACGCGACCTAACCTACCAATATGTTTCAGTTATTGAATTTACGAATTTACGAAAACATAATCTTCTCTTTCAGAAAGTCAAAAAATTTAAACATCTATTCCAAAATTTATTTTAAGAAATTAGGTTTGAGATCCTTTTGGAATAAATACCATTTTATTGAAAGGATGCTTCAAAATTGTATTGATTATAAAAGTTCCCATTTGGTCCAGTATGAAAAAATAACTATTAGTAAAAACACTTCAGTTTCTTTATAAGAGACTAAACAAATCATACAGTATTTTTTTAGTTTAGCAAAATTTATAATACTTCCTGATTGATTTTACATTTTAAATAATCATTTTAAGCAAACCATTATTTTAAATATGTTAAAAAAGTGCAAATGATTATAAATGCAAACCAAAAAGAAAATGTTAATTTTTTTTTGAACAACACAGGCAAGTAGAAACAGTAATCACCGTGTTTAAAATTGCTATATATTTCCGCAATTATTTTTGAAACTGCCCAGGCAAATGCTACTACTACTCCTCATGATATCAGCTGTATTAAATGTACGTGAATGTGTTTACTGACTCGTTCTATTTCAATTCTGCAAATTGCTAAAAGCTTATTATCAAACCGAGTCGTGTGCATACAGTGAGGCTGTAATCACACAACACACGCATACTTGATCACCCCGGCGAGCTTATAAACACAACACCTGCGAGCAGATAATACGCGACTGATTTCTGATGATGCCGAACGCGAGGCGCATAATAGGCCATGTCGCGATTCAGGGTAATTTGTTATCGCCGGAAGCGTTGATTTATGATTTACACGATTTATTAAAGTACCTTTGATTAATATGTTTATAATATTTTCGAGACAACGACTTTGTACGAGATAAATATAATTGGTGCGTAAAGTTTAAAGTATTTCTATTAAAATATATTTTATTATAAAATTATATACATTTTGTAAATGTAATTAAAAGCGTATCGAAATTTAAATGTAAAATTAAAAATTTCAATATCATTTAAACATGCTTTTGAAATTTTCAATATGAATTTATACTCCTATATATATATATATAATCCTATATATAATCTTGAAGGACGTAACTTCAGTGCGCCACTTTTTATTATATATATTTAGATTAATATGTATTTTTTTTGATGCCCTCCCCCTCTATTAATTTTTAACTGTTTTTATAGTATGCATGTCATTCAATTACATGAAAAAAAAAGTTTTTTAAAAAATTACTATTTATTATGTAATCTATTGATGATATATTTAAAAAAATTATAATAACATATTTTATATCCAAATATCGTGACGGCACCCTCCCGATTATGCGCTTGCATTTTTCGCATGCGTTGTATTCGAGGTAGCGCCGGCCCTGTAGATATATATATATATATATATATATATACAGGGCCGATCCTGGGGTCCTTAGCGCCCGCATGCAACTTTTTTTCTAGCGCCTCCCCCCACCCTATTAATTTTCACCGTTTTAACAGTTTATCATTAAAATTATATAAATATTTACATATTTTTTAAAAATTAATTTTTAATTATTCTGGATTTAGTACACAAAAAATTAGATATAATCTAGAAGGGTATAAAATATATTGATTTTAAATTTATTTATTATTATCGATATCAATAAATAAAACAATCCCTGTCATAATTTCACATTTTAGTAATATTCAATATGTAGTAAATTGGTTAAGGATATAAGTTCGACTACCATAGGCAAACGAATTAATATTTTTGTTAGATTAAAGTTATAGAATTTAAGAAATGCATTTCAGAAATAGTATTTATTATTTTGATATAAAGATCTTGATATAAAATTGAAATAAAATTGAATAAGTAGATTAAGCAATAAACAGAGCTTGTTAATTGTTAATTGTTTCTACTGATATCACATTGCAAAATAAATATGCTTTTTGTGTCTCCGTATCACTAATTAAGTTAAATTATTAATTATAATTTATTAGGTATTCTAGATTTTAAATAAATAATTCTAGATTTTATATAAAAAAATATAAATATTATATTATAAATTTAACTTCCGAAACTCGTTTTGGCGCCCCCTAAGGCTTGGGCCGCATTTTTTGCATGCATCGCATGCAAGGCAGGACCGGCCCTGTATATATATATATATATATATATATATATATATATATATATATATATATATATATATATATATATAAATAAATATATGTTCCATATAAAAGAAATTATCATAAAATGTTAAAATGTTGTTATGTGTTATATTTTACGAAGTGTAAGTGCCCGGGTGAAATAATTGCCCAATTGATTATCACCTGATATAACCCATGGAATCAAAAAAACGATAAAAATATAAATTACTATTTTCCATTTACCTAGATGTGTTATGTAAATACAGAAGTACTAATTGTACATGCATGTACAATAATTCCATATTTTACTTTTGTTTTTCGTTCATGACTGTTGATATAATGGAATATTGATAGTGTGTGGTGAGCTATTTTTGTATTTCGATTAGCATGACATTATGGAAATTTTGTATTTAGGCTGCCTGAATATAATAGTCAAGTTGATGACATTTACAAAAATTATAGCCGTGGTTTAAATCTGTTAACTTATTTCATAAAAAATGGATTTTGTTTCAATAATCGCGCATACTGCATTATTGAGTGGTATTAACTATAAAAATCTGACAAAGGATTGTATGTTACGAATAATCAATTTAGTACAAATGATAGTGTCATATGTTATAAATATGCAAATAACTCTCATGAAATATTGTCAAGCGTTGGCGTTTGCCCAGCAAAAATGTTTCATTGCGTACATTTTAAAGCCATAAACGGCCGATACATAAATAATGATTTTAAATGCTTTTTCATGAAGGTATGAAAAATATTCAATATTTTCCTAGTAACGTGTAAGCTTAAATTACAGAATTTGCATGGAAAATGTAAAACTGCCTGAAATAATGTTTTATTCAGCTAGTACATAAAATACTTCATATGGGAGAATGCGGATTAACACACGATTATAAAATATTTAATTAAAATTATAGAATTTTGTATATAGGTATCAAGCATGTAATGACCACACAAAGGGAATTTGAATTTTAGCAGTTATTTTAAAATGATGGAAATAAATAAATAAAAAAATGAAATGTTAAATGAATATTATACATTTTAGTAGAAGTAATGTATTAAAACACGGAAAGTGATGAAAAATTATCAAATGCTCAAAGTGATAAAAAATTATCAAAAGCTTTCGAAAGCATTTATTATATATTTTCTTGTAAGACGTTGAGAGTATTAATTTCTATATCCAAAATAAATTAGTCTTAAATAATTGTTATGCACAGAGAAATGCTTCACATAAATTACTTATAATTATTATTGCTATTATTGTTATTATTTTAATTATCATTCATTCATTTATTTAATCGTTTTTTTCTTGCTTTCTTTTTTTCTTTGTTTTGATTTTCATTACCCACTTTCAGCTTATAGATTTTAATGTAATCCAATTATTGGAACAAGAAGTGAATAATAAAAAAAATCACGTTTTAAATACAACTAGTGATATTCTGTTTTGATCATAAAGATAATTTTATAATAATGATAAATTAATAATGAATTATAATAAATAAAAAACAATTTTTTTTTGGAAAATATATTCCAGAAAAAAGTGGGTAAACGTTTATTCATGGTTGTAACAAATCTTTCTCTAGTATACATTGGGAAAGATATTCTTCAATAGGATGTCTACGTCTAAATGCGACGACCTTGAAATTAGAATATAAATCCCATCGGCCCACAATGGAGTCTCGATATTCCAATATTCCCATACATTCTTGAGTTCACAAGAATTGATGCGACTCGATCAGAATGGCTCAATAAGAGCACGTTGAGTGCCGTTCGATTATCGTTATTTTGTTTGTGTTTCGTGTTTTATACCGCGCTCGGGATGTTCTTATCACGATCGTCCGTGATCCTGCCGAGAACCAGGATTACGATATGCATACAAACATCTCTTCAGAAGCGGTCATGACTGGAATATTGGGATAATTTCCCACTAGCACGGCACGAAAATTGCATCATTTCATGTAGTAGACTAAACAACTCTACATGAAAATGCATGCAATGCTAGCACGGTTGGACAAAATCGACCTAATCCTAGCTAATTAAACAACGAATCAAAACATTTAGACAACTCACTAGCAAGTCCGCTTAAACAGGCAAGTATTAATTCATGAGAAAGATATATAGAGGTTCAATAAATTATAATGGATTTGGATTCGCTATCTAAAATATAGATAATGTTTATCACTGTCATTGCTAAAGCCAAAACTAATTAATTTAGTTATCGCAGAACGCCCTAATTACAAGATTAATTGCATTTTGGAATTACGGCTTTGAACGATAATCTGTTGATTCGATTTTTGCTCATGCTTTTCAAATTGTAACAGTATGCTCGTTTCAAAAGTCAATTTCTGTCGGTCCAAGATATAGATGTGTACTTGCAAGAAAAATATTAATACGGTTGGAGGTGATGCTCATACCATTGTACCTATATACGTATATTGCCAGAACTTTTCACAGAAAACAAGAAAAGGTCTTTAGAATGAAATTGTCCCGAATGCTTGGATATATCTTGCAGCATATGATAAATTATCGTTGCAATGAGAAAACATCCAGGAGAATAAAGAGAATGAAAACAAAGAGCAAATCCACTTCTATGTGATAGAGTATAGTATCCAAGCGACAAGTTTGATAAACGTATTTTCAGTATCATAAAATAGATCAAAATGAATGAATGAAGACATTGAAGATTATAAAAAAATCAAAATAACTATATTTTGTAATAAGATATAATATATAGGTTTAAAATAAATACGCTTTCATTAAATGCATGCTCAAATATTTGATAATTGTTAGTAGTAGTTTTTTCTGCTATACGTTTAGGTAAAGAGTTAAACCCGTCCTCGACTTGAAACATATTGCCTATTTTTATTCAAGCTTATATTCACTATTTTTCTAAAATAATTAAAAAACGGAACAAATTTTAATGTAGTGTGTTCAGTGCATTGATATAACCTTACGTGTAATAAAATAAATTTCATAAGCCGACACGTATATCGAACACAGTTTCATCCTTTAGCTTTGGACCTATCCACTTCGCCGAGCGTTATATCTCCGCAATTCGATTTGAAGTTATATACCTAATATCTGTATATATTATTTACCAATCTTTCCACCGTCGGATTTCTCAAAAAGACCCTGTGGAATGCGAGTATACAAGTGTTATCCTATAAATACATCACTATACTTAATACCCTTTCTGATGCCGTAACGCGGCATAGGGCTCGCCAGGCGTAGCTGTAAATCATCCCCCAACCCATCGAGAGCGTAGCTGCCAGAATCAGCCAATGTATAGTTTGTTCTATAGGCGCCCTACATTGTGCGCTACGCCAAGTAAATATATATTATGCCGGTTGTTTGCACAAATGTTCCTGCATTTGTGGGACACTATTTCGTTATTTTCACATATTTTTATGTTCTCATATCATTCATGGATTCTTAATATTTATTATAACATCGATAATATTATTGCTGATTTGCTAATATTGTTGCTCTTATTAATCTGGTTCAACAGTATGATCTGAGTTATAATTTAGAGGTATAATTGTTAACGTTGTATATTATAAAAGGAATCATGCTACTTATAATATGTTTTGTTATATTAAGCGCTCCAATGGCTTTTATGACATATGTTTCATCAAACAAAATTTGTGTACTGTACTTGAATACCAATAGCAAGCTAATAGTTCAGACTTTAAAGAACAATATAATGACAATATTAAAAGTTAACACAAAATATCTATTAAAAATATTTAGTTAAAATTATTCAACTATTAATTTTATATCATATTTTATTGCCAAGACATATATTCCTAGCAATAAAAGAGCATGATACTTTATTAAGTCTTTATTAATATATAATTTCATACATTGTCTATAACTATTAATAAATTAACCATGTTTATTGCTCTTCTTTGCTTGTGGTTTTCCAAAAACTTTTCCAGCATTTTTATTTCCCTTCTTATTGAACTTTGGTGCATCTCTTGATTTATTTTTGCCAAACTTTTGCTTAGTCATTTTGTCCTGTTTTTGTTTTACGTTAGCATCATATCTCAAACGCTTTGCTCCTTTGTTACTAACGTCACACAAGTCATTAGTAAAATTAGACTTTCTCTTTTTTCCAGGCGTTGCCTTTTCACCTTGGAATCCATCAACACACGATCTTATTTTTTTGGGTTTATTTTTCTTCTTTGCTAACCTAGCTTGAACCAATGCTACTTTATCCATTTCTGCTCTAACACGATCTTCAGCTGTAGGCTTTGCTTTAGTTTTCTTTTTTGCTACATTGTGAAAAAAATTAATATGAAATAATATTCAGATACATCAATATTTGTAATAACATACCTTTTCCTGGTAATTTATCAGTGATATGATCACCAACTGGACCAGAATCCCTGTTCTTTTTAGTTTTTTTGGGTTTGGCATTGTCTTTGGGTTGTAGTGCCAATTTCATTTTCTCTTCTTTTCGTTCCTCTCTAGTTTGGAACCATGGGCGATGAACTTTCTGATCACCTTTATCCCCTTGAAGTGCCTTCTCAATCTTATTTGCTTGATTCTCTGCTCTATTCAAAACTCTTTCAGCATATTCTTCTTTTAAAATACCTTCTATCTCAGGCTCTATATTTATTAATTTATTCTTGTATTTTTCCAGAATGTCTGGAGGTATTATTCTACATTTTACAGTATTACGGGCACTTTTTACAACTTCTTTCACAATTTTTCTTTCTGCTTCGCCTGCCAAACTCACAGAAACACCAGATCTTCCAGCACGAGCTGTTCTACCAACTCTGTGGATATAATGTTCAAGAGTAGCTGGCATCACAAAGTTTATAACTGTTTTAACACCACTTATGTCGAGACCTCTAGCAGCAACATCAGTAGCAACAAGGACATCAATTTCTTCGTCTTTGAATTTTTTCAGAGCTTCTAAACGTTGAGGTTGAGTTAAATTTCCATGAAGTTCTCCTACTTTAATTCCTAGTACTCCTAGTAGAATATGTAACCTATGCGCTTGCTTTTTGGTTTGTACAAAAACCATGCAATGATCATGAAATGTTCGACATATGAGTGCTGCTAAAATGGGTTCTCTATCTCCTTCCTTTCCAGCACGAATTCTAACAAATTCTTGCCTTAAATTAAATGCTACATCTTTATTATTGTCTACAAATATTTTAACAGGTTTCGTCAATGAAACACTAGCTAAGTCCTGTACTTGTTCTGTCATTGTAGCAGAGAATAGCATAGTCTGCCTTGTTCTCGAACATTGTTTGATAATTTCTTTCATCTGTTCTGCAAAATATTCATCTAACATCCTGTCAGCTTCATCCAAAATTAGAACCTCAATGGAATGTAAACTGAATGTAGGTGTATTTTTTAAATGGTCAATTAAACGACCAGGGGTTGCTATAACAATATCTGGATTTTTTCTAAGAACAGATTCTTGGGCTTTCAGATCTAATCCCCCAACAGCTAAACCACATTCCAATGTGGTAAATTGACATAATTGCTTAACTACCTGATAGACTTGTACACCCAATTCTCTTGTGGGAACTAGAACTAAAACTCTAGTAATGGCCGCTGTGTCCAGTGGCCGGTATAATAATCGCTCAACTGTAGGAAGCATGTATGCAGCAGTTTTACCAGTTCCAGTGGCAGCGCATCCACAAATATCTCTTCCCAATAAAGCGACCGGAATAGTTGCCGCTTGAATAGGAGTAGGATGAACATAGTTCATGTTTCCTATTGCTTTCATTAAAGGCCTTGACAGATTCATTTGATAAAATGTGGCATTAGCATCATGTGCGGGTGCTTCCTCAAAATAATCTTCAGGTAACTCAATTTGGGTACCATCTTCAATTTTTTTATTCTTTTTACCTTTTTTTTCTTTAACTCGTATATTATCATTCTTCAATTCATCGTCAGATAAATGAATGTAGTCAGTACTTTTATCTGTAATAAAGTCACGTAGGTAACAATTGATATAAAAAATGTTGAAGTATGATACCAGACTTTGTCGCAATGGAAAGATATGTTCAATATGTCTCGAAGTTCTTAAGATAAGATACACTGAGACAAAAACACAGAATTCTGGCTAGATAAGATACTACCTTCCTAACACTAATTCTAAACCTTAGCAGTTGACAAGAAGAACCAACAAATGTTAGCCTACGAAGCTGCCTTAGCCTAATTAGAAAATCACAAACTGAAGTGATTTCTATATTATTTTAATCTTATCATAATAGAATATAAAATTGTAATTTGTTTGATGTTTTTAAGATCAATGAAAAATATACTAGACGATTAGCATATTATGAGATCACGAAATAAACCACCACCATTTTCAAGATTGTTAAAACATTCACTTACCATTAACATCTTCATTTTCTGAATCTATTTCTATTTTAACATCTGAATCATTCAATTTTTGTTTCTTTCGTGCTTTTTCTATTTTATCATCTGTCTTCGATGTTGCTTTTCGTTTTACATATTTCATAAGATCGTTCCATGTATCTTTATTATACTCTGATGTCGATGAGACAAATTGGAATCCTGTTTCAAAATCCATTCGTTTTTTCTTTTTTTGTTTTGTGGGCTGAAACTGTGGAACGAAACTTTATTGACTAAGTTTCAAGCATTTTCAATTTCAATTTGGAGATAATTCTTACCTCAACCTCCGGATCTGAATCTTCAGAAAAATTTTGCACATCTTCATCATCATCGTTAATTGTTCTAATAATATCTGAATATTTATCAACAGCCATTCTTTTAAATAATTAACACATTTGTAAAAGAAAACAGTTTAGCAAGAACGCACGTGTATACTGGTAGTCAAACTATTAGGTTATGCGATATGTGGTTTGACAAGTCTTACAACATTTATTCTTTGAGATAATAGATGGCATATGCTTCTTTGGCTCGAAATTCAAAATTTCAAATCCGATAGATTATCTAAATAAATATTTCCTTTATACAAATGTCACAAAATTAGAGCACTATTTTTCAAATATTTTTGCAGGATATAAAATTCATGCATTTATAAAATTTCTTTCTAGAATTATCAAAATAATAACAAAATAAATAATAAACTAGTGAAGCGCATGGCAACGTGCCTTAAAGCAAATTGCTGAAACCGTACCAAAAACTATTTTTTTTGAAAAGATTAAAATTTTTGAAAAAATTAGATTTTTGAGAAACTATGAATTTTTGACAAAATTTACTTTTTTAGAAAAAAAAGACTGAAAAAAATTTTCTTTATTTTGAAGTATTTTGGAAATTCTGAACTTTTTTCAAAGCAATCGTACTACTTTATCTGCATAGAGAAGAAATATCGAAGCGCGTAAGCGCCGCGTCGCCGTCTAACTGATAAGCATTGTTACGAAACCCATAGGAATGTAAACAAAATTTATACTACTAATCGTCATTTTTGACCGCCAAATGGCATTTTTTTACTTTCATCACTAGATTCACGAAACCGCTAGACCTGCCTTTATGAAAATTTATTCAGTTCTTCATCTTGTCAATACAAGTAAAATGTTTTTTGAATCATTAAAATCGGATGCTCCGTTCTCTTAAAAACTGAGTTACCGTTTATGGCACTTTTTGTCCCGTATCTTCGAAACGGCTAGACCTGCCTATGCCAAAAACTAATCAGTCCTTATTAACAGCAATCGAATGTTTTTTGAATAGTTGAAATCGGTTGAACGGTGTTCCCGAAATCGTCGACGAAAATTTGTATCCGCACACGCACACGCACATACAAACATACACACATAGAAACATACACACATAGAAACATACACACATAGAAACATACACACATACAAACATACACACATATGCACATACACAACCACACACATACATCCATTTTTCTAAGGTATGCCATAATGTTCAAAAACCTCTGAAACGTAAAGATATATAAAAATTTACATTTTCAATTTTTTTGCGATTACTATAACTCACCCTACGGGAAGTTAATAATTAAATATAACTATATGAATAAATATCAATTTGAATATACGCTGAGGTAGTTCAAATCAACAATAGATTAACGACATGCTTATTTATCAGTTAGATGATATTTAATTTAATTTTTATATTTACATTTGCATTTATATAAGCTGTTAATATAAGTATATTTAATTATAATTAATTATATACATTAATTTCATTTGTTTATTTATCATTTATTTCTTAAATTATAGTATATATATATTTACTTTTTATAATTATTTTTATTATAGTTAGTAATATTTGTTGATTATTGTTTAAAAGAGAAACACTTCTAACATCTTTTAACTGCGTATATAAACTGAAACGTCTACGAAGCCGGCTCGTAGCGCCGGGCTCGTAGCAACCTCCCACCCACTTGGACTCGTCTGCGTAGCGAACTGGCGCGAACTCAAAGCGAATACAAAATACTTATGTTGCAAAATTAAAACAGAACAAACAATATAAATGCTTTGTTAAAACTACAATACTGTTGGACTACGTAATTTTATTAAGGAGTACCTTAAGTACCAAGGAGCTCGTAAGCATAAAATTTTCATGAATAGCTTGTGCCTTATTTTAATATGACGATACAGCAGAAATTTCACAAAAGGAAAAAGGTTACCTAAACTACGTAATTGAATATTTCTGGATAATATAAAATTGCTTTGCATTAGTTTTAATAAAGTATAAATTGATTTGTTAATTAGACAATAAATTTTATATTTCTAAGCAAAAACTAGTTAAATCTCATAATAAAACATATTTATTTCTATACTTATTTATATCATACTTAGTTAAATCTTATATAATTTATATCGAAGTTAGTAATTCGAACGAATATATTTATGTGAAATAAAATTGATTCAAAATCTTTTTAAAAAAATATTGAAACTATGTGAAAAATATTTTTTTTTTCAAATTTATAAAACATAATTTGTTATAGTCCAATCGAAACACATTCCTTCTTTTTATTGCTGAACGTCAGAAAGGCGAAGGAAATTCATTTGGAGTTCGATTGTCTACGATGGCTTTTCGCCAAAATTTAATGCAGGTTTTTTGGCCATCATTGCGTATATTTTGATATATTTTTATTTTAATTCAATTTTCTTGACGCTATTAACTGAATTCTATTTAGCGCTCTACAATAGTATTAACAAAAAAACATAAGCTAATAACAGTTAATAAACATTCTATTTTAGTTAAAAATGTTAAAAAGTTTTATATAAATGATGTTGAGAAAGAATTTTAAGAAAAATTGTCTTGGTTTATCCGATATTACAACTGGCATATAATTTGACTATTGAGGTCCTAGAATACCAATAATTATTGCTAAGTTAGATAACTTGTAGAAATGTGAGATTACATCGTCAAACCAATATATTATCCAAACTTTCTTATTTAATCTAAAATTTTGTTGGCCCTCAAAAAATAGTTTTCCTCGTACTAATTTCCCATCAGAAGCATACGAAACGTTGGCATGGTTTATCATTTATAACTATACATGGGCCTTCGATAAATCATCCACCATTGTAGAACAAAAGCTCCAGTATAATGCTCGGATCAAATATAGGTCATGTCTGCTTTTTGCGCAGTCGATTTTATTGCCATGCAGTTTTATACCATTAATTTTATGTTTAAATTCAATGAAATCAATTATATGGTACAACGTTCAATTGTATAAAAGATTATAGATTGAAGCTAACATCTTGGAATTACTTATTGCTTGGTCATTATTATAAACTGAGTATCGTATATGTATTACGTTACTAATGCCATTGTGTAATTTTCAGAAAATTTTCCTTTGTGATTACATATGATATAATGAGATTTATCGATGCATAATAATCTTCATCTAAAAGGTAAATGCAAGTCAAATCAGTATACCCAAAGAAATATTAGTATACCCAAACTTAGTGTGGTCATAAAGTAACTCTTCTGGTTCAAACAAAAATCTTTGAAAAATGAACTATATTATTAAAGATTTTAAATACAGCAATTTTCTAAATAGTATATATTGATTATACATTAAAGAATAAAATCACACTTATTGTTATTAACCTCATTGTTAATAGAAATAAAAAAAGCTAATAATATTTTGGGGTAAAAAATTAAGTTACAAGATGAAATTTAAAATTGAAAATAAATATTATATTTTAAATAATACAAAATTGACATGATTTATTTATATTTCAATTATTTAATACTGCCTCATTACTTAGTTCTTGGTAATAAATTACGATTATCATGACAACCTTCATATTTCTCATTAGGTGAAATTAATCTTGTCAATTGTTTGTGAAATATGAAACACAAACAAGTTATAGAATTTCCTTATTTTGTTAATTATTAATATCGTTTTATGGCAAAGACTAAGAACAGGAATTAATTATTAGGGCATTTAAATTGAGCTACATTATACTGATTTAATTAGTTAAATAAACAGAATGAACAGCGAACCAAAATCTTGCTTCCAAGAGCAAATCGTAATATCTTTGTAGTCATTGTAAGAGGTGTGCGCGGATTTAATGTGCACACATTATTCATTATATTCTGTTAATCTAAATAACATAATTATTTATTTATATTTATCTTCATTTTGTTAATTATTCATAAACAAGCTTTTGAGGAGAAAACTATGAATTATTAATCTTGTCAATTGTTTGTGAAATATGAAACACAAACAAGTTATAGAATTTCCTTATTTTGTTAATTATTAATATCGTTTTATGGCAAAGACTAAGAACAGGAATTAATTATTAGGGCATTTGAATTGAGCTACATTATACTGATTTAATTAGTTAAATAAACAGAATGAACAGCGAACCGAAATCTTGCTTCCAAGAGCAAATCGTAATATCTTTGTAGTCATTGTAAGAGGTGTGCGCGGATTTAATGTGCACACATTATTCATTATATTCTGTTAATGTAAATAACATAATTATTTATTTATATTTATCTTCATTCTGTTAATTATTCATAAACAAGCTTTTGAGGAGAAAACTATGAATTATTTAAATTATACTCAATATAATTTATAATGTATGTATATAATATAGTATTTTTGTTCGCATAGTATATTATGTTGATTGAGTTTTTGAAATTGTTTTATTTTAAGTTTGAACAATCCCTAAACACGTTTCTACTTTTAAGGTTCATAATGACGTTATTATCTTTTGCCAATGCAAAATATCATTTTCCTCCACGTGCTATTGATGTTTATTATCATAATACGAATAAAATCGAATAGAGTCAATTCTTACACTCCATGGTAATAATACGTGCGCATCTTTCAAAAGTAGAAAGTTTTATTAGATTTCTTTACTTTTTCTCAGAACTCACTTTAGCTTTGCGCTTTAAATCAATATACGTAGATATATTTCCAGACTATTGAGTTTTATTTTATAAATTTTGGTGTTTTATTTTGCATTTTAGTATAATAAAATTAATTTACTTGTGTCTAGTTTATAGATTTTTATAAAAATTTTGATTTTATATTGGGACAACTAAGATTTGACCAACTTCAAATCTCTTCAAAACTTACTCACACAGACGGAAAGAGGATTACTCGAGGAAAAATTTAGAATTTTTAGTTTTTAGCAAACATCTACAGCCTCGTGTATTAACAATCAACATTTTTAGTGAACGTACAATTTTGTTTGTGATAGAATATTAATGTGAAAAATTAAAAAATATTTTGGTTATTCAAATATTTTCTAATATTTTTAATAATATTTTTTTTTATATATATTCAAATTTTAATTGATTTTTGTTAATTTTCAAATAATTAATTAAACGTATAAATTTATAAAAAAAGTTTTCTTTGTCATTGAAAGGTCATCTCGAAGCTAGAAAATATTTATAAATAAAAAAATTAATATTTTTAGTAACTAACATTTTTTTTAAATTATAGTTTCATATATAATATATATAGATATTCCGATTTATATTAATTCAATACTAAATGCGTGTATTTAACAGTCATGTCCTTTGTAAATTTTACATCATAATCACTTAACAAGAAATTATTAAGTTAGATGCCGCATGTATAATGCGTATGACACAAGTTGTGCCTCATGTTGTGGGAATTGTACAAGCTTGTTTGAACATAATTTACCAGAAATGTAAATATATAAACGGCTCATATATAAATATACAAACGTCATATAACATTGCAAAATCCAATTTCTTTATGGTTTATTTAGCCACATCAACCAATAAATTTTAATTATTTGGCTTTTTACTTATGAGCATATTAATTCTATAATTCATTTAAAATCCAATTCCTTAAATTTCGAATACGATATCTATATATATATATATATATTATATATATATATATATATATATATATAATAATTATAATACCTAAAAAGTTTAATTCGTAAAGAACACCGTTAATTAAAATAGCAACAGCATGTATTATGTAGAAAATAGAACACCCAGATATCATCACGCTTATAATAAAAATTCAATTTATATATGAGATCTTTTATCGCTAAAAATCGAAGTCCAATAGCATTTCTGTCGCTGAAGTTCTAAGTTTGAATGAACACATTGAGTGAGTACGTACTACAAAAACAATCATCAAACAACTTTATCTCATGGACACTATGAATTTTTCTTCCACATTTACAAATAGTACTTCAAAAATTGATTTCTGGACGTTATCCGAAAGAACCGTCACATCCCATTCGAAAATTATTCTTTCCTCTTATATATAAATTGAATACTTATGTTTATAATATATAAATATATATATATATAATATATATATATATAATTTTTTTCTTCGCACAATCCATAGGCAATGGAGCAGTAAACTGAGACCGGTTGATGTCAAAACCAAACAAAAATCTGTATAGGATGCCAGCTATTTTCCGGTCCAATGCTTCACGTATAAGACAAGAGGAAGTTAATCAATATTAGGATAATATTTTTGGAATGTATTGGTACATGCCATTGTATACTTTTATTATACTATTAACATTATTTGAAACGATCTAGTGATATTCCGTCTTATCCCATGAAATTTTACTGCTTGTACCCTTCACGATACGACGGCGTTAAAAGAACATTAACCGAAAAGGTGAATCATTTCCCTGGCCTAAATAGTTGAATATACCTATTCAGAAGGGTATAGTGTTGTTTTATATCGTGCGAAAACAATAAAACAATAATGATTTAGAACGATATAAATGTTTTATAAAAAAGAGCGCGAATAAAACATAATATAGATGTAGGTCGGTACCTGACTTTTCGACACGATTTAGTTCCCAAATGGAAAAAATATAAATGATTGATATGTTATTGACTTGAAATTGAATTGAAAATCAAAATATTTTTAATTATAGGAATTATAATTGCAAAAACTGGATTTGTGAAGTAGTACTAATAATTACCAGAACAACAGAAATTATGTGTATAAACCTGTTATTCTATTTCGGATTTCGTACTCTCAACAATTTATCAATATTACAATGTTTTTGAAAAAAAAATGTATTACTGATCGTATTTCTGATATAATTCTGTTTTGAATCTAATATTATATTCTTTCTAAATCTTAACATGTTAACTTCTCTAGTCAATATATATAAATATATACAAATTTCATCAATAAAAACTTTTCGCTCTAAAAAGTTTTATAGCGAACAAAGTGAAATTCACCTATATTTTATAAGAATTGCTAAAATCTCACAAAGTTAATAAAAACTGAAACGATCTTTGTTAATTGATATATGACGAGTTATGATATTTTAAAATGGGCTAATTCATACAAACTATAATATTTTAATTTATAAGAGGAAGTGTATTAATCACGTGATCAGTTTTTTAAGGATTTTTGGGCCCCTTTTCCCCTTGGCGATGCGTGGTGATATTCAAAATTACCCCCCCTCCCCCGCCAAACATCACGCAAGCAAAAATTGTGATTTTTCTTATTTTTTGCAAATGTTTGGATTTAAAAAAAAAAATCAGGTAAGAAATAAATACACGTGATATCTTACCACACCCCTTTCTCCCCCACGTGATATTTCGTGATTTTTTGTCAAAGCCCCGCTCCCCTAAAAACCTCACGTGATTAATGGACGCTCCCTAAGACACTTCGATTAAAGCTTTTTTAACCAATTTATTTGCCAATGATCAACGTTTTATATGGCTATATTAAACATATAAATTTTATGTGATAAACTACGCACTAAAACTTAGAACTTTCTTCAGCTACAAAAGGCGGTGCCAGAAAGATAGATAAATTAGGAGATAAATAGACTAGAGATATAAAAGGGACGATGTGCGTTTAGAAGTAAGGAAAGTAAAGAAATATATCATAAGTAAGAGAAATGAGATAAAAACCCAACTAATAAAATTGTTGTAAAAATTACGAGTATCGACTGAAGATCACAAAAGACTTTTTTCATATTACAAAAGTGTAATATATATTTTCTGCCGTATTTGTAAAGGTAACCATGTCATTATGTATTCATTGCATAGCAATAGTGAACGTCAGCAAGGTGACTCGCATGATTTCTAGAAATGTTTCTGCGTTTATATTTAATTTGGTATTCGCCGATATTTCTAAAAGTTTGCGTGACCGGCCCGCCAATCCAGACTCAGGGCTCGCACGCTTTGAGAAAAAATCAATAGACTTACAGAATGAAGAATATATTTTCCCGACGGCTATAATTACAATATTAGCAATTCACAGCGAAATATAAGCCACGAATAACGAATAACTAACTATAACGAGTTTTCCACTATTGGATAGAAGAAACATGGTTTCACACCCTATAAATTTAAGTTGAACTTTTGTTTTAAATTTATATTAGTTAAATTCAGCATAATAAACCCCACAACCTCTAGTTTTATTTTAAATGGTAATTATTTTAAAGACGCATTACCTTAATAAGACAAGATTTTGCAATCGTGTAAAATGTTTGCGAAGTTGTATTTCCGAAGCTTTGCGAAATTCTAATATTAAATCAGCAAGCGGCATAATGATTTATAAGGTTTTACCAAAGTAAGGCATCTTCTAATATTTTTCATTTAACAGTTGGTATTTGGATCAGACTATTATTTAGCCCGTTTTAATCGACCAACCTTGAACAAAACTATATATCTACTACATGGAATTTTATTTTATATATTTATGTCAGAGTATATAATTTTAACTAGATTATAGAATATTTTAAATATGTACATTTGTCACTGTGTTTTACTACATATAGCAAATTATCTATCTATTAAAATAATATCATTGTATATTCTATAATTTTCTATATTGAATCAATAAGCCATCTATGTTTAAATCTATTTCGTGTCGTAAATTATCTATTTCACTAATTTTGTTATACTTTATCTATTTTGGTAAATGTCATAAGTTTAGCCGCTAACATATCATCACCATTTACATAACAAAATATTTGCGAAAGCTATTTGTTATTAACATGCTATGCATAGCAGATTTTCATTATAAATAGCACAGCACTTATTTCACTATTTGTTTGCTTATAGCTTTATATTTTAAACTAATTGCTTTTTTTTCTAAATTTATCTACACTAGTATTTATTTTCGTTGTTTATGCACCAATAAATTGGTGCAAATAATCTTATCACTAAACAATTGATTATTTTTCCACTCAAATCATTTAAATGACAAACCTGAAAAATAATAAAAAGCTAATAACGAAAGCAGAACACAGAAAAAATAGTTACAGACAGCCGAGACATTGATTCGTCTAGAATTCTGATTTACATAAATAAAGAAAATAAAATTAACCATTCAAATGAACTGAAATTGTATTTAATTTCTATTGATACTTTTTATTTTGGTTAATTTTATTTGCAATATTCATGTTACAATCAGTTATAAAAGTTGTTCAAGAACACTGATAGAAAATATTATCACCAAGGGCACACAGTCTTTAAATTTAAACTTTATTATTAAACTTTCACTATTTAATATTGTTAGCGAATTTTTATGAATCATACATAATAATTCACCACGAAGCTAAAAAAATTTTTTGATCTTATTTTAGTAATTGTACTGTATTCATAATAACGCAATAATTAGCATAGAAAAAAAATAATTGTGAATCAATAAATAAAAAAATTTACGAACGTACTTTGATTTCATACAAGATGTCCCAGACCTTGACATCAAGCCGAAACGGGGTGATAATATTGACCTTACTGTTCTGAAAATTTTCAGAAGAAAAGTCTTCACGTTATTTTAAAATTATGAGCTTTTATGTACAACCTAGAACTTTCGTGAAGATATGACCATTTATTGGTTATTGGGATTAACTTTTGTTAATTTTGTTCATTTAAACTTTGAAACCATAACCGTGAGTAACATTTTTATAAACACAGTAAAAACATACCACAAATGCCCCAAGTTATCGAGAGTTGAGACTTTTGTTCACACACTTTAATAGGTTTTTATAAAGGATTTTGAAAAAATGAAATTCATGGTTCAATAAAAAGTCTTAATTCTTGGAAACTGGTGGCAACGGTGCTGTTTTTTTTACTATGTTCTTGTAAATGTTACTCACGGTTACGGTTTCAAAGTTTAAATGAACAAATTTACAGAAGTTAATCACAATAACCGAATTATGGTCATAATTTCAACAAGCTCTAGGTTGCACTTAAAAGCTCATAAATTCCAAATAAAGTGAATTTTTTTTTTCTAAATTTTGTCAGGACAGTTAAGGTCAATACTATCGCCGATATGACCATTTATTGGTTATTGGGATTAACTTTTGTTAATTTTGTTCATTTAAACTTTGAAACCATAACCGTGAGTAACATTTTTATAAACACAGTAAAAACATACCACAAATGCCCCAAGTTATCGAGAGTTGAGACTTTTGTTCACACACTTTAATAGGTTTTTATAAGGATTTTGAAAAAATGAAATTCATGGTTCTATGTTCTTGTAAATGTTACTCACGGTTACGGTTTCAAAGTTTAAATGAACAATTTACAGAAGTTTATCACAATAACGAATTATGGTCAAATTTCAACAAGCTCTAGGTTGCACTTAAAAGCTCATAAATTCCAAATAAAGTGAATTTTTTTTTTCTAAATTTTGTCAGGACAGTTAAGGTCAATACTATCGCCCCGTTTCGGCTTAAATAATAATTACCATCAAGAAAAAGCACATGATGCAATGAACTTAAAAGTTTTAGTATCAATACTTTAGAATAATTTTTATTATAAATAGTAGTTCAGAAACTGTAAAAATTTCATAACCATAAACTAAATACATTAATTAAGAAAGTATCAATCATTAAACACGAATAGTGCTTAATTATGCGATTAGACATAAACCATTAAGTTTGTGTAAAAATACAATACAGATGAATAGTAAAAAGACATCAATAAAAATATTTATTTACCACTTCAAAAATCACGCAGTAAATAAAATTAAATAACTTCTTTCTGAAAGATGCTTATTTTCTGAAACGAGTCAATAGAATGTCAATCAAATATAAGTATATTATATTTTCAAGACACTATTGCCAGTTTTCAGACTGTGTACCCGTTGGCAAAAAATAGACGTAGAATTATTGCAAAAATCATAGACATAGAAAATATTAGGAGACAGAAAGCGAGTGACAGTAATAAGAAATAGGCAATACAATGTACGGATAGCACACTCACCAGGGCTTGGGCTGCGGCATGGGGCTGCAAAACAACAAAAAGCGTCATTTAGTCACAATTCGTAACACTAGACTAAAATGGATTTAGGTGCGGACATTTCTCTATTGAAATTAAACATAGATACAGGATTTAGCACGTGACAAGGGGCTTAAGACCTCTGGTGACCGTTTCTATACAGATTTTGTCTAGGACAATCTTTGAAATACAAACACAACTAATAACTCTGATTCGAGAATAATAACTTAAATAGTGCCTTTTTAATATAATTGTTAATATCTTTTGATAAGAAACTAAACTTCCGAAATTTAAGAAATGAAATAATACAAATTATACAAACATGGAAAATTCCGATCTAGTCGTAATTCTGCCAATTTCATAATACAATTATAAATGTCTGTTCCATTTTTTAAATATTTAAAATACGAGGAAAAATGCTTCACAAAATCTAGCTGAATTAAAAGAATATCATAATTGATATTATTTCAATTAATTTTGAATTGACATAAAAATTTTGGAAAACATCTTGCCTCACCAATTCATTTACAAATATTTATAAAAAAATTTATAATAGTAAAATAAGTTGCAAGAACTAAAAAATGAAGTTTGTTTCAATAAGTTCACTGTATATTTTTTTAAATATTGACAATAATAGGATAAATTAAACATCACTTTTGCGAGAAATGTCCGCACGAAAAGCACACCAAATACATGACAAATTCGCTTTTCATTCATAGGAAGTGATAACGGGACACTGAAAGGAGGTGGATCATGTCGATACATGTATTTTAATAACATTATTTACAAAAATTCTGCAATGCTTAATTTAATGTGCAACTTGAAAGGCTTTTGTGTCATTATAAACTATGATAAGGGTAATCTAAAGAGCGCATCTGTTACAAGCAAATAGTTTAGCAAATGGACACATACACCTTGGAGCTGTTATATATTTTCCAGGTCATTAATAGTAAATTTATATATATATATATATATATTAAATATATATATATATATAATATATATTTATATATATTTGCTGTGTCGGTTGCAATTTGCAGGACGATATTAATAAAACCTCAAATTACAAAATTCATAAATTTTAAAGAATTTCATTCTATGAAAATTATATAATGCCTGAAACCCTCGGTTTTGCATAAATCCTTATTGCAGTTATCAATAAAATCCCAATAAAAGAAATTTCATGTACTTCTGACGTAGTTATAAAATTAAGTTATAAGAATACAACTTAATTAGTACAATTTTTTTCAAAATCTTAGTGAATGATAATTTGAAGGAATCAATGTACTTTATAAAGTTTGCTTCCACTTATTGCAAAACCAACTTCTAATATAATATTCACACATGGCAACGTTGATGACTTCGTTGTTTTATGGTTGTTATATTTGTTCGATGTCTATATCTTCAAAAACAACCCATGTATTTTTCAAGTACCTCTGAGGTCAGTAATTGAGTGCTCATTTTATCACAATTTTCATTGCATCATAATAATAGCTTATTATTGTCGGTATGCATAAGATAAATTGAACCCAATGCATTATCGACTAATATATATTGAATTTATAATTGACCTTTAACTTGATTTTATATAAGACAATGTTGTTCAGATTGATGGGAACAAGCAGGACATGTGTATAAAGGTTATAACCACATTAGTGATTTATGACATTCAAATAAACTATTTGACATTACGAAAATAGATAGGGGCCTGGATATATCATAATTAAATTAAATTAAAATATGTTAAAATATTAGGATGTTGAACACGGATTGAAGTTCTAAAATGATTAGAATCTTGAATATCTTTAGGTATAGGCATATTTATTTATTTTGAAATGCAATTTCAAAATCCCGAATTGGAATGTGTATCATCTACACCACGGGCGCCGCAAAGAATTTATCGACCATGCGGCACATGCCCTGCGCACCCGCTCATTTTATTTGTTGACGTCGAAGTAATCGCCCTTCCTAATTCGTTATTTCGTATTGTTTGCTTAATCTAACGCCTCGTACAGGGCCGAATTTGAATTTTGTCACAGAGATCCAAAAAAAAGTATATAATCAACAAAAATTAGATATAGTAAACTTCAATGTTGTTCATAGTACCACATGTTTCATGTATCATATTATTTGTTTACGGGTAATAAATTGAGGTAATGTATAAGTTGATGTATTTTTATAGATATAATAAAATCTGCGAAGTACTAGAATTATATTAATATTCGTCATATACAGCAGCAGCAATGATTAAAAAAGTTAATGTTTGTCATCTGAACATTTTATATAAATATTAGACAAAAGTCGAATTGAATCAAGGAATCATGCAAATATACCAACAATATAAATACCAAAAGGTTATTAGGGTTGATTTGATGGAATGCAATCTAATAATTTTTAAAATTACAAGCATTAATTGGATATATATGTCAAATTCAATGTATATAAAAAATATTAAATTTTGAAATAATGTACTTTTTGAACCACATTGCAAGTCTTCTAATTGTGAAGATATTATATTCTTTAATGTAATATATTAATTTTTCTGTTAACGCAACACCCTATAATTGGTATTACGTTTATAACTGTTGTTTGTAAAGATAAATTGTTTATCAGTCCTTTTTCGTGATTAAAAATTCTATTATAATTCATGTAGAAAAAGCGCGTAAATGAATCAGAATTTATTAAGAATTTTATTATTCTTGAATGAATCAATAACTTATATAATTTGAATAATTATTTTATGTTCTTGAAAATAAAACTTGAAATATTTTTTTAATATTCAAACATAATAACGTTATTTCGATAGCTAAAATATGTTTCTATTAAAACATGTGTATTTCCTTATGCATATCTTATTATTATTTTTTTTTAAATACATAAAAATATTATATCATTAAAATTATATAATATATATATATATATATATATATTATATATATCACGCAGAAATATCGAGGTATATATGACATATAAACATATACAAAAACACAACACTAATTGATACAAATACAATTTAATGAATAACCCGGCCGAACATGCAGAACGCTTAACACCTACCTCTTTAAACCTTTATATATCGCATAATAATATACATAATTTGGAATTAGAACATTGAACGTGTGGTTTTATCGGGTCACTGTATGACTATAGGATTTGCAGGATTGTTAGTGGGTAAAGGAAGCATACTCCAAACAACCATATACTCTTTATAAATTGCTTACCGTTGGCATCAACTGGTCTGTGCTGCGTACTCTTGTCACTTTATTCTTATAAATGATTTTTTTGACAAACCGTTCGACGGGTTGATTCCATTTCATGAAACTGACATACGCGACATAAAAACAGAACAGAACTAGTGCTTCATACCAATATATATTATTGTCTTGGAAGAAATAAATCAGCGTAAGAAGGCTCGCTGAATAGAAGGTACAGTCTCGGAACAAGGGCCACCAAGTAAGAGTCAACACTGTGCGAGAAAACAGAGCACACATCCCTATCACAAATAAGATGTTAAATACAGCGGAACCAACAATAGTGCCGATCCCGACATCATCAAAAGACACAAAGACTCCAATTACGCTTGTGAATAATTCGGGAGCACTTCCGCCTGCGGCCATGAAAGTGGCACCGGCAACATCATCTTGTATTGCCAACTTCTCAATAATCACATCCAATGCTGGCACAAAGAATTCGTCGCACACAATAGCAAGTGCTACAAACATATATATGACGCCTAAGATGTGGAATACGACGGCTCCATTGCGCCGCTGCTCCAAGGTAAAAAGATCCTGCGGAAAGAGCGGCTGATTTTCTTCAGCTGCGTCGCTTCCGTTGCCGGATTTTCGATGACCGTTACCACCGGATGTTCCGTTTGAGTCATTGTCGTAGTCCGCATAGTCTGGCGGCGGTTCGTGCAATTGCATACAACTCACGGTGGTGACCGAGCTGTCCTGCTGCCGCAAGAGGAACTGGCAACAGGCTATGGCGACCGCAACGGTCACCAACGATGTGCGACCGGCACCGCGTCTTCTCGTCATTGCGCCGTCGGACAAAAGCCCGCGCGTGCCGGCCTTTCGCCTTGCATGGCAGCGATAATCACTGCCTATCTGTCGGTTTTTGAATATTTTATTCGTTGCGTATTATTTTTTTGTCAGCATTTTTACAGAATATTTTGATACGTGAATCACGACGATACACGCTGCTGGACTCTGAGAGACTAGACGTCCGTTCAGAGTTAGGTTCCGTTGGGTGATAAACCGAGCGTGAAGAGAAGAAAGTTCATGCGCGAGTCGCGGTCCACTAAAGACTGGATCTGGTGGCGCTGATGGACTTCTGGCAGCGACCAGGCACGCTCGATATTGCGGGGACCGCGCACACTCGGCACGCGGGATAGCACATGCGCTCTTCTCCTATATTTAGTCAAAATGATTCTTTCAATATACAATGTTAAAGTACAATATTTTTAACATAGAAATATTATGTTGAATGTATTCAATCTCTAAATATTAGTTTACGTTGCATTTTAATTTAAATAAATAAATCAAAGTTTCGGTGAATTATTTAGTTAAATGGCATCATAATAAAAACATATCACTTGAATTTTTCTACTTTTAATGAGATTTTTTTCTCTGGATTTAAATACACATTTAATTTAAGATCTTCATAAAATTTGTTGTCACATTAAAATTTAGTGAAATAATTTAGTCAGTATCAGTATAAATATTGCACTGATGTAATTTCAGAAGTGCAGTAAACACAATTTAGACCGTGAATTTTCTTCAGCTAATATTTAGCTGATTTGTTATGTCTTTCATAAAAAAAAAAAAAAAACTGGGTATTAGTACAATGAAAATTCATGTTCCATACAATAAGTTAATATAAGGATAATAATTAATAATTAACAAAACTTTTCCTATTTTATACTTCTATATTTATTATAACTATATTATAAACTAATAATGAAAAATTACATTGAAATATATGTACACATAATTTATACAACATTCACTTAATAGCTTCTTGAATTCTGGCTTCTTTATGAGTTCCATCACAGAATGGCCTATTACCTGTTTGTTTACAATTACACAGCCAATAGTCTCCAGATTTCTCTACTTTAAAGTGTACAGGCCTGTAAAAGCTTATATTGAATTATTCAAGCCTATAAAGCATTCCGCTTGCTTTTCATAGTGACATCATATTATCTATCCATTTTTTTAATCTTTTCTATTTTCACACATATTTTTTTTTCAAATATCTCTTACAACTTTTATTTTGTAGTAACATTCACATTTTACAATACTTCACTGACACTCATTAAAAATTACAGCCAACTCGAATTACTCAAAAATGTAATATGGCCTATGATGATTCATTGTAGTTGCTATAATAAATAGCACAGAAGAAGTGAAAACGCGCCATTTCCATATCTTTTTCAATTAAATAGAAAAAAAATGTTCCAATGAATGGGTCATTAATACAGAAACAAAACATTAAGTAAAAGACGGCCAATTTCCATAAAAATCAATTCCAATAAAAGCAAGAACTAGACTTACCTAATTTTAATTTTCAAAAATATGTTTTTATGAGTTCCATCACACATAGGTTGAGTCTTCGACTTTCCACAAAGACACCAACCGTACTTTTTGCCTAAAAACATTGAGTTTAATATATATAAATATTAATAGCTGTATAATAAATTGTATGAAAATAAATTTGAATACCCTCTTCGAGATACATTTTGAAAGGTTTCTTGTCATATATAGAGCCATTATCTGGTTGAAAACTAGCACTATATATTTCTTTTAATGGATTATTAGGTAATTCTTGCTTTTTGTCGGAGGTAAATCTAACCTAAAAACAAGAATACTTAAGCTAAATAAAATAATACTCGTTAGTACATTTAATTAGAATAAAATATGGTCAACCTGTCCAAAATATCTTTTAGGTATAATTTTTCTAAGTGAAGACGATATCATTTTACAGCGTTTTTAATATATTAAATATTAACCAAATTTTGGCAGATGTCATACATCTAACATTTAACCTGAAGCTGAAAGAGCTTAAAGACAGGGTTGCCACGCTAGTGATATTATCAATCGCCAAGAGATATACACTCTTCTTGTATATTTTTCTTTTATCTATGGTTCTACATAGAAAATAATGGCGCGAAGCTACTCTTTTATCTATGGGCGCTGGCATCTTGAGCAAAAAAAACTTGAGCATTTAAATCTGTATAGTTGGCAACTCTGGATGATAATACAACTTCATACTAGACAACACAATAAACTTCGAACTTCATAATGGTAGAGTCGTAGAGTGAAATGCCAGCTTCTGCGCCGTATGTTGTTGATTTTTTATAAACATTAATTGTGCGATATGTAGCACTTTTTAAAATATTATGCGATGCTAGTGCGGTCGCAAATTTAGTTTATTTTATCAATATAATTATTGTGCCTGTGCAGTGATTGTTTTTTCGTAGAGACAAATAAGAATCCGCAATGGCTGCGAGCGATTCCAAGGCTCCCTTGCGAACTGTTAAAAAGGTTCAGTTTGGGATATTAGCCCCAGACGAAATTGTAAGACATTATAACATAACTTACTGCTTAGATGTGTTGAAATAATATGACAAAATAAATTTTTCTATAAACGCATTATAATATTCATATAATTGACGATGTTAAAATACTATTTCTACAGAGAAGGATGTCTGTTACCGAGGGTGGTATTCGGTTTTCCGAGACTATGGAAGGTGGTAGACCTAAACTGGGCGGTTTGATGGATCCAAGACAGGGGGTTATCGACAGAAATTCACGATGCCAAGTATAATTTTCAATCAAATAGACATGTCCATGTTATGCCTGGAAAGTATTCAATAACTTTTCTTTTGTAGACTTGCGCTGGCAACATGACAGAATGCCCAGGACATTTTGGGCATATAGATCTTGCTAAACCTGTGTTTCATATTGGGTTTGTAACAAAGACACTGAAAATTCTGCGATGTGTTTGTTTTTATTGCTCAAAGATGTTAGTGAGTCCTGTAAGTGTTTCTATCATACATTATTTTTCTCATTATGTTTTTTATCTTCATTTCCATTATTACATAATTTATAGCAAAATCCAAAAATTAAAGAAGTAGTTTCAAAGTCTAAGGGACAGCCTCGTAAAAGACTAGCTTATGTGTATGATTTATGTAAAGGCAAAAAAATATGCGAAGGTGGTGAAGACATGGATTTGACTAAAGAAGGTGCTCCAGCAGATCCAAGTGAGTTTAAATGATTATTTTGTTGCATTTATGTTATGAAATAACTACCATGAAATAACTTGCAATAAATAATTTTTGCATAGATAAAAAGGCTGGACATGGTGGTTGCGGTCATTATCAACCCTCATTAAGAAGGACAGGATTGGATATTACAGCAGAGTGGAAACATGTAAATGATGAATCACAAGAAAAGAAAATATTTGTCAGTGCAGAAAGAGTGTGGGAGATCTTAAAACATATAACAGGTGAAAAGAAGAAACCTCATATAGTAAAGTAGTTAGCACAAACAAAAGCTGTATATGTAATATTTTGAAAACAGTAACCATCAAATTGCACAGTTAATTATAATCAACAATTTGCTCCTAATTTCAGATGAAGAATGTTTTGTTCTGGGTATGGATCCAAAATTTGCAAGACCAGATTGGATGATAATTACTGTTATGCCTGTACCACCTTTAGCTGTTAGGCCAGCTGTTGTCATGTTTGGTGCTGCTAAGAATCAAGATGATTTGACACACAAATTGTCTGATATCATTAAAGCTAATAATGAATTAATGAGAAATGAGGCATCTGGAGCTGCGGCTCATGTTATTACTGAGAATATTAAAATGTTACAATTTCATGTTGCAACTTTTGTTGATAATGACATGCCTGGAATGCCTAGGTTCGTAATATAAACAATCAAGAATAATATTATAATGTTAAATTAAATTATCAATAATAATATATTTCTTATATAGAGCAATGCAGAAGTCTGGAAAGCCATTGAAAGCTGTCAAAGCAAGATTAAAAGGCAAAGAAGGTCGTATTAGAGGAAATCTTATGGGAAAGCGTGTAGACTTTTCAGCACGTACTGTCATTACACCAGATCCCAATTTAAGAATAGATCAAGTAGGAGTTCCTAGATCTATTGCACAAAATATGACTTTTCCAGAATTAGTAACACCCTTTAACATAGAAAGGTTTGTACCTGTTATATTTGCAAATGTTTTAAAATTATAGATATGATCTATTAGTAATAATGGCATGTTATCTGTATCAGAGTTATTTTTGGTAAATAATCATATCAACATACATAATAAGATGATAGAATAAAATGCTTTCAAACTAAGCAATATTATTCAAAAAATTATTTTATAATTCTATAATGTAGGTTTTGAATATTTTAAGCAGTATGTATTTTTCTCTACAGAATGCAAGAACTTGTACGTAGAGGTAATTCACAATATCCTGGTGCAAAATATATAGTTCGTGACAATGGGGAACGTATTGACTTACGCTTTCATCCCAAACCTTCTGATTTGCATCTTCAATGCGGATACAAAGTTGAAAGGCATTTAAGAGATGATGATTTAGTGATTTTCAATCGGCAGCCCACTTTGCACAAAATGAGTATGATGGGTCACAGGGTAAAAGTCCTGCCATGGTCTACATTCCGTATGAATTTAAGGTAATGAATTGATTTGTTATGAGTATTTAAATTTCGGTAATACAGTAAGAAAATTATGATTCCATTATAGTTGTACATCTCCATACAATGCTGATTTTGATGGTGATGAAATGAACTTGCATGTTCCGCAATCCATGGAAACACGAGCTGAAGTAGAAAATATTCATATTACACCTCGACAAATTATTACACCACAAGCAAATAAGCCTGTTATGGGTATTGTACAGGATACTTTAACTGC
The DNA here is from genome assembly GCF_003426905.1 of Ctenocephalides felis. Taxonomy (NCBI): domain Eukaryota; kingdom Metazoa; phylum Arthropoda; class Insecta; order Siphonaptera; family Pulicidae; genus Ctenocephalides; species Ctenocephalides felis. The sequence continues at coordinate 33,586,451 of NW_020536999.1, read as the reverse complement.
AGTTAGAAAAATGACAAAACGTGATGTATTCATCGAAAAGGAGCAGATGATGAACATACTTATGTTCTTACCCACTTGGGATGGTAAAATGCCACAACCTTGCATATTAAAACCAAAACCATTATGGACTGGTAAACAAATCTTTACACTTATCATTCCTGGTAATGTAAACATGATCCGCACACATTCAACCCATCCTGATGAAGAAGATGATGGACCATATAAATGGATTTCTCCTGGTGATACAAAAGTAATGGTAGAACATGGACAATTGATTATGGGAATCTTGTGTAAAAGAACCTTGGGTGCTTCGGCAGGTTCCTTGCTCCATATTGTTTTTCTGGAGTTGGGACATGAGACAGCAGGTAGATTTTATGGAAACATTCAAACGGTGGTAAACAATTGGCTTTTGTTAGAAGGTCATAGTATTGGTATTGGTGATACTATTGCTGATCCTCAAACCTATATGGAGATCCAGCGTGCTATTAAAAAAGCCAAAGAAGATGTCATAGAAGTTATCCAGAAAGCTCACAACATGGAGCTAGAACCTACTCCAGGTAATACCCTGAGGCAGACTTTTGAGAATCAAGTAAACAGAATTCTAAATGATGCTCGTGATAAAACTGGAGGATCTGCAAAGAAATCTCTTACCGAATATAATAATCTAAAAGCTATGGTGGTGTCAGGTTCCAAAGGTTCCAATATTAACATTTCTCAAGTTATTGCTTGTGTAGGTCAACAGAATGTAGAAGGTAAGCGTATTCCATTTGGATTTCGTAAGCGGACCTTGCCTCATTTCATTAAGGATGATTACGGTCCTGAATCTAGAGGTTTCGTAGAAAACTCATATCTTGCTGGCTTGACACCTTCAGAATTTTATTTCCATGCTATGGGTGGAAGAGAAGGTCTTATTGATACTGCTGTAAAAACTGCAGAAACAGGATACATCCAACGTCGTTGATAAAGGCTATGGAGTCTGTTATGGTACATTATGATGGAACAGTTCGTAACTCAGTTGGACAACTTATTCAGTTAAGGTATGGCGAGGATGGTTTGTGTGGTGAAGCAGTGGAGTTCCAAAACCTTCCCACCATCAAGTTATCCAATAAAGTATTTGAGAAGAAGTTCAAGTTTGAATTATCAAATGAAAGATATCTCCGGAAGATATTTAATGAAGATGTTGTAAAGGAACTAACAGAATCAGGCTATGTTATTTCCGAGCTGGAAAGTGAATGGGAGCAGTTAAATAGGGATCGTGAAGCTTTAAGATCTATTTTTAGCAATGGAGAATCTAAGGTAGTACTGCCTTGTAATCTACAGCGTATGATTTGGAATGTGCAAAAAATCTTCCATATAAATAAACGAATGCCTACTGACTTGAGTCCAATTAAAGTTATTCAAGGAGTAAAAGATTTACTTACAAAGTGTGTTATTGTAGCTGGTAACGACAGGTTGTCGAAACAGGCTAATGAAAACGCCACTCTACTATTTCAGTGTCTTATACGTTCTACATTGTGCACTAAATATGTATCAGAAGAATTTAGGTTATCAACTGATGCTTTTAATCTTCTAATTGGAGAAATAGAAACACGTTTTCAGCAAGCTCAATGTAATCCTGGAGAAATGGTTGGTGCCTTAGCTGCTCAGTCTTTAGGAGAACCAGCTACTCAAATGACACTGAATACTTTCCATTTTGCTGGTGTATCATCAAAGAACGTAACTTTGGGTGTACCTAGATTGAAGGAAATTATCAATATTTCCAAAAAACCTAAAGCTCCTTCACTGACTGTATTTTTAACTGGGGGTGCAGCCAGGGATGCGGAAAAGGCTAAAAATGTACTTTGCAGATTGGAGCATACTACGTTAAGAAAAGTAACTGCAAATACAGCTATCTATTATGATCCCGATCCACAAAACACTGTGATATCAGAGGATCAAGAGTTTGTTAATATCTATTATGAAATGCCTGATTTTGATCCAACAAAGATTTCACCATGGTTGTTACGTATTGAATTAGATAGGAAACGTATGACAGATAAAAAACTGACCATGGAACAGATTGCTGAAAAAATTAATGCAGGCTTTGGAGATGACTTGAACTGTATATTTAATGATGACAATGCTGAAAAACTAGTACTGCGAATTCGAATTATGAATAGTGATGATAATAAATTCCAAGATGAAGAGGAAAATGTTGATAAAATGGAAGATGATATGTTTTTGAGATGTATTGAAGCCAATATGTTATCTGACATGACATTACAGGTATGTCATATTATTTTGAACATAGCTGTACAGGAAATATTTATAAATAATTTTTGTTATACAGGGCATTGAGGCTATTGGAAAGGTATATATGCATTTACCTCAGACGGATAGTAAAAAACGAATTATAATTACTGAGACTGGTGAATTCAAAGCAATTGCTGAATGGCTATTGGAAACAGATGGAACGTCAATGATGAAAGTTTTAAGTGAGAGAGATGTTGATCCAGTCAGGACCTTCAGTAATGATATTTGTGAAATTTTCTCGGTAAGTTGTGGGAATTAATAATCTGCATATATTTTATTACTATATTTTTATATAAAATACTATAAAATGAGAGTAATCGCTCTAAATGTCCTAAATAAATTTTAGGTGCTGGGAATAGAAGCTGTGAGAAAGTCTGTAGAGAAGGAAATGAATACTGTATTGCAATTTTATGGTCTTTATGTAAACTATCGACATTTAGCTTTACTTTGTGATGTTATGACTGCCAAAGGTCACTTGATGGCTATCACTCGTCATGGTATTAACAGACAAGACACTGGAGCTTTAATGAGATGTTCCTTTGAAGAAACTGTTGATGTATTGATGGATGCAGCTTCACATGCTGAAGTAGATCCAATGAGAGGAGTGTCTGAGAACATTATTATGGGACAACTGCCCAGGATGGGAACAGGTTTGTTGATATTAATATATCTATTGCTGTTATTCTTGTTCAAAATATTTGCCATAATATTGACTTCATATATGTTACTTTTAATAGGATGCTTTGATTTATTATTGGATGCTGATAAGTGTAAAGATGGTATTGACATTGCAAATACTCTTGGCGGCGTTGTTGGTGACATTGGCTTCTTTGGTATTGCTACCACTCCTAGTGCAAGTCCTAGAATGACACCATGGAGTCAGGGAGCTACGCCAGCCCATGGAGCTAGTGCTTGGTCACCAAATCAATGTAAGTTTTTTGACTAGTTGAAAATTATATTCATTATTTTAACATAACATCTGAGATTGAAGTTAAGACAAATATTATCTCTGCAGTGTTCTTAAGATATTTCTCATCTTAAACATCTTCCAATGTACAATAATAAGTAATTTTTCTTATACGTTTGTGTGTGAATTAAATTATTTTTTTAGGAATTCTTTTAACTGATGAATATCATTTTAGATTCCATGATGACACCAGGTGGGCCATCATTTTCGCCATCTGGAGCTTCAGATGCTTCTGGTCTTTCTCCTGGCTGGCAACCTGGATCACCTAGTTCTCCAGGACCTTCAATGTCTCCATACTTTGCATCACCATCGGCATCTCCACCTTATTCACCAAACAGTCCAGCATATGCACCCACCTCGCCGAATATGACACCTACTTCTCCAATGTATTCACCAGCCAGTCCATCGTACTCTCCAACTTCACCAAACTATTCACCCACAAGTCCAAATTATTCTCCTACAAGTCCAAATTATTCACATACTAGCCCCAGCTATTCACCAACTAGTCCATCTTACAGTCCCACTTCCCCTTCATACAGTCCTACTAGTCCTAGTTACTCCCCTACATCTCCAGTATATTCACCAACAAGTCCTAACTATTCTCCAGCAAGTGCAAGTTATTCACCCACAAGCCCTAGCTATTCGCCAACAAGTCCCAGTTATTCACCTACAAGTCCCAGTTATCCATCAGCATCTCCATCATACTCTCCAACTTCTCCCACATATTCCCCAACATCTCCGGCTGCATATTCTCCAACAAGCCCCAATTATTCCTCATCCTCACCAAATTATACACCAGCATCACCTAACTATTCACCGACAAATCCCAGTTATTCCCCAAGTTCTCCTAGGTATTCGCCAGGCAGCCATAGTTATTCACCAAGTTCACCAAAATATTCTCCCACCACTCCTAATTATTCTCCAACGTCTCCATCATTTGTTAGTGGAAGTCCGCAATATACACCAACAACTCCCTCTTATTCACCTACCAGTCCCAGTTACTCACCTACTAGTTCAAATTATTCCCCTAGTTCTCCACAACATACTCCAGGTTCTAGCACAAGGTATTCGCCTAGTTCACCAAATTATTCGCCAACTAGTCCTAGTTATTCACCTGGATCTCTACAGTACTCGCCTAATAGCAAGTATTCACCAACAAGCCCAACATATACCCGTACCAGTCCTACGTACTCTCCATCTTCGCCGTCATTTACAAATACACCCGGTTACAGTCCAACAAGTCCTTCTTATAGTCCAGCAAGCCCTAGTTATGATGAATCATCAGACTAAAGTTAGTTTGTATTCAAGTATGTGTAGAAAAAGTATGTCGACACATTTTGTATAAAAACTGTAACCATATCCATAGTATAAAGTTGACTTTTTCTTCATCGTAGATTATATATCTATATATATGTAATATATATTTAAGGATGTAATTTTATTTAAAACAAAAAAAGAATAAACTATTTTTTTTATATGTATATAAAAATGTATTATATTTCATTCTAGTTTCTGTACAGTTATTTTGTACAATTTAGTTAAAATGATGGTTTCATATTATATTCATGTGCTTGTATGCATGTATAATGATGAATATAAATTAACATTAACAAAATTGGAATGATGGCGGTGGTAACCAATTTTCATTAGTTTGAAACTATTGATGAAAATGGGATGGCAGCTTTTCCATGATATACTTAAAAATATGAATGAGTTTATTTTTTAAAAAAATATTTAATTCATGTCATGTTGATCGTAAAATTTACATAAATTAATCATCAGATCCATAAAACAGTAAAACATAAAAATTATTCTATTCAGTCCGCAGACTGAAGACTAGCCTTGACAAGATTAGAAATATAACATATTTAAGGATCTAATATGAACATTGATAAATTTATAACATTTTATCACATTTAATATTATTTAAAATTAAAATTTCATAGAGATATCCTTTGATGGATTTATGATAACACATAGAAAAATCGATTACATTAAATTTCATACCAAAAAATAAAAACCCATACAAGATCATGTTTCAAAAAAACAATACTTCTAAAAGCATTAATTTTGAAAATTGCTCTTGTCAAAGAAGAATACAAGCTTTTGATATTTTTCTAGGTCTTCTTGGTACTAATAAAGAAGCATTTGGTTCACCTGTAAGATCTTTGCTTTCTTCTTTTTGAAGTCTATGTACTATAACACGATAAGCACCAATTATATCACTTCTCGGTCCGGCTTCAATGGCATCACAAATCATTTGCTCTGTTATACCTAATTCTTCTAATTTCTTTCTTGCTTGAACTTCAAATTTATTGAGCCCTTCTTCTAGATTTAAGGTATTTGTGGGTAGCATCACAAAATTACCTTGTTCTTCAGGATACATGTTAGACTCCTCTGACAATTTGCTATCAATGCTAAATTCCTTTGTTAAACTATTCGTAGATTGAACATCCAAAACCTCTATGCTATTTCGTAACGAATCCGCTTGCTTATCATTCATCGGCGCTATTTTCTTTTTAAGGTTTGCACTTTGAAATAACTTCTTTGTTATTTGCCGAGTAGAAACCGGGATGGATGCTTCTTTAGCATCGATGGCACCACCGCAAGCATTTAAAAAATTCGGATCAAGAACACTGTTATTGCGTTTAGTAGTACAAAGCTTCGGATCGTGTCCAGTTCTTTCACAAAATTGCGACATTCTGTGTCCATTTCTGTTTTTAGTGTTATTTTTAACGTATATATTAGCACTTTTGTTTTCAGACGTATCTTTTTGCTTGTTGCCACTAAATATAGAGAGAAAAGTACTTTTTGGTTTTGGCACATCGTCTATTTTATCGGGTGCGGCTGCACTACTGGAAAACCAATCGCTAGTCAAAATATCATTTAACGACGGACGTCGGTCCGGCTGATGAATTAAGATGCGTTCTGCAATTAAAAATTAGCAATAAGTATCAACAAAATCATTCCTCGAAAGAAAATAATTTATCTTGCCGATATAAATTAAACCGAATTAAGCTTTGATGAAACGATGAATATCCGTATCACGATTTTCATGAACAAAATATACAAAAGCATATTATATGAACGCATCTAACATCCGGGTACGCATTTTTCGCTTAAAATATATTAATAAGTAAAATAATAGTTACTCAAACTCACCTATCAATCGAGAACATAAAAAGGTAAGATGAGTTGGCATAGTATAATTGCCATTCAGCACGCTTGCTCTCAGACCAGGAACAGTAGGCGCCCTGAACGGCATATAGCCGGCAACCATGAAATATAAAAGAACTCCCAAAGCCCATACATCCACTGGTCTACAATAAAGAAAAGTGAAATTATTTAATGGTTACATTACATTACTATAACGAAAACGTAAGAAGTAATAAAGCTCTTTCAAAAACCATGTATATATATATATATATATATATATATATATATATATATGTGTGTGTGTGTGTATATATATATACAAAAAGGTAAATAATATACATACCCGCCTATGTAGTGTGCATCGATAAAAAGTTCGGGGGCCGCATATGGTGGTGATCCGCAAAACGTATCCAGTTGTTGCATGGGTCCTAAATAATGACACAAATTTATAACAAATATAAAAAGAATAATAAAATAAAGATAAATTATCTGGAACAATTCAATATTATACCATTTATGAGGTGTGTACTGAATCCGAAGTCGGCTAATTTAATCCGTGTTTCAGACAGTAACAATACATTTTCAGCTTTTATATCTCTATGTACAAAACCAAGTCCATGCTGAAATATTTTTAATTAATTCATAAAATGTATAATTATGATGTGAAATTATAAAAAGCACATCTATCTTACCATATGTTTAACAGCTAAAACAATTTGTTTAAATAAGTTTGCTGCTTGCTTTTCTTTGAGAGCCCCGCATGTACTAATCTTATCGTACAATTCACCTCCAGCTACCCATTCAGTAACTAGATGAACACGACCCAATGTTTCTATTACTTCAAAAAGCCTGCAATTAATAAGAATTATTAAGTATTGTGATATGTATAATACATAAAGTTCTTCAGTTGGTGGAAGATATATAACAAAATATTTTCTATTTGGGCATCTATTCAAATGACTTGTATTCAAACATTAAAGTATTACGTTCACACAATCGTAATTTTGCAAGTCTTTTTCTATTTACTTTAATTATTAAAATTAAATTTGTTTTATAAATTTGTTTGTATATTAAAAAGTTCTTCTCAATTTATATGTTTTACTTGAATTTTTTAAGTAAAGATAAGTCAAAACGAGACTCGTAAAGTACGAAATTCTTTTTCAAACATTTTTTTTCATTAAAAAATATATTATTTGATGGATGCCAATATTGATGATTTAATACAAGTTGTTGTCGTCCGTAGACAAGTAAATATTATTGTATTTACCTATTAGGTAAGGTAGATTGAAATTTGATTTCGTTCATTACTATCAATATTCCCTTACCTAAGTATATGTGGATGATGAACACTTTCTAAAGTACTAACTTCTCTAGAGAGCATTCGCGATGCTTTGGAATCTAATCGTCCTCGATCTACGACTTTTATAGCTACTTTATCTGAAAATGTAGTGCACAAGTAGGTAAATAAATATAACATTCATATTGTTTGATAATATATTCTTTACCTCTTGTAAGCTGGTGGATAGCTAATTTCACTCGTGAAAAATTTCCTCGTCCGATATCACCACAATATCTGTACAATCCTACACGGCGACCCAATGCGACCTTTATATTTGATAAACAGAATAATGTAAGAATTATAATTTATGATCCTTTTAATTGTAATGTTATTAAATCAATTTTTTACCTCCTGCACTGCTCGTGGATCATTGTGCAAAGCTTGAATAAGGCGTTGATAGGGCGGTTGTTGCGTCGGGGAGGCCTTTGGGGCCTGATCATTCTCCAGTTTGTTTTCCGTCTTCGTCCTTCCGGCCAGGGCCGGAACGGATGGGCCGCAACTCAACGCCGATACAGGCGTCGCAACGCGTAAGGTTGGCGGCGGATTCGAATTGACACGAACGCACTCGCCATTCTGAAATAGGATAATTTAGTTAGAATCTCCGTAAACTTATTTAATATTTGGATATGATCTAATTGAAATTTTTACACGCTTCAAATCTATAATTGAGCCTTAACAACCGATCGCGAAGATATAATTGAGACTCGGTTCAGAAACAGAGACACTGTATACGATCGAGGTGTTTATAATTTATCCCAATACTAATTCAATTCCGCAACTTGGAAAAAATATATACACGTTTCGAAATCATTTCTTTCACTAAAAAAACCTTTTTTCCAATTTTGGAAGATATGGTAATGCACTACACTATGTATTAAAAACTTATAAATATGTACACAATATTTTCACAAAATACTAATTTAAAAAATCACAATTGGATGGTGTGTTGTTCGTAGACTGTTTGAAGATATAATGGAGAAAGGACATTTTGAAAAATATTTTTTACCAAGATTCTACACATGTGTGGAATGAATTGCGAATACTTTGCGCGTCGTTTTTATTGTTTTGTGAGAAATTTGGAAATACTATCTAAATAAAAGAGATTTGTGTCGCACAGCGTGTTAAGTTCATTCCGCTTATTTATTGTTTTATTGCTGCAAATAGTTAAATAAGATCCTTCTACAATTCTTCGTTTGAAGAAATTTTGTTCGAATTGTAGTACAGTCGGGTTAGAAAAGTCCATATTGTGTTTTAAAGTATTAATATACTCTGCTATCATAGTTTTGAATTGCTTCGGATTTTTTGAATTATTTTTATGTTGTTGTAAGCGTTTCATTAAGTTCTGGCTTGTTTCTCCTATGTAAATTAAATTACAATCTAGACAATTAATTTGATAGACGAGATAACTAAGTCGTTCGATAGTGCATTACCATATCTTGGTACCATGGATTATTAAAAGTTTCCAATTTAATACTAAGATTAACTAATTGTAAGTACTATTTACTATTTTATTTTTTCTTTTCACTCCAATTCAATTGTTTTAGTTTTAATTTTATTTTTAGTTTCCACTAAATGAAGGCTAGGATTATAGCCGAAGCGTATGGATTTAAAATAAATTTTTGAAAGAAATGTTTTTTATTGATGTTATGCCCGATTATTAGACTTTGTTAATACATATGTCAACATCAAATTCAGAATCATACAATATATATATATATATATATATATATATATATATATATATTATTTTATAATATATACCACATTCTTACAAACGTTCCATTCAATTGCAAAGTTAGCACATACTATAGTGGGTATCAAAACTTGAATATGTCATTACACTTGTATTTGTTTAAAAGTTAATATGTTAATATTGTTTTGATTGAGATAAAGAATTCTTTTTGAAAACAAAAATAGACCGCATGTCAAAGATCACAACAGCTAAAATTTGTTGCGTCACCTTTATATGTTACATTGCAGTCTCAATTTTATTGTTGAAATGTACACATGAGTAATAATTTGATATCATAAAAAACTAGCTTTAAGTGACATTTTGCCTTGAGGCAAGATGCATAAATTTTCCGATATGTGTGATAATCGACTTAATAAAGAAGAGACAATAAGAAATTAAATTTAGCAATTTTTCAAATTTAATTAAATTTGTATAAGTAAACACACCACTTTTCGTAGTTTTACAATATTTTAGGATGTTCGTTAAGATCATTTTTAAAATATTTTTTTTTATTATAGAATTTCAGAATTCATCGCTATTATTTATTATTAACCGAACCGAAGAAATTTTTTGTAACCCACAGTACCAAGATAAACTTTTACAAATGGTACTAACAAATATTATTGATATAAAATTGCAATGCTTCACATTAATTACGTTGTTGAATTTATCAATTAATTCAATATGCCAATGTTAAATAAATAAATAAAATTAAGATAACAACAGGATGCAGCCGATCAGACGTTGCACACCATCAGTATGTTAAATTAAACGGATGCTTTTATCTCCATGTTATATTTCTTAGACACGACAAATTTCAAGACATAAATTGTTTTGTACAGTTTTTGTATAGTCTATCAATATTTATCATATTAATGACGAATAACGTATCTTAATTCAGTTTAATGGAAACTGACAAAGCAAACAGATTATCCTTTGAAAATTTCAGATTGAATCATTTTACTGTCATATTAATAAAACAATTATTTGTACCTTTATCACAAGAAGTTAATTAAGACATAAAATATTTGGTAAGATTTTACTGAAACCCTCGCCACTTTTAATCTTACATAATTAATGGCTCTCCACTGATATGAGAAATTATTATTATGTATTCATAGATGTAAATTATGAAATGATTTATTATCGACGCACATATTCTATGTATATACCTTTCTTTTCACATTTCTGATATACAAATAAATTCCTTGTAATACTAGAATTAGGAAATCAAACATGCTTTGAAATTTAATTTTAAAAAATATTTTAAAAATTTTTCGAAAAACATTGTTAAAAAATTACACCGAGTATTTTGTTTTCACTCATGTGTCAGAACTATATAAATAAATATTGAAGGATTATTTATGCAAAATTTAGATACAACTTAGATTATTGTATCAATGATGAATAAGATTAATAAAATTAATTTGTAAACATACCTCTACTCATTAGGCGAAAATATTTATAAAAAATAATTTAAAATTTTAGAAATTTGCAAAAACTAAAAAGAAAGTTTGTTTTAACATCATAATTAATAGTTCTGTTTGCATTATGAAAGAATAGCATTTTTTGTATTTGCAGTCAAACGAAGGCGTACTCGTACGTCTAATAATAAATAATTTATAATTTTTTAACTTTTCCCAATGCAACTAGTATGATAGGCAAATTTCTACAAAATTATATAATCTGCATTAGAACAATCTACAATGATTCGGTATGTTTATAAATAATTACTCATATTTATTTATTTTTTTCAAGTACCTGAGCAAAAACTTCATTTTTAAAATAAACGGTTGATTTTTTCCTTAACAATTTTAAAGATTCTGAATCTCATACTCGCTTGAACGCATAATGCCTCATGAACCTGCATTTGAATTTGACAAAATTCGACCTTTTTTTATAAAAATTATGACTATGTAACAAACATATTCCAAAAATCATAATATTAATACTAATTGCGAAAAAATAATTTAATCTCGAGTCATAAATGTCGCAGATCTATAAATTTGAATTTGTTAGCGTGCCGATTTGCGATTAAAAAAGTAATGTAATCTAGAGACATTAGAGTATATGACCGTATAATCGAGCTCAATTAAATGTGAATTTGGAGATCAAAATCAGATGCCTTATCAGATTTATGGCGAAGAAATATATATAGAAAGAAACGTAGAAAGTTTCTCAATTTACCATAATTAGAGGTTTTTAGCAATTGTTATATAACAACTGTATTTTTGTATTAAGGGATTGCCATGAATTGAATTGAATAGAAAAACAATTTTCATTTCAATCCAACTCCAAAGAACTAAAGAAATTTTATTAACCAGAAAGGCGGCGAAACCTTTCCTAAAAAGTTTACTCGGGGGTCTAGATTTGTCACCGGAAGATTTTAATTTATGATATCTCAAATATTAACTGTATATTTATTACTTTATTGTTAGTAGTTATTTTATTACATTCATTAAAAATAGTTACTTCCCGAAAATGTCATAATTTAGATTAGTTATTTTTATTTTACTATATTTTAAATAAATACATTTATTACATAATATTGCTTGTTTTGTACTTATTTCACATGTCCAGCGTAAATTATACTTTTATAAACAATTTCTGATATATGGCAATTATTTAGTATTAAAAATAAATAATAAGTAAGAATTAAAAGAAGTCACAAAAAACTTATTTATTCTGATACATATGTACACTTACGTTTTCGAAAGTTTTTATGGTAATTTGAATTGCCGAGCTTATTACGATAGTATGTATATAATAACCGAAATATTTCTAAGCTTAATAAAATCAAACCCTACTATTAAATTCTTCATTCAAAAGACTAGCTACTTTTTAGCGTGTGAATAATAAGTCTTTGGGCAAAGAAAAAACGATATCGAAATACAAAGACTCGAAGTTATTCAAAGCTTAGAAATAGTTACATTAAAGTACGTCATGCTATCGAGGTAATTAATCTCAGTTTTCTAAGAAATTCCGACAATAATGACGACGACTTGAAAAGCTTTTGGCATAATAAAAATATGACAGGACTGTTGAAATATTTGATTTTCCTGATATTAAAATTATAACTCCTATACTCATTTTATTTTCAATTGTAATCATATCAAATATAAAAAATAATGTGAATTAAATATATATTCAGTTAATATTTCTATACAGCCATAACTCAACTAATCAAAATTAAAAATCTTCGCATGTATGGATCTAAATCTACAGATTATAAAAATATACATTTTTAAAAATATTTTAAAATTTCTTTCAATACAAAATTGATTTTTTATTATTCTCTATTTTACCACAAATGATCACAAAGAATATATAAAAAAATAATCAGTAATTCAATGTTTTCTGTAAGTACGGTTGAAAGAATGTTGGTGTATTAAACAATACTAAAATTATGATGATAATATCTACGTCATTTAATGAAATTTAAAAGCATGCTGAAACTGTTAATATTATTTTAATATAAAATATTAAAAAGTTTTCTGTTTTCTTTTAATAATTTAGGATATAGTTCAAATATATACACTAATTGAGGACCGTGCCATTAGAGAAAATTGTTGATATTCTGTCTCCAACAAATTAACAAGGGCTTCAAAAGCACAATGCTGATTGATCAACCCGCATTTATCTATTACTTTAAACATGTCATTGGCAAATCATCCTTCAATTTGTGCAAAATCCCCTCAATGCATGCACTCATGAAAATTAATTAATGTACGTCAAAACAATGAAGCGTTACAAATCAACGGCGCCAAGCGATACATATATATATATATATATATATATATATATATTGCCATATCAATTAGAAAAATCTTCATGAATTAAATTTAAATGTTAGGTCTGTTGCACACGATATGAGGTTTTCTGGCTTGTGTTCATGGCAAAGATAAAACGCGATTCTCGAAGTCCGCCATAAGAAAAATCTAAACATTCTGATGATATCTAATGTATAAAAATAAGTCTGGTTTTCCTTCCTGATTATATAACTCCAGAACGCACGAACCGATTTCGACGATTTTGCATTCGTTGGAAAGGTCTCGGGCTCCGTGAGGTTTATAGCAAAGAAAATTGAAGAAAAATTTTAACAGAAAACTGATTTTTTTTTCTTTTTTCACATACTGCGTCATCTCTGATACTTAGCATGTACTACAAACCAATATTTTAAGTAGATGTTGCGGGTAGATACATTGTTTGACAGCTACTCATTTCCTTATCAAATATAAAACAAACAAAAAATCTTCATCTTTCTCATGAAACCATCTGGTGGCGTAACAAAGTTCGCTGGGTTTGCTAGTTTTATATAAATCCACTATTCTCATTATTATATTTCAACAGCAATCTATAAACTAAGGTACATCTTAACCCAGAAATACAGGAGAGAGCAACCCAGCTCTCTCCTTATTAACTACTTTTCGAGATGGAGTATCGAACTGGCAGCGAAAAGCTATTTTCACATGAAATCATATTCAAAATCAATAAGTTCAAGCAAAAATCTGATATATTACTTGATATAAAGCTGACCAAAGTAGGAATGGATTAGTAATGAATTTAATCCAAAATTTGTAGAATTACGTTAAAATATTTTTCATATTTTCCAAGTATATTTTATTATGAATGTAGTTTATACAAAGATGCATTATTCGGGTCTACAACGACAACTTTTTTGGATATACAAATCTTAAATAAAAAATGAATAACTTCAACTTCAGACTTTAGATATGCATATGATTGTGCAGCATATCAATCCATAAAGTAGATTTCAAGGATCTGATCTCGATAAGAAGTAACGGCTTAATTTCTGCTGTACTATCGATTTTGGAAGTTCAATGCATCGGACTAAATAAAACAAAGTTAGTATGCGCTCTGAATGTTTTCCAGGATTTGATAGAATCTCAAAATTTATTACAGGAAATGACACACGAATCCTACGATTTAGTTCTGAATTTGTATTGTCTCGTATCCAAAAATAGATTGTTCGCCTCTACGGCAAGTAGAAGCGCGATGAATCAATGAGTGTTGTAACATTTTTAGTTGATGTGGATATATGCTGGTTGTAATCGTTTGCCATCATCAAATTGTATCGCTTTAATTTAACCTATTTTCACACGAGCACGTTTATAATTCTATAATATAAATTACTGGCACTGATGTCAAAATAAGTTCCAGAATGGTTAATCTATCAAGATGAAATACGCGAATCGAAATATGGGCATGATTACTCTCACGTGGTTCGCGCAATTCGCAATATTTGTCCTAATTAGAAGGTCAAGAAAAACTTGGTTTTAAAATAAACGTGGAAAATATCAACTAGAACAAGAAATCATATATTATGAATTGCATTTTAAACTTATATCACGGTCATAGTTTCCACTGGAAAAATTAGTAAAAAAATAATCTAGCTCTCGAATACCAAAGTTCACAAATTTGCTAGCGACTATTATTAAATTATATATTACAATTTATCTCACAAGACAATCTACAAACTCATTAAAGTAATCTATAGTTTATAGTTGAATCGACATGTTGGCAAAATAAAATTCATTTAATGTCCGTCACCTTCATCAGTTGTTTAGAAAGATTTCCAATATATATGCGAAAGTTCGAACAACATTTTTATTACAGAGAAGGTAATAAAATTGAGAAAATACGACCTGCCTCATGTCTTTGCTTATATAAAAGCCGATACCATAAAATACCCTATTGACGTGTCTAATAGAAAAGTTCGATATTGACACTGCAAATTAAATTTAATATAAAAACAATGTCATTAAATATTTTTTAAGCATTTATTGAACACCTTAGCAAATAAAAAACAAAAACTGCAAAAATGAGTTTCTGTTTTAATATTTATGAAAACAGTTTTGTTGTAATAATTCACATAAAAATTAAAAATTCACTTGTAGATTAAGAATTATATTAAGACGCATTTGTCTAAACGTAAAACAATACTAGTTTTTATTTTCAAGTAGCATTCAATGGGACTTCTTACAGTAAATAAACAGGAAATGATGAATGTAGAAAAGTTCTATTAATTAATTTCAAAATGAACAACTAGCTGAATTGAATATAAATTGTCTAATTGAACAAGCGATTATAAAATTTACAATAAGACAACCTTTATCTTGGCAATTTTCTAATTTTATCAAACAAGCTTTCATGAGCCACTATAAAAGAAACAACATTTATTTCGTGATCTATTGATACTATTTTATGCATAAGAATTAAATAGATATTACTTATATTGCAAAGGCATTTTCAACAGGATCTACTATAATTCGCTTATATGTTGCAAAATTATTATTATTATACATATTTATATATAATATTGCAAGCACAAATATTGGATATTTCTTCTTCAAATTCAATTTCCAAATAACCAAAGCGAATTAAAGCAACGGATGTTGTAGTAAAGTAATTCGTTCTAGTTCTACTTAAGTGGTGAACACTTATTCACAAGCACTTGATTCCGTTATTAGACAATGTCTCACAAAGGATGTGCTTTATATATTTCACATATCTAATAATATAGGACACATTTATCATTTTTAAGGTCGACTTCGGGATTATAATGTCAGAAACTTGGAGACGTCGTGCCCAAAGATCTTTAATAAAATCGATCATGTGATTAATGGACGCCCCTTAATAATGTCAGAATTGTAGCGACTCTATATGTAAACAAATATTCGATAATTAAAACTAACCAGTTTTAATTTTTTTATTTGAACATAGATCAGAGCTTAAAAAACTTTATAAGCTGATGTTGTGCTTTCACCGAACCTCCTCGTTTTTCAGAAGGCAAGCCAAGGGTTACTCCATCATTTGATGAATTTATTATTACAATTTCTGTAATGCTGAGAAATTATTTTTATTGATGCAGAGCACCACGAATGCCCTGAATTATGCCTGAATTAGGCTATTTTCACTTGGATATTTATTGCTATATTTTCAAGTGAAAACTAATGTGAATCAAATTTGAACGAACTTGGAATTTCTGATTGAAATCCCCGAATTCCAAACACTAATCCACGGAGGAGCAAGCAAATGCAGCATTTCAATGCATCTACTCCTTTGAGCAAAATTACAAATGAATTAAACTTGAATAAAACAATTTATGTAGCAGTGCACAACAAAATATATCCTGTCATTGACAAAAACGTGATAATTTCCTTTCTCTCCGTCATGTTTACATAGTAATCTTTCCCGACGACAATTATCATTACAACAAAACCTCTATTTATATATACCACAACTAAAACACAATGCGATAAATAATCATAATTGATTAAACATGCAGAGTCTTAAGTGGTCATTTATGTGTGATAATATCACGGCTGGCACATACATAAATTAATGGATTAATTAACCGTTTAAATAATGAACCGTAATGTGCGTGCTTTATTCAGCACATAATAACCAGGTAACATCTATACTGGGAAAATTATGTAATATTGTCACAGAGCTTTACAAACTGTTTCATAGTAAATAATTATATTTAATAAAATTAATGCGAATCATTGTGAGTCACATGAACTTCACAACTGTTAATACTTTGGTTTTGTTATAATTCATTCAAAACATTTTGAATTTTTGAAATTGGTTTAGTTTTATATACCTACATGATTGGTACAGAAACTGTTCACTAGAGAGTTTTGTGGGCTTATAAACTACATGATAATCTATTTTTTCATTTCTCAAGATGCAATTACAATCTGTTCTTAAACTACACAAAAACAAATATAATCTCTAATAAAATTTTTATTAAATGTAGAAGCAATGTGCAAGGAGATAACTAATAAACAGATGAGCTTATACTAATTAAATATAAGAGTAAAAATATTTAAGCAAATGTCAAAAGGCAATCCAAACATAAAGATAAATATAATACACTCTTATCAATATTATACTATATTAAATAAACCTATGAATTTTCATATAGTCATTACCTACTAGTAATTCGACGTCTAAAAACAAACTTCGACCTCATCTATAAACGACCAAAAAAAGCATTTCATTCTTATAGCTCTTTCGGTAGTAATAATGCGCTTTGAGAAATGTAGCTGTATTTTGTATTATATAAAATTTATAAATTAATTTTTGAATAGCAAATAAAAATTGAGAATCTCTAAAATAAACACGTGGGCTATGAGGGTTCAAATAATTCCGTAGCATTTTATGTAGCGTTAATATGTATGCTAATGAAGTAGATTTTCTTCGCCCCGGTACCGATACATTTTAATAAATCGTCGTTATGTAATGAATTATTTATGAATTTAGGTATTTCGAAATGATGATTTAGAATTATAACATTATTTGATTAAATTTCATAAAATGTAGATTTTTCAAATTCAAAATTTGGAATATTGAAAAAAAACCTTATATAAATGTAATTTCGTTACGAAAAAATGAAATATATTTTTAAAATATTTGAATATAAAATGATATTTATTTGATTGATTGAAAGATAGTATTTATTTCACCACCCCTGCACTAAAGTTGGACACAAAATATATTTCACAAAGAATCAACCTCAAACACGTGAATTTAAATTTACAATTTACGTTGTTGATAATGCACGCCATTTCGTATTGCTCTAGTTTCTAACTCTATGAAGGGTTATTAAATATTATAGGTAATGGCATAGCCTGCAATTCAAAGTTATATAATAATACGAATATTTTCATTTCACGGTAGAACCAATTTAATAGTTTTTATCTCTACATTAGACCCTTGCGTGTGATCAAACTTTATACGATTTGTTACAAAAGAAAATGTTTTAACACGAATGTTATTTTGGAAGGTAATAAATCGATCATATAATTTTATGCTTTCGGAATCTGATGTTTAGAAGGTGGCTTTTGTGACATTATTAGCATTACTTGCTAAGTCTTTGCATGTATGAAAGAATAAACCTAAATCATGTTTTGTTAAAACTTTGTTGAAATATGAAAAAAGCCCACAAACTCCTCAAAAGTTAACAAGCAAATATAAATATAAAAAATAACGATGTACTTCCATTCTATTTCCTTCGGAAATAATACATCTTGAATGTGGTTCACCTATTTTATACCGCATCAATTTATTTGGCAACAGAATATATTATGTAAATATATTACAAATGACTCGTTCAAAAAGATTGCCATGCAATTTCAATGCACGAAACCTCTATGCAAATAAAGTAAGCTATTGTATTGTTTCTCCATAAAATAGTGAAGGTATGTGAGAACTTTTAATACCAAAATGAAGTGACATGGAATAATTACAGGCAATTGATTCGCTATTTGATCATCTATAGTAGTATATTATTTTTAAAAGTGAATTGATGATATCCATGCAATTAAGGCATAAGTGAATCTAATCTAATTGTGATTTTTATACTAAAATCAAATTAAGAATTTTAATTCGATATTAATTTATTTGAATACGTTTAGTTTCTCTGTCGTTTGAGAAGGCAGATCTAAAGACGAATAGAGCACTAAAACAGTCAATTTTCAACACTTAAAGTGTAGTGAATTATTACCCATTTACTTTTAATGATCATACTAAGAAAGACAAACATCCTATGTGCAACTGACATATTAACTTTGAAATTACGTTGCTACAGGGTTTCTACATTCAGCTTACTCATCACCTATCAACCATAATTTTGCCAAATTTATTATTATTTAAGATACTTCACGTTCACAATATGAAAGCCAAATGCCAAAATTTAAGAAAATTGTCCGAATTTAAAAAGGATGATGGAATAAACGTCAAAATTGCTCATCACATAGTCTATACTCAGCACCAAAGTAGATTTTCCTAAGCTACTCGTCACCTATGAACTATAATTTTGCCATGTTTACTACTCCTTTTTTTGCTTTCATATTACAAAAAAGCAAAAAAAAACAAAATTTCAAAACATGGCTAATGCCAAATTGATAGAGACAACAATGGAATTATGCTGTCACAGAGTCTCTCTACTCTACCCCGTACCATAGTTTAAATTTTCTCTCAATCCAGTCATCACCTAAAAATTTCAATTTTGCCATTTTTATTACTACTTTTTTGCTTTCATACTACAAAAAAGCCAAATAACATAATTTAAAAATGTTGTCTGTGTCAAATTGATAGAATTAACATTGAAATTACGCTGTCACATAGTCCCTCTATCTACCATCACCATGGTAGATTTTCTTTTAACCCACTCATCAACCTATCAACTCTTTCGACCTTGAAAGTTTCTCAGAGCATGGGGTTGGAAATGGGTTGGATTTTATAGAAGGCTCACGGCCTCATAAAATGATCGTTCGTCTTATAGATTGTCGGATAACACGCGCGAATCATCGTGTTTTAGGAAATATAATATGCTATATACAATATATGGGTTTGGCATAACGGAAATTCAAGGTTTCAGTACTTAGATTTTGTGCACGTGTTATGATCAATTTTGTAACACAGATATAGGAAAATGTATGATTACACCACCGCATAACAGTTGTGATGAATACTTGATGTAGCTTAATGTCAGTATGTTTACAAAAGTTTTATCATCATACAGAACAAAATAGTGTAATAACAATTAAACTCAGATAATATATCTGTTATGACTTTCACCAATATTCTCTAAAAAGCAGTTATTGCAAAGCAAAATTCTCTATAGTTGTTTTTGTATTTTCTATTATGATAAATAATAATATTTTATGAATGCAATGCATCCCGAGAATTCGGTCCTGAAAATATTTTGTACGGGAAATGAACTATTTGTTTAACATTGTGCATACCCGCGTTCACAAACAGAGCATACTTTCGACAACAACTTTTGAATATTTTTTCCAATGTTTAAAATGAGCATTTTTAGCACTAAAACAGTCGATTTTCAACACTGGCAAGTGCAGAAAATTTAAGGAATTCTAGTTTATATAATTTCAGTAAAATCGTGGTGACATACGTATAAATTGGTATACGACCATAGATAAAATTGAGTAAAGTTGCTTCGCTAAATTTGTTTTTTTAAACAGAAAAAATCTTATACCACACCAAGTTTCATTAATGATTACAATCCATCGATTACAGATGATTATCGATTTAGGAAGTACAGTTCCGTAAATAAAAGCGATTCATAGCGTTGATAAAAAATTATTAACTAGTTGAAAGTGGCATTTAGCCTTGAGGCAAGTAGCTTAAACTGTAAGAATTGACTTAATCAATCGAAATTGAAATTTAGATATTTAGATAAAATTTCAAACTGTTTATTTCAAAAATGAAGTTATCGCTTTCAATTAAATTTAAACATTGCGATTTCGGATATAATTTTTCAAACTCATTTAAATTAACTGTAATTATATTAATCACATTGCACATACACTTGCTTGTATATCCTAAAAAAGTAGCATATTATTTCAAATTTTAAGTTTGACTTATCACATCACAAAAGCATCTTGGCTGACAGCCGCGCAAAATTGATAAACGCTAGTCCTCATCAAGATACATCGAATGGCTTTTGAATTTTTGAAATCGGCCCAGTCGTTTTTGCGAAAACGTCGATATACGGCAAAAAATCTTTTCACGTACACATGCACCTACACATACACATACATACTTTTTCCAAATTTGGTCTCATTCGATTCAAAATGACTCGAAACGCCGAGAAAACATAAAATCAGTGAATCGGATTTTTTGATGAAAACATAAACTTCTCCTTCAGGAAGTTAATAAAAAGCTTGATGCTCGTAAACTCTAAAGTAAATTATATACCACATAAATGATTTATATAATTAAAGGCTTGCACATAAGCTGATACGACGTTGATATTATTCTAATTTAGATGCGTGTTTAACTACATGCAAAAATTTAACTGGTATGCACAGAATCCTAATGTTTTATGTAATTAGAAAGATATATACAAGATAAGCATGTTTTAGAAACTCTCTATAAAATACAAAATTTCATTAAACTAAAAATCGATTTAATTCGCAATTTCTCTGCCAAATATGACGAAACTAAATCATTATAAAAGTCCTGGTACAATAAAGTACGCGCTGTACTTGCACTAGACTCATAAAATTTGTATAAAAAGAAACGCTGCATTAAGTAAAATGCGGATAATTCAAGCATCTGCATATTAAATTATGTACTTCCTCCGACAATAAACTTTTATTGCTTCTTGTTTCAAATGAAAGTGAAGGGCTGTAAAACAGAGCCCAAATGGTGAAAAAACATTAATAGAGACATCAAAAATAGAAAATTAATTATAAATTATTAATACGCTAAACTTTGCTCCTGATTTAATTAATAATTCAATTTAAAAAGTGGCCCGAGGGTGAAACTCGCTGAAAGTTGAATTACAGTTCCTAAAATAGCTGGAAGAAGGTAAAACATTCGTGCAAATTAAAATCATTAATGCAAATGGGCTGACAGTAACTGAACTGACATTGATGAATAATTAGTATAGTTTTTCACACTGATTTTATTTTAATTTCGCTCTAAGGCGGAACTATTTCATTAATATATCTTCAGAAAAGATATTCTTTCCGATAAGCTTTATATTGCAAAGATGATTTTCTTTGAGCTTGTAAGTTTTCGTTAAGCTTTTACTAGATTGCAGATGTTCGGAAATCAATTATATGTGGAATTTTCTTTAACATTATTTTAAACAGCAATCAGAACTCAAGATAACTATAAGCTAGTGTGCTAATTCGACTGAAAACTATACTTAATACCAGTCCATTTTACAAATGGCATACCATAAAGTTGTCCTATCTTTGTGTGATGAATTGTATATTATTACATTTTCTGTAATAGGGCCAGTATTTATTGATGCAGCAATGCGGGATCAGAGCTATTTTCACAACATATTGCTATCTATGTTTTGAAGTGAAAACCATTGTCACTACAGCTTGATAACAGGCTGCACTTTATTTAATATGATTTACCCCTATGTGCAGAAATAATAAAAAAATTAGTATTAGTTTACGTTGCACAAAACTGCTGATGTTTAATCTACTTAATGTTTAATGGTCCAACCATAGAGCTCATAACATGACTTTAGTTTCCTATAAATGATAATATCAGTCATCAACTAGTTCAATGAAACAACAAATAATGTATGGCATGAGTGATATAAGCAAGTGGTGTATGAAAATATACCACATCGATATTTATCATTGAATTAGACGCAATATGTCTTTATTCGTAATGTATAGCGTGCTGATGGGCTCCTGTCAATCAACAAATGGAATAACAAAAGAAAATTGTGACGACGCAACGCACGAAACGTAAAGTAGTTGTTGCAAATAACTTGCAATTAGTTTGAGATTGCAGACAAACGAATAAAATAGTAGTATATATATTCTTTTTTATATATAAGCTTTTTTGCTCTTGGTTTATAATACAAAATGCGGAAGGGAGATATTTGACAACCTATTATAAAGGATAGTACTGCCCAAATTCAGGTCCGTGAGATGAGTTAAACTCCAACTAGATTCAGGGAAGAATAGTGTGAGAGATTTCCCATTGCCATTTCACACTGCAGAGCCCGAAATGGTCTATTTCAATTGGAATCATATTTTTGATCTATATTTGTAAGTGAAAATGGATATTGTTACTGCACGATGTCAGGTTGTTCAGATTGGGGTTCGTACGACTCTTGTGGACGGGAGTCGTCATTGTTAACTTCCCGTAGGGCAAGTTATAGTAATCGCAAAAAAATCGAAAATGAAAATTTTTATATATCTTTACGTTTCAAAGGTTTCTGAACATTTTGGCATACCATAGAAAAAATGGATGCATGTGTGTGTGTGTATGTGCGTGTATGTGTGTGTGTTCGGATACAAATTTTCGTCGACAATTTTGGGAACACGGATGAAGCGATTTGAATAATTCAAAAGACATTCGATCCGTATTGATAAGGATACGTGCTGATTAGTTTTTGGCGAAGGCAGGTCTAGCCGTTCCAAAGATATGGGGCAAAAGGTGCCAAAAACGGTAACTCAGTTTTTAAGAGAACGAAGCGTCCGATTTGAATAATTCAAAAAAACATTTTATTTGTATTGACTAAATGAAGAACTGTTCAAATTTTTGGAAAGGCAGGTCCAACGACTTTGGAGATATGGAGGAAAAAGTAAAAAAATGAGCCATTTGGCGGTCAAAAATGAACATTAGACATATGCACATCAAATTATCAGATATTTTACAGAGATTTTAACAATAAGTATAAATTTTGTTTACATTCCTATGAGTTCCGTACCAATGTTTACGCGTTAGACGGCGACGCGGCGCTTACGCGGTTTGATATTTCGTCCTTATGCAGTTAAAGCAGTACGATTGCTTTGAAAAAAAAAAATCAGAATTTCCAAAATATTTCAAAATAAATGATTTAAGATATAATGATTTAATATGGTTCAAAATTCTATTAACAGTTTCAAATCATTGATCAACTTTTATTGATTATTATTGTTGATTACTTTTAATTACTCGAATTTTGAATTGCGGTACGGGAAGTTCCAGCAATTTGCCTTAAGGCACGATGCCCTAATTGCCTTAAGACAGAATTCCACTTACAGCTAGTTGTAACTAAAAATGGACATTGCTACTGCACGATGTAAGACTGTTCAGATTGGGGTTCGTACGACTCACGTGGACGGGAGTCGTCATTTTTATATTCATGGTTGAAAAAAAAAAAACTATGAAAAACGAACACATTCAGTAAATTACGAAAGTCTCGATAAGAATCATCGATGAAATTCATGTTACATTAAAATAAATCAATTTTCTAAATCACTGACAATGGTCAGAAAATTTTGTGTTTTTAAGTCTAAAGTATATAGTAAATCCTACAGTTTTACTTGTTGTCCATTTCCGGTCAGATGTAAAAATTACTTTGTAATAAAAAAAATCAAACAACATGTATTTCATATCATTTAAGTATAAAAGTTTAATATTTATATACAAGACATTTCTCATAAACTTTGAGTACGTCTCATACTTGCAGTATGCAATTTTCAATGCATCTGCGTTTCAATTTCCGCTCACAGAGCACTTGGAAAAATAATAAAATATATATGCAATATTCATCGTATTGAAAATAGAGTCAGTAGAAAATAAATTCAAGAAGATAAGACACTTCAATAATCGCTTAAATTGTTTACCATTACAGCTACAAATTATTTCCAATTAATTTTAAATCGCAATAAAATGAATAAGCTGTAACATCAATTGATACGTTTATAAATAGCAAAGCAAAGAAATGCAGATTCACAGATATTAGTTTAACGTTTTTACGACCGCACTGAAAATTTAAAATTTCTACGATTTCTTACACATTTTTAAAAAACATCCCGGATGATCACTTTTCATTCGAACAAAGGCAACTCTAGCCAACTGTGATCAATTTCTTAGAATCAATAAACCATTTAATTATTCGTACGCTACTGTTATGTAAATTGAACACTATTAAATACGATGACCATTCATGAGCCACTTAAAATTGCCACACTCAATTATGTTTGAATATTAACATGCAAGGTATGTTTTAACGCACTTTTGCGGAAAAAATATAAACCATTTGGAAAAAAACTTGAAACTTTCAGTTTGATATGCAAAGTATTTATAATACTTCATTATTATAATTAATTAATTTACTGGAGTGACTCCATTTCTTAGGCAAAAACACGTGAAATGCTTATCGTAAGAAGGACATGAATATTGTAATTTGATTTTATTTAAATTATTTATATTATTCATCTATCTATTTAATTCTATTTTATTAAAATAGAACTAAATATAAAAAATAAAAAATAATATAGAATAAATACTTATAGAAGGTAAGTTTATAATTTTTCTCCAAAAATTCATCAATATTTACAAAAAAATTAAATTACTTTTATGTCTTATGTAATGATCTGAAAAAGATAGATATCGAATAATCTGCATCAGTTGATGAAACGATTTCAATTATTTCAAATGCAAAAAATGTTATAATATTAAAGGTTTTTTTTATTACATAGTAAATTATAAATAACTATTAAAAACCCATTATCCTGACTACATAAATGAAATTGAATTCAAAACACATCTATTTATAAAATAATTGTTTTTGATGATATATGAATATAAGAACTAATGATCTGATAATTAATTATTAAAATCAAATAACCATTACTATATTAGATTGAACATTGACAGCAATGTCAAAGTCGGCTGGAATTGTAGAAAATTGAAATTAAATGACGATTTTGATGATAGAATCTTTGAATCAAGAAGGATTAGAAATAAAAACTAGTTTCAATTCAAATTGCCTCAACTGTTAAAAAGGTTTTTTAATTTAAATATAATCTACTCGAGTAAAAAAGAAATTGATCATTATAATTTGATTATGTATTTTTGATATAGTGAAGGAAAAACTCATAAATCTAAAAATACTTATGCGGACGAGTCCGAAACATCGGGTTCAATAGGTAAATTCACGCAGAAATGCTTATTAGCTCTTATTAACGGCACGCTTGCGCCCGATGTTAATTTTATCTAAAATCGATTAGAAACTTGAAAAAAGTAGCTAGGAACTATTTGAAATTTTACTTAAATGGAAATGTTACTCGTAAAGTAAAACAAATATTACATTTGTTATTTATAATATAAACCGAGGAAGTAATAAATTATTACCAAACTTCAGTATAGTTTTCAAAATCTCTCTATTTAATTTTGATCTATGCAACAAGTTGGTATATTCTCAAGAATTCTTGGACCGATTTCAAAAAATCAAACATAAATTTATTGCACAGATCAGTTAAGAAACTTGTAACAAGAAAAATTGCCAAATTCAAAAGGAAATTATTTTAAAGGTAGTTGTATAAAATTAAGAAAAATTGTTCAGAATAAGCGAATTGGCGATGAATATCTAAACGATATTTAGAAGCTGATCTCACAGTTAAATGCGACATATTTCAATTAAAAATAATACAAAAGACAAATGAAATAAATGTATCCAGATGCCGTGGACTGCTAATTTAAAAACTAAAACTAAAAAAAAATTATTTTTTTTCAAAAAGAAAAAAAACGTTTCGAGCCTTCAACTAACGGATATCTTCAGGTATAAAAGGCGGTATTGTTGCGCGCGTTTCACTTCATAAATAGCGTTAATAAGTTTTTAATCATTAAAAAATCAGTTTTAAACCCTAAAAGTTAAATTTAAAACTCTGCAATTTGAAGTCAATAAAACGATGTAAAATTTCAACTTAAATTAATCTTACTTAATAAAACGATGTAAATTTTTAACTTAAATTAATGTACAGGGTTGCAAAAATTTCAAAATCTGCCTTGTTCTTAACAAAAAAATCAATCTCAGTTCAGCAAAACACAAAAAGAATGAACTCACAAGTTTAAAATCATAAAGCAAACAATTGCATACCAATTAATATGAATTTATAAATTGATGAAGCAATATAATGATTAAGAGTGACATAATAAAGAACAAAAAAATGTGACCATTTACTGTTCAACTCCAGTACCCCATAATTTTCTTTAGTATTCATTCCACGAGATAAGAAAAGACTCGGTTTACAAAACAAATTTATGCATGCACAACTTAATACACAGCCGGAAAAAGGATGTTTATTGATTGCTAGTACGAACAGTTTATTGTTTTATCTGATTGTTAAATTAGACTTTTGAATACGTTATCAGTTGTGTCTATAGAACCTACACTGAAAACAATATCTCGTATGTATGGATATCAAATATTCTAATTATAGAACATTGATACACATCGATTCGGCATGCGATTACGGCAAAAAAGAATGGTTTTCGAACTATGTCAGAGATAAGTCACTTTATTAAAGAGCAATTCGTTTGAAAACAAATCCTGTTTGCAATGGAGAAAGCATTTATCAACTCAGAAGTATAGTGCAGCATTCAAGCAATTATACCATGATCCATATAAAATAGAGTTTTTAACTTTTATAAAATATCAAAAATAAAAATACCTTTTACCATTTCTTAAACTTTTATGACGATATATGATTTCAATTATTAATTTACTAAAATAGAGCAATACGTGGCGCAAGTGATAAAGGACATCAAAGTTGATATCATGCATTAGTGCTATGTATCCATTTCTATTTGGAGATTTGCACAAGCATTTCCAAAAAATAGTCACCTCAAAAATATTAAATATGCTAAAATGTATCACAAACCCATTGAGTTGTCTTCTAATAGCCCTCAGTTAAATAATAGCTGACCAAACAATTACTAAATGTCTTCATTTAACAATGGATTGTAATTCATATGTAAATAATAAAAAAAATACTATAAATCATGTTTTCATTGTCTAAAAGCATCAGCATACTATATTTAAATGTGAATGCGTTTTTCAACATTTTGTCAATACAAACTAAGTGCATCCTATGTGTATACCATGAAAATTATTAGAACAAATACCTGATATAGTACATATAAGTTAAAACTTATAAATGTATTAGCTGAAACTATATTGGCAAAAGTAAATAAAATATTTAAAATATGCATTTAAGCATGATCAAACATTTCACATAAAAGTCAAGTACAACTTATTTTCCAATGAATATCAAGCATTAAAAGTCTAATACCCGGCTATTATATATCGATATTGAATAGTAAAAACTTTTCTTGTCGATTAAAGTACCAATTAAGAAATGTCGATCTACTTTTAGAAACACTAAGAAAGCAATACCTGAATAATTTATAGTCTTAGACGTACTTTGTCAAAGCTCAATAGAGTTTTACCTAACACACCCAACTGTTACACATTAGAGTTCTACGTAAGAAATAGATAGAAATTGATACTAAATTGTCATGAATTAATTATCAATAGAAAAGACATATGATAAGGTGCTATTTTTACGCATAATTCCATTATATGGTATTTATTACCATCGTAACTTATCAACTAGTCTTGTTTTAGATTTTAAATACTTCAAAAATGATACATACATTATTACATGCACCAATTATAATATAAATTGCCGCAACGTAATTAAGGATTTAATTGAAGTTATCAGTTATGGCCAAAAATAATTAATTTTTTGCTATAAGCATATCATAATTTATCCGGATGAAATTGATAAGTAAAGTATGAATTAAATTACGTTTGGCGACATTTAGCGAGAAATTATTCAAGATATGGCCAATTTGAAATATTATGAAAAAAATGTAATAAAATTTTTAGATTATGATATAATTAGTGGTGTATTGCATAGTGCCTTAAGACAAATTGTTGGAGCTTCCCGTACCGTGACTAATTTTTTTTATAAGCTTTAATTTTATGAAAATTATAAATTTTTTTTTCAAAAACTGAATTTCCATTTCTTGCACTTTAGCCTCGTATATTCGAAACGACTGGAATTCAAAAACTAATCAGCACGTCTCCCCATAAACAGGAATCGATTGTTTTTTGAATCATTTTAACAGATTAATCTGTTCTCTCGAAATCCTCGAAAAAAAATGGTATCCGCACATACATATATACATACTATACACAAGCATACATTAATTTTTTCTAAAGTATGCCAAAATGTTCACATATTAAAAGATATTAAAAATTTTACCCTACAGAAAGTTAATATTCTTATTTTTAATTACAAACAGAAAAACAATGGAAGCAAAAATCTAAAAATCTGTTTTTAAACGAAAGTTAATAGCCAGAAGTTTCAGGCACGATTTAGATTTATATTATATTGAACTATATTTTTGCGACTACATTGAACTATTAAAAACAAAAAAAAAATGTTTAGCAAATTTCAAGTTCAGTAGTTAAGATAAAACAATCATTGCTAGTATATTTAAAAACAAAACATTATAATATCAGTAATCTGAATTCTCGGAGCGGCTACTTTAAATAGCCTTTGTAAAATTACACCTGTTACGACGTAATTGTGGGCGGCATCAAACAATTTTCTTATGCATAAAAGTATGCATTCAATTTCCTCACTTCGATAATGATATGACGTGAAAATATAAACAATTTAATCTTTGTGAAAACGAACCTGACATTATTCTACTTATCAATTTACACGTGTAAGACGACACAAATAGAAAAATAACTATCAAGCCAGTAGGTGAAGAACATAAAATACGCAAATAGTAACATAAATATAGTCATTACCTTGTACGTGAACGCAAGTAAAAATATTATGGAACGGTTGATGTCAACAACGCATCCAGTTAGCACTTTCTAACCGCACACAGCATCAAATGAGACCTGTAAATAAGAAAAAATATAGTTGGATATATCTATTACGAGTTTTGTAAGAAGGTGGACTAGGTAAAATTACTCAGATTTGTGAAAAACACTTCAATTAATTAATTTGAAATGTAATTAAATTATAAATATATTATTGAAGAGGGAGGAGGTCCCTGAGATCACAATATCTCAATAACTGAATTTTATCTTTTCATAAGTTTTTTGCACTTCTTGGCCCGGATCTTTGAAATACCTGAACCTGCCTTTCCCAAAAACTAATCTTTGAATCATTCAAATCGGTTGAACGCACGCACGCACAGACACTCGTACACACACACACGCATTCACATACAAAAAGTTTCATTTTTTATTTTTTGCGCCGTTATATATTCTGCTATATCTCGAATGCTCCATGACCATTTATACATTAACAAAAGCATTTGCAAGCATTGCACACTACTTTTGCAAATGTACCAAAATAAAATTAAGTTAATCTGAACAGCATGTAGTATGAGTCAATTACTAATCATGTTCTGTAAACAAAACACGAAAATTCATTTACACTTACAGAACGTTAACGCTTATGAAATTTCCTGTGGAATTATTTATCAAGTAATAAAATTACAATTTTAGATGCACGAAATACATATTTACTGTAGAAAATTTATTTTAAATTTTGATTATTTTGATTATTTTACAATACTGACGAATACAATGTAATGCTCTGATGAAGGCATGTAAGGCATTTTTAAATGTAAGCAGAAAATTATACATTCATTCATTATTCATACAATAGTTTCTGATCTTACAGGGTTTTTGATATTTGTTTTAACTAAATTCATTAATTTTTCATTTACACGAAATTATAAACACTAAACTATATTTTGCTTATATCTGCATTAACATTTTCATTGTTTTACTGTCAAAATACTACACTACAAAATGTATGTTACAGTTACAGTGATTTTTGTTTAGCACGATTTTTCCACATAAAAGTGAATTTTTCGAATTTCACTTTTTATGAAACCTATCATCCATGTAATGCGGGAAATTTAATTTTTATTTTATTTGAAACACCAAAAATATTACATGGACGTATATTACAAAACTGCTAACAAAGCTAGTAGAAAATTGTAAGTAAATAAAGTTTCATAAAACCAACTCTCTGAAGAACATGAATGTGACTCTAACCTACACCAGGTCTTCCTTCGTCATGATAATGATAAATTATTAATTCGTAATATTTTATTTTGATTGTTAATGCAAAAACTAAAAATATATCCAAGACCTCTCTTCGTATACAGGTTTGTGCAAAACGAACACAATGTTTATATTTTTTAACATTTTCAGGGACGCACCCGTCTACTGTTGAAATGAGATATTTTCGTCTAAGCCACAATGTGTTGCCGTTGTTTATGTTAAAATTAATTAAGCAGATGTGATATGATACCGTATGTTTAAAATATGATATTCAATTAGACAACAAGAATGATCGTCGTTTCATTCAGAAATATATATGTTTCAATAAGGTTCCACATCATATCATTTTTGAAAATACCATTTAAAAAAAAAAAAACAAAATAAATAACAAAAAGATAAAAGTCTGTGCCATTCATAAATAGAATTTACAATCGATTTTACTCATACGAAATTCTTTGTTTATATTAAAAGCCAGAAGACTAGCTCCGAATCGACAGCAGAATTTGCAGCAATTTTTATCTAAATTTAAGATAACGTGCGCAACTTATAATTTCCATGACATGAAAACTGATCGATAAAAAAATTAACATTTGTTTTGGATTGGAAAGTGCTGACTGCAAATGAACTAGACAAATATAATTTTTAAACTTATCTAAAGTATCACAACAAATTGATAGATGTGAAGTTACGGGTATTAAGACCATTTAAATTCACTCATTTTTTGTACCGCGAGAATAATTTTACACATCCAGAACCTTCTATTGTATCATATCTATCATAGTTTTATAACTTATTTTGGATTTTTTTTCAGCAGTTTTTAGAACATGTAAACGAACTACAGCATATAAAATGTTAATGTAGCACGTGTTTGGCTCAAAAACCAATTATGTTCGAGATAGATTGCGTCTATGCTACAAGTGCAAATTAAAATTTACGAGGAGCCAAAAGTTTCCTAATAGCTTTAATCCAATATACATTGAATAAATCAATTATAAGAAATGCATCTCTTAGTAATAAAATAATCATTACCAATAATAAGTAGTTCCCAATAATAACTAATTGTAGGTAATATCTAATTAATACAGAAATGAGTTCATAATAATGATTTACAAAATTTATCTTATTTATATACATTAAAATAAGTAACATTCACGTAACAAAAATATATACATTGATTGAGGCACATACAGTACGGGAATTAGTTTATTAGTTGATTAGTTTTATGCAAATGCTTTCTCACAGTTCAAGTTAAAATGGCCATTAAATAAATGGAAATTTTAATATGCTTTGAAATAATATTATATAAATAAATTATATATATATATATATATATATATATACTAGCAAACACGACGAACTCCGTTTCGCCACCAGATGGTTTCGCGAGAAAGATGAAGAAATTTTTTGTTTGTTTTATATTTGAAAAGGAAAAATTTGATTTTATTATACAACAGTAATGAATTTATTTCGATTACAAAAATGAAGTGTTTTTTAGTTGAACTTCTCTAAGTAAATGAAAGTGAATCCGCAAATTATCCGTTTCATTGAAGTGCTCTTTGGTAAACCACATTTTTTGTTTTTTAGTCTGACGTTAACACAAACAAAGCGGATGGTTTTCCAACTCGTGAACAGGCAACGTATAACTGCTCATGTGAAAAACAATGATTTGTTATTGCGACTTGTTATTGCGAACGCTAGGCGAACTGGAAATTGCAATCATCAGTCAAACGGAAGACCAGTCGGAATCATTGGCATGTCACCAAACCGCCAGCAATTTTTGATTGAATGGTAAAATTCAGTGCGTGTACATCATTATTCTTTGCGGTAAGAAATGCTCGTTGACTTAACCAAGCATAATTCTGATAATTCTCACTAATGTCATTACTCAAATTTTCCAACGAAAGCAAAATTGTCGAAATCGGTTCGTGCGTTCTGGAGTTATTTCGTCAGGAAGGAAAACCCGACTTATTTTTATATATATAGAAGATATATATATATATATATATATATATATAAAAATATAAATTATTTAAATATATAATTTTAATTATGCTATTTAAAATATATTGGCTAACCATATTTAATTATTTTCAAAAAATATAACTGTAATTGCTTAAAAAATCTATGTATTTAGAAGAATTTCTTGCATTTAGAATACTGAATTAATTAGTATTATAGTTTACCCAATTTCAAATAAATTAATTATTGTATCCCAGAGAGCAAGTTAAATTTTTGCTTTCCGTCTGCAGATACATGAATGTAAATCATTTTCAAAGAAAATAATCAACTTCCAATGTTTACTGTTGGACATTATCAATCACTATATTGTTTCTGTTTGCGTTATAAATAGACTATACATTCTACACATCTAGTCGCAGATCCCAAAACATTTCACTGCGTCAAAACTTATTTTATAAAGTTTTATCATAAGAAACAAATACGTATATTTTTAAATGTTTAAATCATTATTAATTAGCCAGTTATTATTGTACATGGATGCGAGTATTTGAACAAATAATATAGAAGATGATTAAAATGTTTAACAAAAGCACATTAACACACATTGTTTGCATTGCATTAAGAGTCGAGAACCTTTGATCCGGGCAACTTGATAAGTGGTAACAAAGTTGAAAAGTGAAACCAAAACAAATTCTGCACAGCACAATTCACGATAGTAAATTAGTCAATTGACAAATGAGTAGTAAATTATTTAAAATCAGTAATATCCAAATTAAAACTAGTGGTTTATGGTATCGTGCC
Source organism: Ctenocephalides felis (assembly GCF_003426905.1). NCBI lineage: Eukaryota > Metazoa > Arthropoda > Insecta > Siphonaptera > Pulicidae > Ctenocephalides > Ctenocephalides felis. Next base: position 33,552,799 of record NW_020536999.1, on the reverse strand, counting down.
TTATGGCAAATTGCTAGAATGCCCCTTACCATAATGAAATATTCGAGGAATATTAAATGTTTTCAAATATAATGCTGTAACTTTCATTATTCGTATTTTATATACAAAATATAAGTGCTTGTAAATTGGACGATGACGATTATTTAAGTTAACATGAAAAGTAAATGAAAAGAGAAAAGAAAAGTAATTGGAGCAAACTTATAATAAAGGATCTTGTCTTATATTTATATGAATTACATAAACTAAATTGCAAACTTCAAATTATTTATTTCAAGTATATATGTTAGCTTTAGAATTTTAGCTAACATTAAAGCTAAAATCCGAATTTGAATGTTTGATTTAAAGAAATATATTTTTTGAAAATCACAAAAAAATAAAATAAATAATTTTTTTCTGCTTCCCTCAACAACAATCGTTTTCATCAATTCGGGTGCTACGTTCTCTCAAAAACTGCCCTTTTTTTGCACATTTAGCTTTAGCATCATATCTCCGAAACGGACCTGTCTTTGCCTAAAACTAATCATCACTTCTCAACATCATTATGAATTCAAGACTTTTTCAATCATTCAAATCGGATGTCCTGTGCTCTCAGAAACTAGTTATCTATAAACTGTTTGCTCCGTATCTCCAAAACGGCCGGACCTATCTTTGTCAAAAACTAATCAGCACGTCTCCCCATAAGTAGGAATCGAATGAAATTTTGAATTATTCGAATCGGTTGATCTGTGCATCCAAAATTGTGGACCAAAAATTGTAACCATACATACATACGCACGCACACACACGCATCCATTTTTTCTAAGGTATGCCAAAATGTTCAGAAACCTTCGTAACGTATAGGTATAAAAAAATTTCATTTTCGATTTTTGAACGATTTACCCTACGGGAAGTTGAGATATTATTATCTATACCATATATAATAGGGCTCGCCCGTAGGTAAGCGGTTAAGAGCGACGGGACTTGTTTCAGAGGTCCCGGGTTCGATACCCACTTCGAGTAGCCTGTTGTCAGGCAGCAGTGACAACGATTTTCACTTGGAAATATAGATAGCAATATGTTTTCAAGTGAAAATAGCCCTTCCCCGGCATTGCAGCACCAATAAAAAGTCAGCCCTATTAGATTAATTCTAATAACAAAAATCATCAAATATGGATGGATTAACCATCTAAAAATACGAAGTAAGGAGAAGTTTCAGCCCAACAGCTCATAGGACGTAAGGTTCTGATGGCTGTTAAAAATATAATAAAAAAATATATATATATATATATATATATATATATCTATATATAATAAATCTTACGGTTGAGATCCTTAAAATTAGCTAGATAGTCAAAATTTAATACGAAAAATACTTACCGGCATTATTGATGTGCTTACCAGACCAAGTTTAACATTTCACTGAATTAGTAATGTTAAAGACACTCAAAAATAACGCATAATTTCTCTAGAAAATTATACCTTAAACGAAGGAAAAAGACTATATATATAAGAGTAAAATTATAAGCAAAATCAATTATTTTCAAAATTATTGCCAGGGAATTCGAAACGGAAAAAATCAACAGATAACGGATGTCTAGACTTTGTTTAGAATTTATACGCGAAAATTATGTACCTTAACATTTTTGTGAATAAAGATATTCAGGCATTGTATACAAATACCGGTATACATACTCAACTGAACACATTATTTTATCTCGCCGTGCAAATAACAACTATTTAAAAATAACTAGTGGCCGATTTCGCAACGAATCTCTTCAGTATAAAGTTACAAAATGTGAATGAAATAACTTACCTAATTAGTCCACAGATATTACTAAAAGATATTGAAAATTACTAAAAATCTTAATGCATTATTTCACGAAAAATCATCATAATCTAACAATATACGTCCACCACGAGGGAAGAATAATTTCAAACTGACACGCATTGTGCAAGATTTTTTATCTGACTGACAGATCAGAGTGAAGTTGGCATACAGCGCCATCTTGCAGGAAATAGCTCAAGTTTTGCAAGTAATACATATTTCAACTCATAGATGACACACATGGTGTCTGTTATATATTTGTTATTGATCTGATACGTGATTGATTTATATGACATACTAATATGTAATTACAATAATTTTGACATGTAATTAATATTAATAATAATATTTTAAACCTGAGCTATTACGCCTATTAATCAAGTGATTAAAACAAAATATGTGAAATAAAAATAATGAATATAATATGACAGCGATAGAAATTGTTTCTGTATAATACTTCTTTATGCATTGCATTTAGGAAAATAACAGGTAATTTATAATACTACTTCTAAAATATTCTACGCATTTCCTCTATTTTTTATATTCTCTGGAACTACAGTTTCTTTTTTATAATTTTTCTTATAACCTCAAACTGTTTGCTTTACTTTTTAATTAATCCGTTTTTATTTCTAGTCATGTCTGTCAGCGGCAAAAGAAAAGAAATCTATAAATATTTGGCACCATGGCCATTATATTCTATGAATTGGAGTGTGAGGCCGGATAAAAGATTTCGCTTGGCACTAGGTAGTTTTGTAGAGGAATACAATAACAAAGTACAAATTGTATCCCTAGATGAGGACACAAGTGAATTCAGTGCTAAAAGGTTAGAGAAGAACAATAATAATAATCTCAAACTTATTCCATATAAAAAATCCCAATTTTTTGTATTGTAATATATTCACAAATAATCAGAATTGGTATGATGATTTGAAACGCCCTATTAATAATAGTAAGTCATTATTATCATTATTCATTATTATCATTATTATTAATATAATTATTCACAGCACATTTGACCACCCATATCCAACAACAAAAATTATGTGGATACCTGATTCCAAAGGCGTATTTCCCGATTTGTTAGCTACAAGTGGTAAGTTTCTTTCACTTTGTAAATATTTCAAGAGTACCATAAGTTATAATAATTGATAAAACGTCTGCTCTAGGTGATTATTTGCGAGTTTGGAGAGCTGGTGAACCAGACACAAGATTAGAATGTGTGTTAAACAATAATAAAAATAGTGATTTTTGTGCACCTTTAACATCATTTGACTGGAACGAAGTAGACCCAAATTTAGTTGGTACTTCTTCAATCGACACAACATGTACAATATGGGGTCTTGAAACTGGCCAGGTAAGTTTATTGTGATATCTAAATATGCTCTTTATACCGTGATGTTTTAATTTATCGTAATCAAATATTTTTAAATATTCCTAGGTTTTAGGCCGAGTTAATTTGGTCGCTGGTCATGTGAAAACTCAATTAATAGCTCACGATAAGGTAAGAATAAAAGCTTTCATATAAAAAAACAATGAAGCATGTTACCTTATTACATTTTTTGATTTCCAGGAAGTGTATGATATAGCATTCAGTAGGGCTGGTGGAGGACGAGATATGTTTGCTTCTGTAGGTGCAGATGGTTCTGTGAGAATGTTTGATTTGAGGCATCTAGAGCATTCAACAATTATATATGAGGTATAATCCTATACAAATTTCTTCTATAATATAATTTAAAATATTGAGATTTGCATTATTTTTACCTTAGGATCCTGCACATACACCATTGTTACGATTGGCTTGGAATAAACAAGACCCAAATTATTTGGGCACTGTAGCAATGGATGCCTGTGAAGTTGTTATTTTAGATGTCAGAGTCCCGTGTACACCTGTTGCAAGACTTAGCAATCACAGAGCTTGTGTAAACGGCATAGCATGGGCTCCACACAGGTTAATGATTTTTATGACATCAACAGTATTTTTTAAACTTGTAATGAGAAATAGCTAATCTGTATTGCATTAATTATTACAGTTCTTGCCATATCTGTACTGCTGGTGATGACCACCAGGCTTTAATATGGGATATACAGCAAATGCCTAGAGCAATAGAGGATCCTATTTTGGCCTATACTGCTGCTGAAGGTGAAGTTAATCAAATACAATGGGGAGCCACTCAACCAGATTGGATAGCAATTTGTTATAATAAAGCTTGTGAAATACTTAGAGTTTAAAATAGTTTTTATGCGCAAGCCTGGCCTGGTGATGATTTTATTATAACATATTAATTTTATACAAATTAAGAACAGAAAATACTTGAGACCTAATAATGATAAACATTTAAAAATGATGACACCTATTTACAAAGTGAATAAACTTGCCTAACAAAGTTTAAACTTTGATTATTATGAATTTAATTGTTCTTGTCTTCTAAGGATTGAAATCATTTGCATTTATAAATACTGTTCAACTGTATAGATGCGGAGACTAAATCTTTTATTTGATATTAGTACAATTGAGAATTCTTGTAAAAAGAATTTTCTTGTATCAAGTATGTGGTTTTATTAATATTTTAAATTAATTGCCTAATGATAAAATGTTTTATGCATTTAATGCAATAAAAATCTGAATTTTATAAAGAATAAAAATATTATGTAATTTTTTTTAACGTTTTACCAATTTTTATATATTATACTTAGCAAATAATCATGTGACAAACAATTCAATCCTAAATTTTAATTGCAGAGTTTTATATATTTTAACAATTTTATTATTAATAGCAATCCTAGTTATTAAATTATTAATCTGTAACATATAGAATATAAGTCTAATTTATTGTGAAATTTTGTAGTGCATCTTTTATAATAAAATTAATTTCATAAAACTGTCTGAATTATTTTTTACTTAATTTTAATATGTATATTATACCACAAGAGGTAAGCCAGAACCAGTTACCTTATATAAATATCAAATTTTAAATTATTTAAAATCGGTTTTGTTTTCACTGTTATTGTATTTGTATTAGGACATATAATAAACGTCGAAGATTTATTCACAAGATCTTTTTTATTTCTTTTATAACTCCGGTAATTGATAGTGGGGACGAAATTCTTCAGACAATTTAGCCTTCAAGTAACTGGAAAGACCGCGACGGTTTCTTTTCAGCCTAGTTTATATAAGTGTGTTCAGAAAGCGAATTATCGTCTTGGTATTTAGATTTACTGAAACTAAAACCAGTTTAAAAATAGGATTAAATTAAAAATAAATCCTTGTTTCAAATATAATTAAAAGCTTTTGCATAAACAGTGTAAAACTATAGTTTAAAATAAATTTGAACTATCTAGATTAGATCATTATATGACTATGAAAGACTACTAAATTCACTTCTAGTGACATGATTTTATGAAATTACTTAATTAGTATTATCTACAAATAAGGCGAAGAATTGAATAGAATAAATTTACTACAACGTTTTTACTAATTTAAAGTTTGTTGACCGAATACTATTAGAAACATAGAAAACAATAATATTTGGAGAATAATTTGTCAAGTTTATGTTTGTCACGATTCAGTAGATAATTACCGTAATTGAATAATTGTTAGAAAATTATGTTCATGATATTTATATATTTTAAACACGGCTCTTAACGAAAATAAATAGCAACAAATTTAAAGACCAATTAGAAAAATATTTTTTTAATTTAGCTACAAATCATGTGAATTGATTTACAAACTTTACTCATAGTTTTTCATGATATTCAATTGCTTAGTAAAATTCTGTATAGCAAACACATTTCATAGCTTGATAACAATATTTGTGTCGCATAATATTTTTATTCGGTTATATATAAACTTTACATTCGTATCTATATGTGAAAATTTACATATTTAACACTTGCTTAACAATTGTTTGCTTGATAATTAAGTGTCCAACGCAAACTAAACAATAGGCTTATCATTTCTTTATATTGAGAGCAGAAATATAATTTCCCGTGTCATATAGCATTTTTTGCTGAAAGAGTTTACTTCCAAAATTATTGGGTACAGTTTTAACCCTTGAAAATGTCAGAACAGTGGGAAAACAATGAATCCATTAAATTGCTGAGAGAATATTTACAGATACCAAGTGTTCATCCAGATGTTGATTATGGTGAGTATTTTAAAACGTTTTTAAAAAATTCTAAACAATTTTAGTAATAAGAGTTAAACACGTATGCATTTATTTAACATTTATTTTTTCATGCTAAAAAATTATTGATGTACCAGACGATTACTTCAACCATTAAAAAATGCTTTCAGAACCGTGTGTAATATTTCTAAAGAAAATAGCAGATTCAATAGGATTGAGATTTTCTGTCTACAGATGCCATCCAAAAAAACCTGTGGTCATAATGACCTGGCCGGGAGCCAATCCAATTTTGCCAGCAATTCTATTAAACTCTCACATGGATGTTGTACCAGTATCTGAGGTACTAATCTATATGCAAATGCCATCAAAAAATTCCGAAAATCATGATGATAAATAAAAAAAAGTATTTATTTAGAATTAGTTATTAGGTATTTGTTTCAGTTTGTAAACATGAAAACATTTTGTTGAACCACAAAAAGAACTAGGTATCAATTATGAATCTTGTTTGTAAATTTTTTGGAATGGAATATTATTTGATATAATTTAAATTTATTATTTGTTCTCGCATGTAAATTGAATTACAACCGAGCAGAAATTTTTATTTAGGTTTTGTTTAGGCCCCTTTGTATTTGGAATCATTAATCAGAAATTTTACAAAAATGATTTCAGGATAGTTGGATCTATCCTCCATTTGAAGCACACATAGATGATTCTGGAAAAATATATGCACGAGGATCGCAGGATATGAAATCAATAGCTATACAGTTTATAGAAGCTGTGCGTGAAATGAAAGAAGCCGAAGTCGTTCTTCAGAGAACAGTACATTTAAGCTTTGTTCCGGGTAAATCAACCTCAATTATTATTATTATTTCTACAGAACAAAATAACCTAAATTATGTAGCTAGTCCATTCACCTTTCAAATTATTTTCATATTTTCCAGACTCCATTTCTGAGTAATATATAATAAGTATATGAGTCTCTATATTATATTGACCCTAAAAATTGAAAATAACAACATATTTTCCCACATTGGGATAATATAATAATTTCATAATTAGATAAAATTTGATTTGATTCAGATGAAGAAATTGGCGGCGCATTAGGGATGAAACTCTTTGTACAAAGCGATGCTTTTCGAGCTCTCAATGTAGGTTTTTGCATGGATGAAGGCGATCCTAGCACTGAAGACCATTATGATGTTTATTATGATGAAAAAGTATTGTGGAGTAAGTAGATGAACAGATTACTTGTTAAATTATATTTTAGTTTATTAAAACGCATACGGAATATGAAGTTGTTACTCAAATAAAAATGCAATTGTATATAAATGAACGTGACCATTTTCAACGTATAACAATAAAAATATTTAAAATTACTATTTGAAATAGGAACAATAAGGAATATAAGGAATAAATAAACAGGATATCTATGAAAATTCCAAGTCGAAACAAGTGAATTCGAATAACAAAGAACAATGAACAATTCAATATGATTCCGTATCTTGTTTTTGCAAACAAATGCACAAGATATAATGCAGAAAACGACAAATCTAATTCTATTTATGTGCTTGCCTATTCGTTTCAATTATTTAAGAGCATCCTGTTTGCATGAAACATACAACCGTTTTCAATGATTCCAAAACTACTAGAATATCCTAGATTTTCCTAATATAAAATATCCTAATGAATTTGACCAGAAAATATTCTAAAACGTTTATTTATCAGGCTTAGAAATAACATGCAACGGCCAGCCAGGACATGGAAGCAGCCTGCAACCAGACACAGCGGCTGAGAAAGCGCGTCTGGTGATTGACAAATTTACTGATTTTCGAAATGAGCAAAGAGAAAAAGAATTCATGGAAGCCACTTCAGTTAATCTGACAATATTGCAGGTGGGTGCAATATTGATTGCTATAAGATACATATTTTAGAAGGGAAAAAATGAATGGGCTAATATATTTTAAACAAATGAAAAGAATCCCAAATCCCAATAATTTAGTAAGAATAATATTAGTAACTTTTATTTTTATTTGCAGGGCGGCGTCCAATCTAACGTTATTCCTGATAAAATTAAATTAGGTTTCGACGTACGCGTTGCAGTTAATCAAGATCATGACGAAATGGAAGCACTGGTATGAATATAGAAAACATCGAAATAATTGATTATCAATAACAATTAATAATCAGTGTTTGTTTGAACAATACATTGAAATTATGCAAATAATTAAAACAATAAAGTATTCATCAATAATTTAAAACAATGAACTTAAATATAGTGATGAAATCAATAAATTGTCAATATTGAATAAAACGCTAGATCTAATATCCACTATTGTTATAAGAAGCCTTTGTTTCTCGTAAAGATAATAATAGTATGAGTTTATTTAGTAAATATTAATTACTAAATTGATAAAATTGATAACATAATATGATAAAAACAGTTAATATCAAATTTACAAGTCTCTACTTTTAGATCAGAAAATGGTGTGAAGAAGCTGGTGAAAATGTAAATTTAGAATTTAAAATAAAAGACCCTTACGTTCAACCCACGGTCCTGGACGAGACCAACAAATTCTGGGTCGCTTATAAACAGGCCACTGATGAATTGTAAGAATAACAAATATTTCATTGAAAAATATTATTTATAAAATATTTTTGATTTCATAGAGAAATGACTCTCGTGCATAAAATCTGCCCTGGAGTTTCGGACAGCAGATATTTGCGTCAGGTAATAAACAAGAATAATAATTTTCAAATACGATTAAAACAATACTATGATACAACAAATAAAGTTGGTTTTTATGATTTTGTGCTTATTAAAGTTGAATTGTATTCTTAATATTTATAACAACCGTTAATTATTATTTTCAGCTGAATATTCCAGCAATTGGCATGTCGCCAATTAATCGCACTGAGTACTTGTTGCATGATCATAACGAGTACATAGAAGCTGAAACGTTTTTAAAAGGAATCCAAATTTATAAACGGATCATCGAAAATGTTGCTAATGTTCTTTAATTTAAGAAAACAAAAATAGTCCTATTTAATCATGTTAAATTAGATATCAATGATTATATAAAATATGTACCATATGCATGAATATAATAAATTAATATTGATGAATTTATGTTTATTGTTTTATTGCAAGAACTCAAAAATATTTAAATTCAGAAGCAAAGTAAATTATAATGATAATAAATAGGAATCATAATATGAAAAATTTGATTGAATAATATGAAATTGATTGAAAAAATAGAAATTTAAGAAATGAAATTTCATATTAAGTAACAACTCATTAACGATGATAAAAATCGTATGATAAAGCATTAGATCTATAACAAACAACACGATAATGAATGTAATAAATATTTGAATTTCACATAAACAATTTTTCCATGCCATATCAATTTTATCTGAGAACGTTATCTATCGCAAAACCACCAATGAGATTTATAGCAAAAGCCGCAAATGTTATATGATTTTGGTATCTCTTCTAAATATATATTCAAAATAGTGTTAATTATTTTGACACAAAAAACAATAAATTAATGGTGCATGGCATCTTGTCTTAAGGCAAATTGCTGAAACTTCTCGCACCGAAAATTGAATTATTGAAATAAACTTTGCAAAACTTTTAAAAAATTAGATTTTTGAGAAATTTTGAAATGTTTGAATTTTTTTTATATTTTGATTTTTTTTTCTATTTTGATTTATTTTGAAAATTTCGAACATTTTTTTTAAGCAATCGCGCTGCATAGCTAGTCGAAATATCAAAGCGCGTGAGCGCTGCGTAGTCGTCTGACATGTAAACATTGGCACAATCTTTATAAAATATATGATAATTCGATGTACATATGTGTAATGTTCATTTTTTACCGCCAAATTGAATTATTTTTCACTTTTTTTATTGCATCTCCGGAAACGCTGGACCTGCTTATCAACAATTTCACCAGTTGTTTATTTCGTCAATGCAAGTGAAATGTCTTTTGAATTATTTAAATCAGACGCTCCGTTATCTCAAAAACTGAAATACCATTTTTGGCACTTTTTGCCCCGTATCTTCAAAACGGCTAGACCACCTTTGCCAAAAACTAATCAGCACGTCTACTTATTAGTAGGAATCGATTGTTTTTTTAATTATTGAAATCAATTGATCCGTGTTTGCGAAATCGTCAACAAAAATTTGTATCCGCACACACACACACAAACACATACATCCATTTTTTCTAAGGTATGCAAAAATGTTCAGAAACCTTCGAAACGTAAAGATATATAAAAATTTTCATTTTCGTTTTTTTGCGTTTACTTTAATTTACCATATCGGAAGTTAATAAATAAAATAATAATAATAAATAACAAAACGTTCTCATAAAAATAAGCTTGATTTTAATTTTGCACACTAGATGATAGTAACTAGGTTAATTTTTTTGACAAAACGTTGAGGAAAAAAATGAAAGTTACATCGTGATTAATAAAATAATTTTGTGAAAACATTTTCAGCTGTTTTAAAACATGTTTTTTTATACCACTTTTATATCCAATTAATTAATTAATATAATTATTATTGACAAAAATAATTATGTCTTTATAAATTAAAAGTGTTTATTCATGTTAATTGATTACTTAAATTATTATCTCTAAGTAAAACATCGAATCGTAATGAGATTTTTTCTCTTTAAACATTTTGAGATTCTGTGTAAGCAATTGTCAACACAAAGCCACGTGACACACTCACAGCTGATAAAAGCGTCAACTCTCACACACGTTGATCATTGTTACATCAGCCTAGCGAAGTGATAGTTTTTATTTTTATTAAATAAAATATAAATTAAATAACAATATTAAATTAATAACAAATTAAAATGACGAGTCCTGACGATGCTTTGGCAGTAGCTAATTTTCGGGAATATTTACAAATACCGAGTGTACAGCCGAATATAGACTATGGTTCGACTTTTATTTACATTACTATAAATATGAGAAAAACTAAAAATAACTGAAAATATATTTTCATATATTCTTCCTACGATAATATTTTATTATATAAAGTTTAAAAAAAAGTATATTTTAATTCATCACTATGGATATTATTTTCATAGAATGTAGGTCAGATATAAATATTAATTAGTGAGATAATATAAAAATAAATAAAATTGAATTATCATGTATTTTATTTATTTTTATCTTGTTTTCTTGCAAATTCCGAATAAAAGATTAAAGATGCACCAGATATATATATATATATATATATATATATATATATATATATATATGTGTGTGTATATCTGGTGCATATATATACAATATTTGTATATAAATAATCTTATAAGTTTTAAACCAGAGATATATATTTATACATACATATATGTATATATATATATTATATATATATATATATATATTATGAAATTCGTGTTATTTGAATTACTCATATGAGATCCACGAGCCTAATGATATTTAGACTTTCATAGAGATTATATAAATTTAATTTCTCAGAGCCATGTGTGAAATTTCTACAAAAGCAGGCTGCCTCTTTGAATTTGCCTATCCAGGTTCATTATTGTGTACCAAAAAAGCCAATTGTTATTATAACATGGCCCGGTCAAGATCCAACTTTACCATCTGTTATGCTTAATTCTCACATGGATGTTGTGCCTGTTTTTGAGGTATATTAAACCCATTTTATACAATGCTTTGAAATTTAAATTCAATAAATACAAATTTTTATATTATATATTTATAGGATTTCTGGACTTATCCACCTTTCTCGGCTCATGTTGATGAAAGCGGAAAAATATATGCTCGTGGATCTCAAGATATGAAATGTGTGGGTATTCAATTTATAGAAGCAGTACGAAGACTTAAGAACGAAGGAGTTACTTTGAAAAGAACTATTCATATAAGTTTTGTACCAGGTATCATTAAAAAAAAAAAAATGAAATCTGCAAATAGTAATTTAAACATTTATTTTTTTTCGAAAGATGAGGAAATTGGTGGACATGAAGGCATGGGATTGTTTGTTAAGACAAGAGAATTTCAAAACTTGAATGTTGGTGTTTCATTAGACGAAGGCATGGCTAGTGCCAATGAAATTTATCCATTATTTTATGGAGAAAGAAGTCTTTGGCGTAAAAACTATTTATTAATATATATTTTTGAAAGGCAAAATCTATTAAACTGTAAGTAAATATTTTTTAGATGTTCATATTCATTGTCATGGTGATCCTGGTCATGGATCTTTGATATTGGAAAATACTGCAGGAGAAAAAATGAGATACATTATGGACAAGTTCTTCGATATGAGAAAGGAACAAGAAGACATATTGAAACAGAATCCTAGTTATAAATTAGGAGATGTTACAACTATCAATTTAACGATTCTAAAGGTAATGTACATATGACAGTAACTCTTTATTTTAAATAATCTTTCATTTCAATGCTCCATTGGATCTTTGAGCGGAGGTGATTATTATTGTGAACAGTAATTAAATTATAATTGTACTATGTATTATGATAATTTTTGTTGCATATATAGGGTGGCGTACAAAGTAATGTTATCCCTGAAGTTTTGACGGCCGTTTTTGATATACGTATTACACCATCCTTAGACCACAAAGAATTGGAAGAAAAGGTAATAAAATACTTAAAAATAATGTATAATGTGTAATATATATATATATATATATATATATATATATATATATATATATATATAACCAGATACGAAAATGGTGCAAAGAAGCTGGCAAGGATGTTGAAATAGAATTTGAACAAAAAGAACCACTGATAGCAAACACTGAACTGAATGAAAGCAATAAATTTTGGACAGCATTTAAAAGAGCTACTGATGAAATGTAATTTGCAAATAGCAAATATAATGCAATTGACATATTTTTCATTGTGTTTCAAATATTTTTAGGGGACTTGTTCTTGAACCACAAGTTTTTTCCAGCTGCAACAGATAGCAGATATATAAGAGAAGTAATATAATATATAATTTCTATATCGTTTATGTTTGTAAACAATAATTGGTAAAAGGGCTAGCATTATATGTTTGCAAAAACTGCTTCAATACATATGATTTGATCTCTTTTTACTAGCAATATAGTTTTTTACGCATGTGTGTATATAACTTCGAATCCCATAAAAATAAAATAATTTATTTTGATTCAAATTAATAGATTGGACTGGGCCGGCTTTTGGTTTTTCTCTCCCCTGAATAACACGCCAGTATTGCTGCATGACCATGATGAATATTTAGATACAGAAACTTTCCTTCGAGGTATCACAATATTCAAGAAAATTATTCAAAATGTTTCTAATGCTGAATAAATTCTAGAATAAGATCAAAAAAAATTTATAAATATGTTTTGATTTTTAAATTTATATATATATATATATATATATGAGCAGAGATACGAAAATGGTGCAAAGAAGCTGGCAAGGATGTTGAAATAGAATTTGAACAAAAAGAACCACTGATAGCAAACACTGAACTGAATGAAAGCAATAAATTTTGGACAGCATTTAAAGAGCTACTGATGAAATGTAATTTGCAAATAGCAAATATAATGCAATTGACATATTTTTCATTGTGTTTCAAATATTTTTAGGGGACTTGTTCTTGAACCACAAGTTTTTCCAGCTGCAACAGATAGCAGATATATAAGAGAAGTAATATAATTATAAATTTCTATATCGTTTATGTTTGTAAACAATAATTGGTAAAAGGGCTAGCATTATATGTTTGCAAAAACTGCTTCAATACATATGATTTGATCTCTTTTTACTAGCAAATATAGTTTTACGCATGTGGTATATAAACTTCGAATCCCATAAAAATAAAATAATTTATTTTGATTCAAATTAATAGATTGGACTGCCGGCTTTTGGTTTTTCTCCCATGAATAACACGCCAGTATTGCTGCATGACCATGATGAATATTTAGATACAGAAACTTTCCTTCGAGGTATCACAATATTCAAGAAAATTATTCAAAATGTTTCTAATGCTGAATAAATTCTAGAAATAAGACCAAAAAAATTATAAATATGTTTTGATTTTTAAATTTTATATTTTGTTATCTAACTTGATATCAATTTTTATCTGTATATAAATACAATAAAATTGTACACAGGACAGTGTAATTATTTGATCACTTCTGAAGTGTCCAAAATGATTAAAAAATGTTCTACATATTATTAGGTAACCTTTCTTATGGCATCTTTGATTTAACTATCACATTCGTTATACTATCTAAAATTAGATCTATCCAACTTTTGGTCCTTTATAAATATATTTTTAAATCTAGTGAATTGTAATTCAGTGATTATAACATTCATAATTAAATATTGACTATCATTTGGATCTGCATATGTATGCGTTACTGCAACATGTTTATGCAACCAGCTCGACTCTGGACCCCCCATGGGAACACGCATGTCAATTTTCATTCTCCTAGTTACTTGTAATAATTTTTCTTCAATTTTATCTTTTAGTTCATCTAAACCCAATAGTCTTTTAGCAGAAATTGGTAGAATTTTTTCCTCAATATTATCTGTATCTTCTGGACAAAGATCTATTTTATTAGCAACAGTAATCATGTTATTCAAAAGTTTTTCGCTTTCTGGATTATGTAAAAGTAGCCTTTCTAATGTTTTTTCAACATGGGCTTTTTGAAAAGTTCGAGCAGGGTGAGACCAATCTTGAACATGTACTATCACATCCTAAAATTATTATACGACTTTGCATTCTTCATAATTCAGTCAACAAAACGAAATATTCAGAATATTTTCATTGGACGCAATTTAGCTAGTTTCATTTATATTCAAACTAAGCATTAAAAAAAACCCATTCATATTTTCATACACACAAAAAAAATTCAAAAACTTACAGCAATCATAGCATCTTCAAGCGTGGCTTGAAAACATTCCAATAGATTAGTTGGAATATCAGACATAATCCTATAGTATCCATGTATATAACTTTCAAATTTCCTGGTAAAATTCCAGCATGTGCCGTTATGTCTAATGTAGCAAATAATTTATCTTGGGGTGTCAATGAATCACTCCCAGTCAATGCTTTTATTAGGCACGTTTTCCTGAAAAATAAACATAATGAAAATGTTTGATAAAAACTAAAACATTCAGAGAAAACAAATAATTACCAGCATTAGTATAGCCAACAACTGCAATAGTAGGAAAATTTAATTGCAACCTCTGCTTTCGTAATAAATGTCTGAAATAAATTAAAGAATCAATTAATGATATTTTTAAAATAACTAACTCCTTTTTACAATATTAATTACCTATGTTGCCTAACTTTCTGCAGAGCTCTGCTCAATTTAGCTTCTCGTCCATTCAGTCGATGATGTAAATCTGTTAAATCACCAACATAATCATTTGGATCAATATCCCTAACATGAGACCATACATAGGGTAACTCAGCCATAGCAACCTGATATAATTGCATAAGATTGTATAAATTTCTATTCTACAAAAGACAAATATATAATTTATTTGGTACTCACCTGCAATTGTGCTTCCTTACTTACTGCATGCAATCTCAGAATTTGTAGGACCATTGAATATCTATCCAAATGGGCAACCTCAACATTTTTTCAAGATAACGTTTTTGAACATATTTCAAAGTACCTATGCTTATAAAAACTGAAGTCACCTTAAAAATAAGAAAAACTCTATTATACACATAAATTTAATAAGCTTTATTACAAAATAGTTTACCTTATTTTGTTGCTTTTGAAATTTTTGTATCAGCTCTTGCAATTCTTTCATTTTTCCTTTGCCAAAAAGTGTATGTTTCTTTAAGGTCTCCAAAGGCACAGTTATCTATAACAAGACTTTGATATAAAATATTGATAAATTTTAGGTACTTAATTCTCACCTTACCTTGTGTGCAACACTCCATTCTGGTATTGAATTTACTAAAGCAACAGCTTCCGATAATTTCAATTCTGGCGATTCATCTGATTTAGATGGTCCCCATTTTACATAAGGTTGAATAACAAAACAATTATTAGAAGCTGTTCTTCTTGTTAATAAATCAGATGTCATGGCTTCATATTCACTGAAAATATCACAAATAATTAAAAAGATTTTATATAACCACGAGCACATTTATAAATTTATAAATACATTATTTGACCCACATCAATTTTTATATATTTGCATGTGTGAAGAAAGGCATTTTTAAGAACACTTACCTGTCATGGATAATTTCCTGCTCTTGTTCATCTTCTTCATCATCATTATCTATTATATTTTTATTTAATAACCTACTAACACTAAACTTTCTTATATGTAATGGCGGTACGCAAAGCACAGGTTTTGGAGCCCAAAACTGAGACCAATTTAGCAAAACAAATGCTCTTTTAAACATTATGTTCTTTAGATTCCACTTTGCAACTTATATCATTTTTCAATTTCTGTCCTAGTCTGTATTTATTGAACGACTGAACCCCGTAAGTTGCTACAGAAGCTACCAAGCATGCTACAACTACACTTCCTCTTAATTTATATGGCAGACGTTTGAGATATGGTTTTTGAGCAAAATATGTTCCTGAAAGAACTGTTAAAACAGACTATTAATAAATAATCGATGTAAATTAGATCAAAGTAATTTTGACATTGGCAGCACATAAATCCTCACCAATTGCATATGCAGAAAGCCCGGTAAGAAATGATCTTACCCTTAATTCTAGGTTAGAATCAGACCCCATAAGATACCGATAACTTAATTGGTTGCTGTTAATGATAATCATACTGGAGAAATAAATTATTTTTGTGAAATTACATAAATAGTACTTTATACTGAAAGATCATGCAAACTAAACACATACCACGTTTTGAGATTGTTGTGTAAAACTTAAATATAGGTTATTCTAGTTATTTTTATACAGTTGTACCTATAGATCTTTTAATTTTTATAACCTAATTATTTACCTTAATTAAGATTAATTAATTACGAAAGCTTTGTCCTTGATCTTTATCACAAATTTCAATTCATTTTTATTCTTTGAACTGTCAAATATTGTACTGTCAAAATGTGTTGTTAACTTCAGATAATTACCGCACATTTCAAAATTAAAACTACCAACGTCCACATTTTAAAAATGAACTACAGGGGCGCATGGGGCGCATGCGTATCTTAGGGCAAATTGCTGGAACTTCCCCTACCGTAATTGAACATTCGAGAAATAAAAATAATCAGTCAACAAAAATGCCTATGAATAAATATTATAAAAACTAGAATTTTCATTAGAAATTATAGAATTATGTAGGTGCTCGAGTAAGCGAGGCCAATAAAAAAAGAAGAACTATACAAACATGAAAAGTATTAAAAAAATTTAAAAAAATATTACAGACGTGGGATTCGAACCCGATCAGTTGTGACTTTCTTATCACAAAACGAAAGAATATAGTAATCACACGCAACGCAAGTCTAGGATCTAATCGGATTTTTTGCACTTTTTGCTCTGTATCTACTAAACGGCTGGACCTGCCTATACCAAAAACTAATCAGTTGTCTCCACATCAATACGAATCGAATGGCTTTTTGAATAATTTAATTCGGCCGATTTGTTCTCTCAGAACCTACCATTTTTTGCACTTTTTTGCTCCGTATCTTCGAAACGGCTAGACCTGTCTTCGCCAAAAACTAATCAGCACATCTTATCAATACAAATCGGATTATTCAAATCGGTTGATCGGTGTTCCGATATCATCGACGAAAATTTGAAATATGCACCATATGCACATTGGGACAGTCCCAGTCTGGGTGCAAGCAAAAGGACCGGTTGGTTCTTTAATAACTGGAACACTTGGAGAAGGGATTAAATCAGCGGCAGAGCTTGTTTAGATGGAACAGTAGCAACTGGTTTTCCAATTTCCTAAAATCATATAGAATAATCAGTATAATATTTTTCTGTTAGTGTAAAATATGTCTCATTGTGCACTTACGGGTGCTTTTCCACCGAAAACGACGGAGTTGATAGATGTTAGAAGTGGATATTTTCCGCCTTCGCACAATCCACGGAAATCATCGGTTTCAATGCTCCAAACCATAACTCCACCCAGTCCAGTTTCTTTAGCGAATTGAGCCTGAAAAATGAAACAGATATTAAAATATTGCTTTAAAATTTATAGTTCTAATTTTAATGCGTTAGTTTTGCTTCACCTTCAATGCAATTGATTCAGGATTATCGTAGCTAATCCATTGGTTGTCTTTGTGCATATATGGTACTTTTTGCTCATCATCCCAGATGATGGTCCATTCAGGAGAATTTTCATATTGGCAAATCTATGGAAAAAATAACTAGGTCTTAAACAATTAATTTATTGATTAAAATGGTAATTAAAATATTTAATTTACTTCGTTGTAGCCAAGCATGCCACTTTCTTGAGTGAAAGGACCAGCCTGTCCAGCAGTTGTAGATTTTGCATAGAGACCATTATCAGAAGGGTTGGAAAGTGTGAACGTCTTTCCGTATAATGGAACACCCAAAACTATTTTGCTCTTGATTGCACCAGCATTGATCCATCCTTGAATGGCGGCTTGCTAAATATTGGTAAACCAGTTAATAATGAATATACAATTTTGAAACATTTGAAGAAAAAAATATACAAATCGGAATAATGATTTTCAGAAAAAATACTTACAACATTAAGTTGTCTATTATCAAAAGAGATATCTTTGGATGAAGGAAGCAGAGGTGCGTTTTGTCCAGTACGGCCGTCCCAAGGACCGTGCATATCATAGGCCATAATGTTGATGAAATCTAAGTATCTGCAAATGAAGGTTTAAAATTAATCAATGATGATTAAGAAGCTAATTGTATTATGACTGTGTATTAGGCACTATAGTAATATTACTTAGACATTTGAGGTACATCATATGAGGATGCGATGTAGGATTCTGGGGCAGCAACAGCGGCTGATAAGAACCACCCTTCGGCATCAAATCTGGCACGCAATTCTTTTAATAACTTGATATAGTTAGCCTAGAAACAAAAACACGATCAAAGTTTAATAAGGTAATTCATAAATTATGCAATATTTTTTTCTAAAATGTGTTTATCACCTTATCAGCTATTGCACCTCCTCTTTGGGCAGGATATTCCCAATCAATATCAAAACCATCTAGTCCATGTTCTTTTGTGAAGGCAACTATGCTGTTGACTAGATTGGCACGAAGAGCATCGTTAGCAGCAACCTGTAAATAGTTATAAATAGGTGTCAAATATTCAACAGGTTTCAAAAATATAGCAATTAATCATTTTATATACTCACATTGGAGTAAGTAGCTGATCCTTCATTCCAACCTCCAATTGCTACAGAAATTTGGACTTTCGGGTTAATATTTTTCAATTCTTTTAGTTTACGCAACCCTCCTGCAATTGCAAAAAACGTACGAAAAACTGTGTAAGCGTTATATAAAAATATAATACTTGAAAAAAAAACTTTTGTGTTAATCGTATTAGAATCACATATTCATTACAATTTAATTTTCATTGATCTTACCGTTGTTGATTTCATTATTTGGATCTAAAATGCGAACACTTCCATCAGCTGATAATCCTACAAAAGTGTAAATAACGTGGGTGCATAAAAATGGATCAATGTCGTCAACAAAAAATTTTCCATTTCCTGGTCTGTAGTTGGCCCAGCTTCCAAAGTAACATACGACTTTATCTGAAAAAAAAAATAAAACCATCACTGAATAAAAATAAACTTCAGTTTGAATATTTAAATTTGAACAATTTATTACACTTTATAGTCAAAAAATTTAATTTGTATCACTAAAAGCAATAAATAAATAAATCGGTATAAAAAATAGAACAATATTTTTTATAGGTTAATAGATTATAGGTAATCAGAAACTTATTTTCACTTAGTTTTTTTTTATCAAAATCTCACCAGTGGATGCATTGGCTGTAGCCAAAACAGTTAAAGCTGCAAGGACTCCTACAAAAACTTTCATGGTTAAAAATTGCGGTGTAAATTGGCAGCAATTGCTACTTAATCTACTGCTGAAGAAATTCAAATTTACCGTCTTTTATATAAATTTCATTATTTGCAAAACGTGAATCAAGCAAATAATACAAATTGATAAGAATTTATCTACATGTCAATATACTTTTTATAATTTATTTTTTTCATTAACAAAATTTGCGATAAAGAACAATGCTTGCAAAATTTAGTAACCTTAAGTAAATAATGATTAAACAAAAAAATGTTTTTTGATTATTAATTGATTTGTACTTTCTGATCCTTGTAATATTCACTGTAATCATAGAATGATGTAAAAAAGAATAATATATCATATACTTATTATATAACATATCTATAAAGATCGAATTTCAAAAGAAAAAGTATATGAAAATGGAGATGCGGTTGAAAAGCTTAATCTATAGTAATAATGATCAATTATATGCACAATTTAAATAATTAAATTTAAATTCATTCGTTCCTTAAAATATTAAAAATACAGTTTTTAGGTATTTTATCTTTAATAGGATTCTTATTTTATTGAGCTTTTGTGAATTATTATAAGAATTTGGAAAAATATGTATTTAATATGTACATGGCTACCATAATGTTATTTTGGTTATGACATGATCTGTTCAAATAAGTACATAAAATATTGACATAAGTGTAACCGATTAAACTGGTTTTTGAATGCTTTCTATAAGTATTTTTAATTCAAGGTGAACAATTTTCCTTATTAATTTAATAAAAAACACCTATCTCGATTCAACGTAACAAGAATTTTCAGTATTCAAAAACTGACTTTTGAAAGATACTTCAGAATACTGAAAGTTCTTGTATAAGTAAGTATTCTTGTTACGTTGAATCGATTACAATTGTATAGTATAGTATACATACATATTGTATTATAATGTATTGTTTTGTATTATATATTGTATTGTATAGTATACATATTTAAATTTGTACAATTACTATAGATAAAACAATTATACAATTAATTAACATAAAAGTATGATTGTCATATAATAACAGATCTAACAGATAACAGAAAGGTACCCGAATTTTACATAGATCCCAGAATTCGTTCTGAACTGATTTCAAAAACTCATTAATGGTTTCAGAGGTAATAATTGAGCAGGTTGTTTAAACAGCAATTACTATTTACTATTATTATTATAAAATAATCAACCTATATATTTCAATTTGAAATATTATAAAACAACAGCTAGACTTAAGTATCTTTGAAGTTTCGGGTAACATTATTTATTGGGAAGTTAAAAACTATTTAATAATATTTTGAACTGCAATAACTATTCATGGATATTGTTTATTTTCTATGGCACAATATGTAGTCATATAACCCATATAAAAAGGTCTTCAATAATTAAAACAGCATTTTTTTTATAAGTAACTATCGAGGATGTTTCATATTCTTCTATTACAAAAAATAGTATGCAATTATGTCATTAAAAGAAAAGGGTTGAAATTGAAAGACTGTAATTATTTTACTACATCTAGCAATTAATTGTTTAAAGACACAAGACGCTTATTAAATCTTTATATTGTTTTCATTTTTCTAATTTCTGTGATAAATTGATCAATCCATAAATTGATAGGGTAAAGCGAAACAATAGGGCTTATATGTATTTTAGACAAAATTATAATATATACATTTATAATATTTTAATATATATATTTATATATATATATATATATATATATATAAATTTATAAAAATTATTTATTTTGCGTAATGAAAATAATATATATTTCGAAATAAATATCATTTCCTTCTGCCAAAGATTAGTTTAATAAATAAAAAATGTATCACTCATTTCTAACAAAAAGACTATTTATGCTATTTTAAATATCAGTTGATATCTTATATTCTTCTCATATTTCTTATTGTAGTTCTTAATAAGAATATCTTATAGGAGTAAGAGATGGTATAAGTATCTAATTAGAATAGTTTTGTTAGGAATAAATTAAAAAAAAATCTCATTTATAAATAAAGTGAATTACTGTAAGTGATTACTGTAGTTCAGTAAATAATAGTATTGAAGAAGATAAAATGTATTACTTTGAGTGTATTTTCAAAATTGAAATTTTATTTTCTTATTGGAATGCATTGTTCTATATATGTATATGTAAAATACATCATTATTAATTTATTAATTAGTCATCTGACATGATCAAAATTCGCAAACACGACATTTTGTTTACTTTTAACCGAAATAAAAATTTGATCAATACTGATATAATATTTAAATTAGATACGTAATACGAATTTTTACAAGATATTACGTTCTGCATTATTTAAATAAATATTTTTAAGCATGTGCGATAATGAAATTTTTATATGTTTGCCATATGTCGTCATCAAAAATAATTAAAAGTGCGATAAGCCACAAACGAATATTTTGGCGTAATTAATGTTTAAGTAATTTAGTCTATGATAGTTAGGATTAACATTTCTTACTAAAAAAAATATTTTCTATGAAGATTTTTACAAAAATAAAACATATCAAGAAATGAAGAGCTAATTGCTTAATTTAATTGTTACATGTTATAAAAATATATCCTGTAATACCTTTTCAGATATGCAAATTGCAGCGTTTGTATCGTTTAGCGTAATCATGCTTAATTGAACCCTTCTATGGAAATATTTTGATTGCTTTAATTTTTTATGGCCTGGCTTTAGAAGCTTCTCAAAACCAGATTATAAATGGTATTTCTTTTAATGGATTAACCAAAACCGCTGCGTTAGTTCTTAAAGTCAACTCATCGTTATTCGAGTTATACTTGAGCCTATCTTTTAATAAAGCTGTAAATTTTGAATAAACAAGAAAAAAGATAAGAACGCGATTAAAATTTACCTTCTACGTATTTTTTTTTCAAATTATGGTGTTTTATTTTTAAATTAAATTGCTACATCTAAATGATATTGAATAACATATTCAAGAACATTATGGAATAAAATTTTGTTATAATGCTATGAATATTATTTTTATTTTGCTATAATATAAATAATGTGCAACACTTAAAAAATAGTAGCACACGTTTGCAGAAAGAAATCTTGTCCCATTTATAAGAATTTTAGCCAATTTCATCAATATGGATCGAGACATTCGCAAAAATCGTCTTCTTAAGTTCAACATTATGGCACTGAATCAAATCGGTTTGGTATATTTCGATGACCAAAGATTTCCTAAATTTGAATATTGGAAAGGTGTCTTTTGCGTATTTTCATTTGTTATTTTCAATATAACCGAATACATGTTTGTCTTCATAAATATCCATGACGTGAGTTTGATTTCTTTGAATCTAGCTACGTCTTTGCTTTATTCTTCTCTGATTGTGAAAGGCGCTACTTTTATATGGCATAATAAAAAGTATTTCAAATTGATGACAGATATGCATAATGCAATGAAATTTGTAGAAAATAGTAAACATGATCAATTAAAGCGAATTCTTGATAAACACGTATTCCATTGTTATGAAGTAGCTGTTGCAATCTTCGTTTTCACCACGATATCCCTGATAATATTTTCTGCATATCTTTTCTACACATTTCTGGTGGAATCAGTGTAATTTATACATATTCATATTTTATTTATTATATACTCTTCATAATTTCATTGATTTATTATTTTCAAATTTTAGACCTGGTGTGACTATCCACCCATTGGCGATAGATTCCTGGTTCCCATTCAGATCTGATGAACATAACGTCATAGCTTATTTGATGGTGCAGTGGATTGTTTATTTAGTTATAATGTTTGATTCTTTTTGGAATACTTTACTCGCAGCGATTTTAATTTTTGCATGTGCTGCTCTTCGTATTCTTAATTATAAATTAAGTCATCCGGAAGAATTCGTAGCTATTAAAAAACCAGGAGAGCAAGATGATGGCATACCAGAACCAGCTTTGTACAAATATGTTTTAAACTGCGTCAAGGATCATTTGCTTATTATCGAGTATGTACAATGATGCCTAGAAATTCGGTGATTGATATTCTCTAAATCCTTTTTTTTTCAGATTTGTGAACGACTTGAGAGATATATTAGTAATTCCAATGGCATTAGATTTTATTGTGTTCACAGTTTTGATCTGTTCTCAACTATTCCAACTGTCATCAGTTAGTTTCTTCTGTCGATGTCATTGAATTTCACTAATAATTGTTTGTATAACATTATAACATTTCCAGGTTCCAACTGGTGCAATAGAACTTATTGTTGTTTACGGGTACATTGCAAGCTCGTGTACAATTTTATTGATGTATTATTGGCATTCGAATGAAATTTCGTTAGAGGTAAAATATTTCAGAAGTAGAAGATATTAACATAATTTATAAAATAAAATGCAATGTTTCAGAGTACTAATTTGTGTCAGGCAGCTTATGAATCTTCATGGGTAAATACCAGCAAACGAGTAAAAGATGCATTGCGATTAATTATGGTTAGATGCCAAAAACCACTCGTTTTTCGTGCTGGATTTTATCCTATGAATCTGAGTGCATTCATAATGGTATATTTTTTACATTTTATCCATTTATTTTAAATAGCCTAAGTAATTAATTCATAATCAAATTTTATAGATATTGCGAGCGGCTTACAGTGCATTCACAGTCATGCGTCAATTTGATAAATAGTAATAATTGTTAAAGATTAATTAATTAATTCAATGTTACTGATACCTAAAAAGATGAAATCAAAGAAGGTGCTGATAACAGATTTCAATAATTTATAAAAAAGAAAAATAATAGTAAGATTTCATAGATATGTATCCTTACATTACAATTTAAGAAACTGTGAATAGGCCTAAATAATAAACATTATACGATAATTAGCTGTTATATAGATACAAAAAGAAATACAATATTCACAACAAAGCATTTTTAACCATAGTAATTTGTATCTTTGTTGATTGTACATAAAAATTTAATTGGACACGTAAAATAGTCTTTGACACGTTTTTGAATTTTTTATGATATATACTTTCACCCAACCAAATTCCTTGCACCAAATTCTCGTGATTTAGTTTCTCGTACTACTTCACTTACAGAAAATCGAGAAATATATACTTCAAACTATTCGAAAATATTTTGAACTTTGAACATAATTGTAATTTGTATGAAATTAAAATGGATCACGATATTCGAAAAAACCGTATGCTAAAGTTCAATCTGATGGCACTAAATCAGATTGGTCTTGTATACTTTGATGATCAAAGATACTTGCGTTATGAATATTGCAAAGGAATTTTTAGTGTTTTTTATCTTTTCATTTTTAATATTACCCAATATATGTTTGTTTTCTTCAATATAAAAGACGTGAATTTAATTTCTTTAAATTGCGGCACGGCAGTATTAAACACAACCCTTGTTGCAAAAGGGGCCACTTTTATTTGGCACAATAAAGTGTATTTTAGACTCATGACGGATATGCATGAATCCATGAAAAGAATTGAAAAAAGTGGAAACGATGAAGTGAATAAGATATTAAATAAATATGTCTGGCATTCTTATAAAGTTACTGCAACAATTTTTGTGTTTACGACTATAACTCTCTTCATATTTTCCGCCTATATTTTCTACACCTTCATCATAGCAGCAGTGTAAGTAATTTATTTCATTTTTGTCATTTAATTAATCCAAACCATAGGTGAATATAATTTTTTGAATTATATAAATCCAAATTTACGATACAAACGTTTATTTTTATTTGTGTAACAATTTCAGCGGTTATTGTCGGTTATTTGATGCCGTGTGTGCATCACTAACATCTAAAATATCATAGTCCTAAAAAAAATTGTTGAATTAAAAATTAATTAATTGAAGTTTGTAATAATAGACCGCACTTTCAGGACGTACACCGCCGTATATGTTCTAAGCGTGTATTAGAGTTGTATAATTAATACAATGCAGATATTTTAAACCAGTCTGAAGATATCAAATAGAAATCGCAATAATTAGTTTTCAGGCAAAAAAACTTCATTTTCGACAAAATATTTGGAAAATTCAACTAAATCTCGATTTATATTGATAAAGTCGATTATTTACTTATATCGGCAAGTTCATGTGACTTGCATCGAGGCGAAACGCCACTTACAACTAATATGATTTATAGTTTCTTAAATATAACCGATATTTTTCAGACCCGGTGAGGAAATCCACCCTTTAGCGATAGATTCCTGGTTGCCATACAAAACACATGAGCATACAATTGCGACTTATTTATTCTACCAAGTGATAGCTTATTTAGAAATTATGTTCGATTCATTTTGGAACACACTTTTGGCTTGCCTTCTGATATACCCGTGTGCAATGATTCGCATATTGCAATACAGGCTGAAAAATCCACAAGAATTTGTTGAAAGATCAAAATATGAGGCAGAAACAAAGGAAGAAGTTGAAAAATATAAAGATATTTCTGAAGAAGAGATGTATAGATTTGTGGTACATTGTGTGAAAGATCACTTAATAATAATAAAGTATGTACGATGTCTGTTATGTTACTTTAGCATTTATTTAAAACATATTTCTATAAAAACAGTTCTAATTCCCATTTATCATAAATATAATTATAAGAAATATCTTCTGTAAAAGCATGTTGATTTCCTTAATGTATTCATACCATAAAAAACGCACAACGTCTCGAGTAGTCTAAGGACATTAAAAACCTACCAAATTTAAATTTATTATTTTTCTTTAGTATAGTATAAAATCAATTTTATCCATTTTCATATGTATTTTCAATTTTAATTCAGGTATGTTGAAGATTTAAGCAACGTGCTTGCAATGCCAATGGCTTTAGATTTTTTAATGTTCTCTGCTCTGATCTGTCTGCAACTGTTCCAGTTATCATCAGTAAGAAAACATACATAGTTTTTTTTTACGTACTGAACTAATGATTTAATTCTTGTATGTTTATTTATTATTTAGGTTCCTTCAGATGGTTTTGAACTCGTTATAATTTGTGGATACATCGGAAGTGCTTGCACTATATTACTAATGTATTATTGGCATTCTAATGAACTATCAATAGAGGTAAAGTATTAAAATAAAAACCTTACTAATAGTTATTATTAAGTACATTCCTCATAATTTTAAAAAATAAATATAATAACAATATTGGAAACCACACAATTTGTAAAATTCCAGTAACTGATTTGTTTTCAAACACCTTCAATGTAAATTTACTCTGCTCATGAAGTACTATTCAATTTTTTCCAAAGCACAACTCAACTTTTTTCTAATTATGTTATTTATTAATATGAAAATTAATAATTATTATTAATAATGATTAATTTGTGTTACTGCTTTCAACTTTCTTAATTAATGTCTGTAGTTAAGTATATCAATCAAATATTTAAAGTATAAATTTCTATTTATTAAATTTAATTCTAGAGTCTTAATATGTGTCAAGCTGCATTTGAATCCCCATGGATAAATAGCAGCAAAAGAATTAAGAATGCATTGCGTCTGCTAATGGCCCGAAGCCTGAAGCCACTTGTTTTTCAAGCCGGCTTTTACCCAATGAATCTTCGAGCATTTATTACAGTATGTCCCATGATATTCTAATTATTTTATGAACGTATGTTTTCATTAAAATATTTTTCAGATATTAAGAGGTGCTTACAGTGCATTTACAGTGATGCGACAAGTTGATAAATAATTTATTATTTTACTGTAAGTAGAAAATATGGAACAAATGATTTATAAATATCTAAATTTATTTTGTATTCATTGTTGTCTAAAACATTTGAATAATTATTTACAAATTACATTTATATAGTTAAATAAAAAGAAATACCAGGAGAAAATAAATTAAAAAGTTCTAATAATAATCTTAATTTAAACTATTTTAAAAAAAGAATTTAGCTTACTTAATTACCTGAGTCTAATTTTCTATGACTTCAAACTGATCATCTAGTTCCAAATCATTATTAGATTCATCTATTTCATATAATTCTGCTTCTGAAAATAATGTAGCGAGATCTACTTTGAGAGTAGCTTGTCTTTCCAAGGAAAATTGCTTGAAAGTTTGAGCATAACTAAGAAATAAATAATCAACACTATCTAATTTTTGTGTGTTACTATTCCTAAGTTTATTCATAACTTCTTCATGATTCAATTCAACTCCTTTGAAAAAATCTGACATTTCATCAAAAGTATTGGAGTGATTTATATTTGGCTTGGAACTAGGTTTTGTAGTATGTGTGATTTGTTCTGTTTGGGACGATGTTATTAAGGAATCAACTACATCTGAATATATTTGCTTTTTGGCACAATCATTAAACTGTTCTATGCTATCTAAAGTCTTATCTAGAAATGATAAATGAGCAGCCCACGGATATTTTCCTATATGTAAGTTCTGTTTTCGAGCTCTCCTGTAATTGATGTAACCCCTTCTCAGAGTTCTCCAGTATTGTCTTGCAGCCATGGCTTAAATTTAAGAAAACTTGTTAGAATTTTGTCAATTGTTATTTAATAATTGTGGTACTTACTACTAATATTCAATTCAGAAGATATTTTGTTCCATAAAGGATCATTTATAAATCTATTTCTATAGTGCATATGATACCTATCATATATACACTCATGTTTTGAAACGAAATCAATTATTTTTTCCTTCAACTCAACAACGTTCGCTTCAGCCATGTATAATCCTTGTAATTGTAATAATAATATTCAGAGTTTATAGAAACGTATAGGTGAGTATAGGTTATAACACAACTGTCAAAACTAACGACAGACATCTTCACGTGTTTACTGTTAGGCCGAGGGCGCACGTTAAATATAAGGTTGCCAACCTTTCAACGAAATTAATAACAAATTTGAAATTATGAGTAAAGTAGACCCTCGCTTTACACGGCACCCACGGAGGTACACGGTTTCCATACTCCACGGTATTTACAAAAAACAGAACAGAATTTCATCTGAAATGTGCATTGCTTGAAAATTCTCATCTTTGCAGTTTTTTTAACTTCACCCTTAGTCGAACCGAACCAAAACAAATATGAGAACCTGTTTTTCAACCAGTCTTTTAATTTTAGCATTCCGGTATAAAAAATATTCGCATAAGACCACTAATTATATTCTCATATTGCATTAAGGTAGTATGCATATGCATACCGACTATGGTCAGCACATTTATTTAATAATCAATATTTAATATCTGTAACTTTGGCGACGTTAAATTTAATTAAAGGCGACATTAAATTTAACTAATCACTGAAATATTTCTCAAAAATATATACATTTTTTTCTTATCACCTTATTTAAATGAACCTTTCTATCACATAAATTATTTTAACATATAATATAAATTTAGATATTTTAGATTTATATGATTTTACAATATGAAATTAAATTGAGTTAATAATCTTTAAAAATCAAAATATAAATACAATAAAGAACGCTTGATAAAATAAAAAATTGGCAGCAACTACATCAAGCCAAGACAAGAAAACCAACAAGAAAAATAATAAAAAAGAGATAACAGATTCTTATTGATAATATAAACAACATTATTTAAAATTTTAATTCAATAAAGTGAGATGACGCGAAGTACATATAGCATACAATACCATCCAAGTTTATGTTTTTTTTATTACTAAAATCAATGAATTTTATCAAACAATTAGCTTAACAAGTTAAGTATTATCTATATCTGACGCTCATAAATCTAAGTATTCCTCAAAACCATAAATTGCCTATCAGTCGTTTAAGAATTTTCAGTTTCTTTATATCTGGAACAAAAAGATTCAATTGAAAATATGTAAAAAATAAAATTATTTTGACTGTAAGTAATCTGATCTAATAATATCACAATTATATTTAAAAATTAAACAATCAGTTATATATGAAGTAATAAGCAAAACATAATATTTTGTATAAAAATTATACTTACTTGCAATTAGTGCATGTATAAAATACAGTTTGACCCTCGTCTGCTGACCGTAACTGTAAGGTTGCATAAGACATTTTATCATTGCCACATTTTGGACATCGTCTTTCTATGACAGGACCTTCTGATTCTTTTTCAGTAATTTTTGCTTTTCTCTCTTTTTTTGATTTTGAACCAGTGTAAGTATCAGATGAATTAAATTCGATATTCATGAAAAGTTCCATATTACCAAAAGCTAAAATTTGACAAGTACAAACCATAACTATCATTATTTTGACAAAACATTTTAAAGCATTATTTATTGAAATACTAGCCTTCTAAACCATATTGCCGATTGCATAAATAACAAGTCACTTTCCCAGAATTTTTCAATAAAGGTAATATAGATCCACAGTCGGAGCAAAACCCAGGAGTGGTTTCAAAATTATTCATTTTGAACAGTTAAATTTCTTTAAACCATTCCATACAATAAATAATAAATATATTTATGTTTTATTAGTACACATAACCTAAAACTATCTGTATAGAAGCTTAGCACGTGCCAGCTGTCAATATTTTTTTATGTTGGTACTCTTCTTAACCTAAAAATATTGAAAAGCACGTTGTTTTGACATTTAATAGTAAACATTTAATATTTGTTTAAAACTTAATTAAATAAAATTATTAATAATTTATTATCTTATTTATTATATGAATAAATATGTCTAAACGTCCAGAACATTTGGCACCTCCAGAAGTAGTAAGTATAATTGAGTTCTCATTTGCTTGAAAATTTTATTTAATTTAAAATTTAGCATAAAATGATTGATTTGTGTCATTATAATATTTATATTTTTACTTACAGTACTACAATGAAGAAGAGGCAAAGAAATATACACAAAAGTAAGTCCTAGGAATAGTGTCAATATATTTTCATACTCTCTATCCCTTTCTCACTTGACATAGTTAATTGCTATATTTTTACTGATTTATAATTATTATAATAATAATTCTTTTAATAGTTCCAGAATTATTGAAATTCAGACTCAAATGTCAGAGCGAGCTATAGAATTATTGACATTGCCCGATGATGAACCATGCTTATTATTAGACATAGGTTGTGGATCTGGATTATCTGGAGAAGTACTTGAAGAGCAAGGCCACATTTGGGTAGGAATGGATATTGCACCTGCTATGTTAGGTAGGATTCTTTTTCTTTAAAATCTTTGTAGTTGAAAGTTTGAAAATGATTTCTTTTATAGATATTGCTGTAGAGCGTGAATTGGAATGTGGTGATGTTTTGCTTTCTGACATGGGGCAAGGATGTCCATTTAGAGCAGGATCTTTTGATGGTGCTGTTTCAATATCTGCTCTTCAGTGGCTATGTAATGCAGACCATAAAAGTCATAATCCTGCACAAAGGCTCAAAAAGTAATACTTCAAATTGAAGTAGATTTTTACTGAAGTAGATACTAATTATAATGTTTTGCAGATTTTTTGAATCTCTATATGCATGTTTAACAAGGCAGGCTAGGGCTGTATTTCAATTTTATCCTGAAAATGCAAATCAAGTTGAATTATTGACAACACAGGCCATGAAAGTAATTATTTCTTCATTAAATTAAAATTTGATAAAATCACTAATATATAATTTCTATTGCACTACAGGCTGGTTTCTATGGCGGTTTATTAGTAGATTACCCAAATTCTTCAAAAGCAAAAAAATACTTTTTAGTGCTCATGACTGGCGGTTCAATGTCTATGCCACAAGCATTAGGAACCGAAGAAAATGGTGATTCTAATTGTGTATCTTATGCTAGAAGAAAACAAGAACAATTACGCAAAATGAGAGGTAAACCAGTGAAAAAGTCAAGAGAATGGATCTTAGAAAAAAAGGAAAGGAGACGTAGACAAGGTAAACCAACACGAATGGATTCAAAATATACAGGAAGGAAAAGGAGTGGTAGATTTTAGAAATTCGATAATATATAAAATTTATGTATATATTGTATTATAAAGAATCATAATACATTAAAATAAATGTAAAAAAGTTCTGTAATAAATTGTTGAAAATGATATGGTATAGTGTTAATTAATAATTTTATTTACTAGATCAACAAATTAAAATAATTTAGAATATAAAATGATACAGTACTCTTAACAATTCTTACATAGGCTTTTTGGGATTTTATAAATACATCCCATTAACAAGATAATCTGGATCATGAGCATGTGCTGATTTTCCATGTCTTCGAACTCTTCTTTTGACTAATCTAAGTCTACAACCAATTAGAACAGCTAATGCAGCAGTTATACATACACCTAAAATTATCATTAACAATAATCAGATATTTATATAAGTGCATTTATTGATTGACTCTAATACCTTTGTAATTAATTTTATTTATAAATTCAATAAGTTTGCGCATTTTCTTACCTAAAGTCAATGATAATACTGCTCCTCCAGGTCTTTCTGCTTCACCACCTAGCTCATCAGCCCATGGTGATTGCTCTGGATTGGAACCCTTCTTATCAGAATCTTCATGGTCATGAGAAGCTGGCGTAATTTTATGTATGCTTTCGACTTTTTTGGGTTGTTTTTGTTGTTCTTCTATATCTACATATTCTTCCTTATTTTCTTCATGTTTATGTGGCATATGCTTTGATTCTGTTGTTTTGGCTTCAGATCTATCTGGACTAGCAATTAAATGTGGTTCCTTAAATATGAATTTAAAAATATTTATAATTGTATTATATACTATGTGAATCCACATATAGCATACACAACCCAACTAAAAAAGAAACACATGTAAGAACTATAAGGATTTACCTTTTTACCAGTTATATGTGCAGTTACATCCAGTGGTATAGGCACCTGTCCATTTTGCTGGATCCACTCTTGATGCCATTGTGGTGGTTGGTTTTGTTTCGGCAGGTCATTTAGAGTGGGAATAAGGATAGACTGTTGTCTGTTAGCTAACCATGGGTTCTGTTGTCCTACTTGTTTTTGTTGCAAATGCTCTAAAATCAAAAAAATTAAAAGTTATAATAAATAAAATGCTTAATAAAATCATACATATATTAAAATTTATAAACAATAATTTAACTTTATTAAGTTTTATATGTCATTTAAAAAAATCACCTAGTTGCCACACATCCACTCCACCTCCGCCAGGATGATTTCGATAAACCTCGGAAGGTTCTCTGTAAGCGAGATTTTGCCGAACTTTGTCTGTTTGAGGGTCCACATACTGGGAAGCTATCGACTGAAAACTATTCTGATGATTAAAGGCTCTACCATCAATATCTGAGGATAAAAGAGTAATCATAATATAAATTTAAGATATTTATAAATACTTTTATTATTTATACCGTATGGATGATCGTTTGATGAATGAGGTATCCAATTCGAGTGCGCAACATGTCCTTCTTGTAAATCACTTACGACAGCGATATTAGATTCTCCTTGGTTGTATACATTACTTAGGGGCTGGAAATATCATATTGCTAATTTATGAAAAATTATCGAAATAATAATTTATCGTTAAAATTACTATTAAAGTTATTTATTATAACCATATTTGTCATATTTTCCTATCACAACCTTAAGAATTATTGCAATTTATATTCGACGTCGTACAACTTATGAAACATTCATTTGATACTATTTGAGTTTATTATTAGCTAGGGAATGCAATACCGGTATACCGGTATACCGAATTATCGGTAAACCGCCCGATTTTTTGGCGGTATTTTTACCGGTATTTACCCCAAAAATATCTTTACATAAGCGCTATTTGATACATAATACACTAAAGTTTAAATTTCTCGGAACAAATTTATCTTTAAATTCCATAATCGCATAAACAGCTATATCTTCAAGTGATTCTATAGGATAAACAAATGTCAAATATTATCTCAACTCGTCATTAAACTTAATATTTATTGCTTTACTAAGGGCTTCATATCGTGTTACAACAAAAGAATTGGAGTGATAGATAATGTTTGTTTCATCTTATGTAAAAATGTAATGGTTTTTTAAGTGATATTTGCGCCAAAATATTTTATATCATACAGATCACCTCTGTATAATCTTTATTTTTTTCTTTATACATAATAATTATGATAATTACTAAATATTTTTGCTTACATATTACAATTATAAAATATTTTTCGAAAACGTTTTTAAGTTTGAAAATACTACAGAAGCATCACATTGTTTTTCATAACAATATTCAACAATCATAGTAACTTATTATTTATCTTGACAAAGTATCCAATCTTAAATTAGTGTAGAATTTTTTTTTAATATTGGAGATTATGCTAATTTAACACATCGGATTCAGACAATACCGTTTATTATAATAATGTAATATGATCTTTTATGAGTTTTTGGTCTTTCTTACACATAAGTTTGTTTTTGGTGAAAAGTACTCAATATACTCGATAGTGATAATGAATTAATTAAATTGGATATAGTTTTGTTAAATTATTAATTAAAAAAATAAACTTATTAGTTTATTTTATTGTTTTTATTGTTTAGTTGAATATGGTTGTATTTGTTTATAGATTTTTTTAGATTTGTACTAGTAACTTTCAATTTTGTTTACGTTTGTTGAAGATTAAAAAAATACCGGTAATTTACCGATATTCCGGTTTTAAAATGAAAAATTACCGAAATACCGGTATTGAAAGTTTCCATCGGTATTGCATTCGCTAATTATTACCTTGTCATATGGCACGATTGGTAAGATGGGTTTCGGCAAAGTGGGTTGGCTCTGGACCGGTGCGCTATTCTGTGGAATCGGAGTAGGCAAAGGCGGACACCGCAGTTCGGCGGCTTCGTCGCTTCCGTCGATGCATTGCGGAATGCCGTCGCATGCGTTATACACGGCTATGCATTCACCCGAATGGCATGAAAATTGGTATTCGCTGCAGTGTTGAGCTGCATTTTTTGCAGCGGGAATTGGTTCTGAGAAATATAATTATGACGTATATTTCGATACCAATCAACTGTTACAAATTTACAAATCGGGCAAAACATGGTGTACAAAAAGCGCTTAAAGATAAATATCCTATGACTACCAACTATTGTAATAATCATCATTTATTAAATTTTAGACTGTTCTGGCAATAGTAAAGTTGAAAGAGGACCTTTTTGTTTTGTACTTACTTGATGGTGCAGTGGTTGAAATGTTGATTTTTTCTTCGATCGGTGCCTTTGAAGTCACGTGTCGATTTTCACTAGAATTTAAATGTATTCTTATAAATTTATAAGAAATTATTTTGCTACTTTTCATAAATATATGTATAGTAGAGTAGTTGACAAAAACTTTATTTTATAGTTCTATAAATTAAAACTTTGTAAAAGTGGTATATGTAACAAATTAATGAATAAGTGAACAACATTATGATTTGGGTAAATTAGTGTTATAATCGTATTAATAGTTGTTGTGCCTTTTACAATACGACAAATTCAATACAAGAGTATATTTAACGACACAATTTTGAAATTTTGACGAGGCCTATTATTTCAGATTTTAATAAATTTTTGTAATCATAACACTTTTCAGGGGCCTGCAATATTTAAGAATGTTGATTGACGCTATAACTATTCACTAAATCGTTGTTTACAAAAATATTTGGACTTTTCTGAGATTGAGATCTCTGAAGAGATTATATCTCGAAAAACTAACCAACGAGTCCTTATTGAACCACATAAAATAGCTTTTAGGTTTTTGGTGCAGGAACACACACACATAGTTTTTCCATTATTGGTCTCAAAGACTTGAATCGTTGAAAAAACAAAATTACCAAATCTTACTTTCTTGTCGAAAAAATACACTCCTTCTTCTGGAAGATAATAAATATCAATGAAAATAGAGATGCGTAACTCACTTCGGAGTTTTCACTCCGATACAACTCCTCTCTCGGAGTGAATCCGAGTGGAGTTGTTTCACAGGATGTCCGATTTCCCTAAACTGGTACTAAATCTGTTAATATGTGCAGATATTTGCTTGAGATTTTTTACTAATACAAAGATTTGGGTCGAAAGATGTGGTTATTTTCTCGTCTCACAGCCAGTTTTAGGACTTTCCAGGTGTATGATGTCTCAAAATAATGCTATTTTGTATTCTATATTCTGTACACAATAATGTTTGTCCGTACATGAGCTCTTTCAATGGTATACAATCAGCTAAAAATATTTAGTATTTGATTATAACTTTTACACAATTATTACTTTATAATTGTATAAAAGTAATAGTATGCTAATCAAACTACCTGATGTATAATTAATTCTCGAAAAGGAAATATTAAACAAATATGAGGTATTATTATTTTGTGAAAAATCTTATAAACAAAGATTGGTTCTTATTTCATATATAAGGTTTACTGCATTATTTTCATATAAACACAAACATATTCAAAGAACTCTATATTTTCTCTTCAAAAATAATTACAAAATTGATTTTGATTCCCAAGTTTTTTGTCAATTTGAGATTTGTATGCATACTGAAATGCATTAAATAGTACTTATTATAATAAAATGAACAAAAATGTTTGAACTATTCGTAAACTATTTCCAAAGTCATAATAAATCCTTAGATATGTTAACAAAATACTATAGAACACATTTGTGCCAAGTATTATGTTTCAAAGTTGCCGGAGTTGTGGAGTTGTTAAGTGGATATAACTCCTCTCTAAAGTGGAGTCAACTCCTAACCGATCCGGCTTCGGATATGATAAGCCCATCTCTAAATGAAAATAAATAACTTCAACCTTATATTTACCTTACTGATGCTATTCTAGACCTAAGATTAGCCAACTCCTGTTCGTGTTGTGACATATGACGTTGACTGGCTTGTTGTGCAGCTTCCGCCATAAGTTGCCTTTGTACTTCCTGTTTGAGTTGTTGTCGTGGAGTCGTTAATACTGCGCTGCTGTAGTTGGCGTGTCGTGAAAATTTACATCTGAAATCGTCTGGGGGTCCACAGTGGAACATATAACATGAACCAGGATTCTGGAAATAAAAGAGACGTATTGCATCGCTTGCTGCGGTGGATTACAGTAGGGACAGTCGGGGCCGGTGCCCATCAGGGCGCCAAATTTCTAAGATTGAGGAAAAGTTCTCAGTTATCATTGAATTTGACAATTTGGATAATAGAGAGATTTGTAAATGAAGTAAATGTTTAAGAAAAATATATTCTTCCAATTTTGGGTGACGGATTTATGTAGGATAGAGCGGGGCTAGTGGAGCAAATTTTCACTTTAATGGATGTAGCTCCTCAATGAAAAGTATCAATAAATTGCTATACGGCTTAATGGATTTGTTGTTTATCGCTTAACAAAAGTGTTAATACTATTTTTTGGTAATAAGTAAAATTTAAAAGCTACAGCTGTTTAAATGCAAAATGTCAAGTATGCTCAATATGCCCCATAGGTGGGGCAAGTTGAGCACTAAAAAAGTATAATGAAATCATAGGTTCAATGTCGATTAATGATGAAATAAAATAAGTTTTTAATAACCAGTTCTATATTTATAGTCTTTATTGACAGAGAAAACAAAACTTATAGCAATTTGCTTTGAATAATTAACGAAAAGTAGAATCAACAAAACAATATCGTATCTTAGGAATTATTTTACCATTATATTCAGTATTTTTGTTTAAAATCATTATTTCTTTATATTATTACTTATAGACTTAGCTTAAATCTTAAAAATAATAATTAATTTCTGGAAGTTAATGGTAATTGTCTTAATGACAGAACAAGTTTAGCAACTATGCTCAACTAAACCCAACTCGGAATTTCAAAATAAAAGTGAGTTTATAAAAAAAACCGTGAGAATTATACTCAGAATCTCTGTGCATATTAAAAGTACTATAATTATATGAAAGAATAACATTTACCTGATTAAAAATAAATAACATTTGACTAAACCAGCCGAAAACTCGTGATGAATGACTTTTTTTACTTTTTGGTCTCAAAATAAACAAAACGCCAGTGAGCCTCACTCCCAAGATGTTTATTTCTCCCAAACCTCTATCTTTCCGCCATATAATGCCTAAACGGACGGTGAATAGTTTTCGAGATATTTCGATTGCTCAACTTGCCCCTATGCTCAACTAGCTCCGCTCTACCCTACTTCCAAAATATTTGCACAAAAAAATCACTTTCTGATCGCTTAGGTATTGATGATTTATGGGGAATGGCTATATACAGTTAATAATAGTGTTGAATAAAAAAGTACAAAATGTACAATCAATTTTTGCAATTTTTCATAATGTTTAATTGAAAAGAGTGAAAATTTTCTCGCCTATTAATTAAAAAATTCTATGGGAAAAATATTAATGATTTTTTTTCCTATAAATTACAAATCTAAATAGAAAGACATTGAGTAATTAGTTTGACAAATAACATAGAACTTTAAAAGGAAAACCACAGTGGTTCACCTTTTATTAATGTACTAAATTATATCTTATCTAAATTTTGGTATAAATATGAATATGATAGTCTATTCTTACCTTCTCTTCGTAAACAAAAACATCACACCGAGTTGTTTCACAACAGAGTTCCAAGCATTGCTCCCTTGTCGACAGCTCGGTTTCATCGACAAATTGAGCCCCCATAGCCGTGGATTCTTCCGTCCTTATTATTTTATCCGTATGCACATCGAAAGCTCCCGTGCAAACTGAAGAACTTGACGTAGCCTGTGTCAACAGGTTGACAACGATGAAGAATCCCCAAAAAACACTTGATAAGATTTTCTCCGTTTTCTCCGACGACATATTTATTGCGATGTTTTTCGTTACATCTGAAGTCAAAATGCACTTCGGTGAAAAGTCAACGGATTTGTTTTCTTCGAATCCACGGCGCGGCCATGCTATCGCATGCTCCACGATACCGGAGTTCCGATCGATATTTGCCGAGGTGGAAGAAATAACAGGAATGCGCGCGCATTTGAGCGCAACATACATAGGCAACTTCAATCATTATTAGTCGATTTTATTTGTTTTTATTTATGTTATCATAGTCGATGATAAACCAGAACTAACCTGAACGCCACGCCACCACAAGGTAGGAGAGACATAACCATAAGTTTTTTTTTTATTTTTTATTATATTTTCAACAGCAATCAGAACCTTACGTCCTATGAGCTGTTGGGCTGAAACTTCTATATTTGATGATTTTTGTTATTAGAATTAATCTAATAGGGCTGACTTTTTATTGGTGCAGCAATGCCGGGCAAGAGCTATTTTCACTTGGAAACATATTGCTATCTATATTTCCAAGTGAAAATCGTTGTCACTGCTGCCTGACAACGATACCCCTGAAGTGGGTATCGAACCCGGGACCTCTGATTCAGGCCCCGTCGCTCTTAACCGCTTACCTACGGGCGAG
Organism: Ctenocephalides felis; assembly: GCF_003426905.1. Lineage (NCBI taxonomy): Eukaryota > Metazoa > Arthropoda > Insecta > Siphonaptera > Pulicidae > Ctenocephalides > Ctenocephalides felis. The sequence continues at coordinate 33,513,571 of NW_020536999.1, read as the reverse complement.
CCCAATCATAAGATTATAGCAATATATTTTTATTTAATTGAACATCATTCGCACCCGAATGCTCAATCAATGGATTGGAATCCGATTGAGACATTCTAAGTACTACCAAAAATGGCAGATGTTTTAAGATGAAATAATTGCAAATATATAAAAAGAAAAGAAAAAAAATCATGCAATTCTCAGAATAGATCTGAAACATAAATCTTAATCTTTTGAACATCGAGCGATCACGAGAAGCAGAAACAAAACTTATTGAAAGTATTTATATTTTAATCTAATTAGTATGTAAAGAACTAGTGTACTCTATTAATATGCGAATTCACAAACAGTGATAGATTACAAGACGACGAAGCACTAGAAGATTTCTGAATGCTATACTAATGATTTTACAATAAGCTATGTACCAGAGTAGAACCGATGAATGTGTAATACAAAAAATCTATTTTATATTCCCACATAAAGTTGCTTTCTATAAAAAATAAAAAAACTGCAATGTACAAACAATTATCCATCTAATTAATTATACATCATGTTAACTTAAGTTAGTAATTACTGAACATTTCCTTTATGATTTTTAAGTTTGTCTATATTTTTTTACTCCTTACAATTATTGCGTTCTCACATTTAAAAATCACAGAGCATGTAGCTTAACGCAACTTAAAGTAATGCGAAAAAATATGTTAAAGAAAACATAAATGATTTTGCATAAAAATATTGCAACAATCTTACACATACTGAATCATTAAGATTATAGATTATGATAACGTCGAGAAAAAATAGTTAACAATTATATATGTAACAAAAAGTAAAATCAAAAACTGAACATTTAATAAAATTATGTAATCATAAATCATATCAATATGATATCTGAAAATCAGGTAATATAATGATATAATTTAGATTCAGATTCTGAACTATAATCGCGCAACTAAGCAAATATATCAAATATTAAAAATATCGTGACGCGAATGCTACAATGACATTCATCAAATATTCATTCAGAAATTTAACAAATATTCCATGCATTACCTTTAGTCCTGCAAATAGAATATAATCGATATGTGACAAAGTTAGAACATGTACAATCGATTGTGTAATTTCATATTAGATACAGATCGTTCTGTTTTTAACCGATCTTTTTAACTAAACTCTCTAGCCGAATTCTTATAATTAAGAGAATCGCAGGAGTATAGAGTTCAATTCTTTCTAATATCTTGGTCAGCCTGACCTAAAAATATTGCGTTTACTTAGTTCTATTCTGTAAAAGATTAAAAATAAATTAATAAAGAGATATAAAAAATATTCAATCAATGATAAATATAAACATATGAGCATTCGCACCAATTACAAAAAATAATTTAATAATTTTTATTTACAATTAATAATTGATATTATGTAGTTTCCGAGGGTAAAACTCCCTCGTGTTGTGACTCCCTTGAGCTCTCGACCCTGTATTTACACGATATTGATTTTTTTAAATAAATAAATCATTAAAAATATACAATATTTTTGTACTTGCTAGGAACATTTATAAATATTCATATGACATTATTATGATGTATTGCGATCCACCACCGATCCATCTTCATTTCGTAGACCCCGACATTTCTTTTCGCTTACGTGGACCCCTGAGGGTCCAAATAAGCCACCTTAAGAATTATTGGTTTGGTTGGTTTTTTTATTGAGTCCGACATACCCAGATCATAAGTTTCGCCATATAACAAAAATTATTACAACATCGGGAAATAGAGTGGAGGATACCAAGTTGAGTACGGCAATGATAATCTACTCATTTTTATTTATTTTAAATAATTTTTAATGTGTCAAACTACCTAATAATAATAAATCCAAATTTCGACTCTGTGCAAATCTGGTAAAATGAATATTTATGACAAACGCACATGCGTATAATTCTGATACTTGCCGGTTCCTCTGTGACAAGTGCCGCAAGTCATCTAAATCAAATATACATTTGATGGAAGTATTTGTTTAATTTTTCAGCATATCCGTATACCGGTATTTTTTGCATATATATATATATATATATATATATATATATATATATATATATATATATTCTAGTTTCTCAAATAGTGTGTGCTTATCGGGGATTGAACTGGCGTCCTTGGCGTTGCGTATGAAGGCTGTTCGCCGTTGTATTAGCATAGACTGATCATAAATCTTAAATCTGTAAATTTTGTAAAATGAAGATATTGAATAAATTAATAGTGAATCATTACGAACAATAACACTTGACTTGTTTATATGGAAAATATTATTGCTAAATTGATTTGATAATTATGAATCATATAGCATAAATATGCATATTTCTAACACCTTTTGAAAAATTGATATTATGAATGTTATAATCAAAATTTATTTAATATTTATGAAGCAATTTCTAATTTCGGAGATATTGACAGTACGTAAGAGCCGCATTAAAAAATATTTTTATTTATGCAAGTTCACAATTTAAACAAGTATAAATTAAAAGAAAAAGATTCTACTTAATATTCTGATATAAAGAAATAATGCAAAAATATAATTATTTATATTCTTGCAATGAAGAATTTTTTTTTTAATTCGTTTGGGGTTCGTTGAAAGATGGCAAATCAAATCAAATTTTAGTCTTATTTTGCTTTTTTATTTCTGCAAAGGTAAAAAGGCTTCTTATCTTAAGCTTACAAGTATCGAAATTGGTTTGCCAAATTTCTTTCTGGTGATTTTTCGCTCAAAGATGTAAAACGCTCATGTCGTCCAGTTGAAGTTGATCAAAAAGAAATCATCTACTTTGAACTTATCAATAATACGATCAATAATTGATCAAACAATCATTTCTGATGTCTACATTAAACTAATAGAACTAAACAATAAAGTTGAAAAGTGGGATCTGAATTGGCAAATTGAAGTGGTGATTTATTTCATTATTACATCCACCATGTAGTTCTGATCTTAAACCATATGACTTTCCGTTTCGATCTTCACAAATTAAAAAAAAAATATAATGATATTGACAAATTGTTCATATTTCAGTTTTATATAAAAACTAGAATTTTTTTGAAAATGGACAATGCATTTTCATCATAAATTTTCTTAAAAAAATATCTTTGATTTTTCAAAGACAAAATCCGCACTTAATAAGTGGCCTAATAGTATAATCTTATTTTTTTTTAAATCCGCTTATTGTTAGTTTAAACATTAATATAGATTAATTTGTATAGATTAATTTCTATTTTAATTTATTAAAGTTTAAATGAAATAAAATATAATGAAATGCATGTGAATAGTTGCTCATTAAAAAATCATGAATGTTCGATTAAATTCTCTTATCATTTGAAAAAATTATAGAGCAGCCCATAATTTTGAATGCTTTGTAAACTTTAATTTAAATTCAAGTCTCTCGCAATCTTCTGACGCAAGCGAAATACGCACTTTACTGCTTCGATTTTAGGAATTATATAAGAAAGTTGTCGTCGTAGAATTTATATGTAAATAAATCTCGTTTTCAAGCAAATAATGACATTATTGTATTTCAGTGTTATAATTGTGGGTAGGGTCAATTTCTTGAGTAATCGTTGTACTTGACACTATTTGATAAAATATCAATAATAACGTCATCTCATAATTTATTATAGGCTCTGTGTGATTTGTCAATACACCTTCTTATTAGCGGTAATAATTTTAAATACATAAACGTTCCATGTATATATATATATATATATATATATATATATATATATATACAAACGTATACATGATTAAAATTGCTCTTTATACTGTTGATAACATTAAAAAGCATTTTTACAAAATTTTACATAATATTGTTTTGACTTGGTACAAATGCTGTAAGCTTTCGAAAAATAGTTTACGTACACAAATTACAACACGTTATTTTAGTTTGTAGTACATTTATTACAAATTCGGGTAAAGGTCATAATTTGAATAAATAAATGATTTCTATAAATCAATATTAGGCATACCTAAAAATTTAGCACCTACTCTAAGAAAACTCTATTAATTCCAATATAATTTTGCAAGTCAAAAAAGTAAACTCTCTGTAAAATTTTGAAAATTCCAAACATCCGTAATAGTTATCTTTAGCAAAATGATGATATATCAAAAACCGCTAGTTGAGCAAACACATCAAATATCATAAAAAATCACTAATATTAAATAAAATAAAATTAATATTAACGGATATTATACATATCACCATAAATGTATTTTATCACTAAGCATATTTATTCGCTATATTATATATGTATATATATACATAAATAATTAGGTATACCTATACACATACATACATATGATGAAAAAGCACCAAACTGATCAAACCAAAACTTAATAATTAATATTTTTCTACACTAAGATAAAAAACATTCCGCTGTCGATTTGTAAATGCTCAATAATTTCAGAACTATTATTGACTGTAACAGCTTTGGCATAAATTTACATTAATTAATACATCTGTTTTATGATTAATTAATCAATGTAGACATTAGATTAATTAATTGAGTAAGTAAGTCAACTTGAATTTTAAGTACAGAGGCATTTATGCTGCCATGAAAAATTAGTATGTATATTATGCAACATGTATCTCCAAATGATAAACCTAAATAAATGTTTATGTGATGAATACGATTTGGATTATAAACATCAATTAATTTAAAATGATTTGCACAAACCCAAAAATAAATCGTTTTTCGACGAATGCAACGTCCTCTATAGCTAAAAATATTCGCTTTAATTTTATAGCCATTTATAGGCCATTTTGATATGATAAGTCTAATTATTCTACATGATATTTTTATAATAGATACAGTTTAAAATATTACAATTAGGTACACGATTATTGATATGAAATTATTTAGTCGAATAGTTAAATAATAATAAACTTATAGAAAATTGATTATAATTATATAAGAGAAATAGTAATTTTAATATATGATTACTAATAATTACTTATCGTGAACTTGTAAAATAAAAACACAGAGATCTTAAATCATAAACAAAATATGAAGTACAGCATTCGATAATCCGAATTGAAAACCAAATAAAGTTTTAAATAAATAATCACGCAAAGGAAGAAAAAAATGTGTTGCAGCGCGAGTTCGACTCAGATGATACCATCTTTTTTTTAAAAAAATTGTAAGTTTTTGGATTAATATATATTCGGATCATCAAGTCTCTACTTTATAGATACTTTATAGCTAGAGGGAATATTCAAAACTTACATCTAACAATCATCATAGCTTGGTGTATTTTTGGTAAGTATAAAATTCGGTATAAATTTCATTCGAGCAATCTTGATTAAAAATCTTGTAAAAATTATAAAAGCATCTACATTTTACAAATTTTTGTAACACGTCTTTTTTATTGCTAAATTACTGTTATGAAAAATTTATTGTTATAAAAGCTGTATTATTTTATCTATGAGAGAGTATAAATTACTATCAGGGGCTTAATTTCATTGGGTACTTTTAGCATTTATTATATCGATTATACAAAATTGTTAATCGTGTATTATTGCAATTATATAAGCTATAATATATCATAGCCATTTTTTAATACTGGGTATTATTCATCTTTGAAAAACTCGAAATAATCGATGGTGAATACTATATTTTGAAACCGAATAATTGTTTAAGTTTCACACATTTTAATGTTTTAAATTAAATTAAAATAGTGTTGTACATATTGACAAAGTACTTGATAATTAGATAAGATTGCCACGCATAATCAAAGATTGACACGTGACCACCAATAAATAAAAAAATCGTTACAATTGTATTTTCTCTGGTACCGATATCAAATTGATAATGTTTATAACAATAAGCATCTAAATTATGTATCACGTCAAACATGTCAAGAATGTGTGAATAGAGTACGTCATCTTGAATAAATTCCTAAAATAATCTTAATTAAATAAAATTAATTATCTATACAAAACATAGACAGGGTACTAATCTCTAGATGTGTGTGGCTGGCAAGAGTTTTCCAGAACGGATTTCCAGTTGCCGTTCTTTCGGATTTCATAATTTTCCGGTTGCACTAAACGCTACGCGAAATGATAACGAGTAATTGTGAACGACGGATCGATGAAAAGTTACAAAGTCTTCGCTCTATCCATTAGATCGCTGATGAATCTCTGAAAATAATTAAATAATATATAATTTTTATTCTTAAGATAGAACATTTTGGCCACCTCAATCAGTTACTAGGAAAATACACCTATCCTCCTACACCTATCTATACGGAAGATAGACTCCATAAAAAAACGTGTAATTCGAAATATTTACTTTTACATGAAAAAAAAAACTGTGCTAAAAACATGCTATAAAAAGCCTTTTTTGTAATAAATTACAAAAATATTATTTTTTTAAATACACATATAAAATTTAGTTCTGATCATAAATCGGGGGGTTCCCATCTTATCTACGTATTTCCATCATAAACATAGACTACCAAGAATTCAAAATCATGCGAATATTGATTGTAACCGTCATGAAAAACTAGAAAAAAAAATGAAACCCAGGGCTTTGGTGATCAACCGATTTTCAATAATTCAAAAAACATTCGATTCGTATTGATAAGGAGACGTGTTGATTAGTTTTAGGCGAAGACAAGATTAGCCATTCCGAAGATACGGGGCAAAAAGTGCCAAAAACTGTAACTCAGTTTTTAAGAGAACGGAGCGTCCGATTTTAATAATTCAAAAAACATTTTACTTGTATTGACAAGATTAATAACTGATTTTGGGAAGGCAGTTTCAGCGGTTATGGACTCTCAATAAAAAAGTTAAAAAAATGTCATTTGGCAGTCAAAAATGTTCATTGGACATATGTACATCAAATTATTAGATATTTTATAGAGATTTTAATAATGTATAAATATTTTGTGTAATTTTTTTTGGGTTTTGTACCAAGATTTTTTATTACGGTACGGGAAGTTCCTGCAATTCGCCTTAAGGCACGATGCCATGCAACCCACTAGTATCTTATTATTTTTGTTCATTTGAATTTTGAAACCTAAATCGTAAATAACATTTTTAGAACCACAGTCAAAAATAATGACACAATTGCGCTAAGTTTTTAAGAATTAAGACTTTTTGTCCAACTATAATCTTAAAATTTTCAAAATTGATTGACTTCGAAAACCCGTTCTTTAAAAAATGTACTAAAATTCCTAATGAATGAATATTGTATTGTATTAATAACATTAAAACAAATATTATAAGGTAAATTATGTTAAGAATATAAATACAGTTATTTATAGCATTACTTTTGCTTTACAAACACAACAAAAAATTACCATAGCCGGAAACCCTTTCACATAAAATAATATATAAACCATATAAAGCACCATAATCAAATCCGGTGTGAACTTTTTCGTACCCCATGTGCGGTTTTGAATATCTGATCACTATCCTCTCATCCGTCATAAAGCAATTCCAATTTTATTCAAAAACCGCATTTGGAAATAAATCTTGATCAAAGTGTTTAATTTTTGCCGGCAATAATCGCCACACTAAAGGCGACGCATAATTTTGATTTGTATTGGCGGAAACACCGGCTATGAGGTAAACGAGGACATAAATTCATAAGCTAATATGTGTGCAAGAGACACCCATGATGAGAATAAACAGACAGTTGGATTTTAATTTACTCAATTTTATTTCATAAACAAACGATAAAAATATCAGGTGAATGAGAAATGAATTATTTAGGCTGTGGGATTTCAAGAAGATATAGAGAAACGAGTATTGGAACCAGAATTCCTAAATTGGGGTTAGCATAAAGAAATGCTTCCAAAATTTGAACTACTATCCAGTGCATTGCGATTGCCTTAATAAATTAAATATAGGGACCAATTCTGCCGCATAACAGATCAATATTATGGCAAGGCTATGTTATGAAGAACTTTCCATACAAATTAGTTCTAAATATTGACACAAGTCATGCGATTTTGTCAGGTTGTCATAAAAAACGATTTTAGATAACAGGGTCTTTCTGACTTAGGTTCATAATATACGGGTGACGTTGCAGTCTATGTGTAAAACGCTTGAATCCACAGCAAATACAAGACATTTTGACAGTATTCAGTATGATTCAGTAGTATAATCTATGGAAGTTGGAGCGTAACACGGCCTTGCCATAACATTCATCTGTTATGCGGCAGAATCAGTCCTATAGATTTTGTAAACATAATAATTATATAAATGTTTGAATTTTAAGTTTTTTATAGCAAAAATTATAGTTTCATACATTATTTCCAGTAAAAATCATTATCACTATCAAATAATGTTTGTAAACATAGTAGATTTGTAGATGTTACTATGAATTTTACTAGTTACCTATGATTTTCAAACAAATTGAAATAACAAAAGTAACTGAACAATTGTAATAATTTAAGCAAAAAGCTCGATATAAAATCGTTTAGACTATTCTGACCTTTTAAAGACGAGTTTATCAATAACGGTTTAATCCATCAATCGTCAATCTCCATCATCATTTCATATTCTCAATTATCGAAATCTAAATTTTTATGTAATATTGCCACAAAGTCTCTCATTATAAGCTAGTTCGTCTTATGTGGTCCAATAAATATAATCAACTGATAAACCAATATTTATATAAGTAAGATTTAACTGTAAATCAGAAGATAATAAAAATGATATATTGTTGTGAAAAATGATTATGCATATGGCACATGATTATTCACAAGTTTCTGGAAATACAAATACATATATGCATATGTATATAAATCTATAAATTATTATATATAATAATAAAAACGCGTGAAGCAAAATGGTGTAATTTTTGAGAGTTGAATTAAAAAGAAACGATTTAAATAACTAAAAGCCAAAATAAGATGTAATAATGTGTAAGAAATAATGATTATAATTAAAACGGCCTTAACTTGTGTAAAAATTATTCATAATTTAAATTTAAATGCATTTAATGCGTGTTTTTATAATAAATAAGTACTTCAAAAAATCACGCACTATTTCATACATATATTCATCTTGCATAATAATTAACACATTAATGCTAATTTCTTGCAAGTACAAAGATTTAAGTGTCATAAGACTTGAAAGCTAAAATTGCAAGTGATTAAAATTTATTTCACTATTTTAAAGTGCAGTAGGATATATGAAGTATATCTCTGTTGATCCGATCAAAATAATTAAACTTAATGAACAAAACGTTTCTGTAAAATTACAAAAATAATGTATATACCTACAAAAAATTAAAAAAATGTTTAACATCTAATAATGACTTTATTAATGTGAATTTAAGTGCACGTTAAAGTAATTGTCTATTAAATATAGTAAAACAAAAATGTAATTATATTGTTATACTTACATGCTACTATAATAAGCAATGGCTCTAAAAGGAAAGTTTTTCTTTCACACAAGAATGATTTTACATACGTTCCATTCAAAACAGTGAAAATACTCTTGAAAGAAAGATGAAAACATTCAGATCCAAACAAGATAATTAAAAAACGAATTTTTATTTACAAGATTTTTCATAATTATACGTGCAACATGGAAAATAACATGTTCAGACAATTTTGTAGCACAAAAACTATATTTTAATTAAAAATTAAAAGTTATGTTCTTTTCGTTGATGTATTGATGTTATTTAATATAATTTATATAAATTATATTGCAATATTAATAAATAATATTGTAAACATATATTATTTAGCAATATTTATAGCAGAATAAATCGAGTAGAATTTTTGCCAAAAGGGATTTTTTTAATATTAGTCGGATCATCGTGTAAAAGCAAAATAATAGTGCTCAAAAATATTTGATTAAAATTGTTAACTTATTAAGTTATTTAAAAATAGCCAATTTCATTTTTTTTGGTACTGGTGTTTGATCAAAATTAGAATTTTTTTTTGCTGCTCGTTCAATATATGTAAAAACAAAATCGTAGTACTGAAAAAAGTTTCAGAGATTTCTGAACATTTTGGTATACCTTAGAAAACATAGATGTATGTGTGTGTGTGCGGATACAAATTTTCATTGACAATTTCGAGAACACCGATCAACCCACTTAAATAATTCAAAAAACATTCGATTCGTATTGATAAGGAGACGTGCTGATTAGTTTTTGGCAAAGGCAAGTCTAGCCTTTCCGAAGAAGGGCAAAAAGTGTCAAAAACGGTAACTCAGTTTTTAAGAGAACGGAGCGGCCGATTTTAATAATTCAAGTTGAATTATTCAACAAACATTTTACTTATATTGACAAGATGAAGAACTGATTAAATGTTTGGGAAGGCAAGTCTAGCGGTTTTGGAGATTTAGTAAAAAAAGTTTTAATGATGTGTTTCAATTTTGTTTATATTTCTATGAGTTTCGTAACATCGTTTGTCCGTTAGACGGCCTTCAAAATTTCCAAACTATTTCAAACTAAAAAAAAACATTTTTCTCCAGAAAAGTAATTTTTTTTCAGAAATTTAAAATTTTTTAAAAATATAATTTTTTCAAAGTTTAAAACATTTTTAGTAGTTTAATTCATTCATTCATTCAATCATAGTTCCAGCAATTTGCCTTAAGGTACGATGTCATACACCACTAGTTGGTTTTGGTGTTTGATCAAAATTAGAATATTTTCCTTCTGCGGTTTTCCCACCAGCTGCGATGTCTAAATGGTAAATAATATGATGTTAGATCAATATTAGTCCGCCATCCTATAAAACAAAGCGTGCTCGGGCGACTAATGAAACAGGTTTCTATGATCTGATGACACTTAAACCGCATCGGTTGTGTTTCTTAAATGTGTGTTCTGCGGTCAATTTAATGGGCGATTTTTTCATCGTTACTTTTAGTTTTATGTCTATTGCTAGATGATACCGTACAACGTGCGTGTGGCCCGTGCTGGAAAATCGAACAATCCAGAAATTGACTGATAGACCCAATGCAATTCACAAGCACATAATTGATTCTTTTTATCTCAAACAATAAAACTCTTGAGCAATTTGTTCATTTAGTGTATTAGGCTGGAAACCAAGTAATTGCGGTTTTTATCTTAGATGGTTTATTGATGAAGTAGTCAAAATTTTTGCTAAACATTCGCGAAACAGATCGATTGCTTAGTTTTTGATTGACGTTCGTTGAAAGATAGATAATCAAAACGATTTTTTTTGTCATATTTTGCTTTTTTATTTCTGCTAAGGTAAAAAGGCATCATAAACTCACAAAAAGTTTTGAGCAGTTTATGGTATCGAGGCCAAAAAAAATTGCAATCGCAAAATTAGTTTGCCAAATTTCGTTTCGGTAATTTTTCACTCAAAAATGAGAAATACTCTGGCAGTCCAGTTGAAGTTGATGACAAAAAAATTATCTGCTTTTCCTCTTACCACCCAACCAAACGATCTATTCTGATGTCTACATTGAACAACTAACAAAATTAGACGTACAAGTCGAAGAAAAACGGCCTAAATATACAAATAGAACGGTGAGTTATTCCATTATTGGCATCACATATCTTTAGACAGATTGCAAAAATGATTGGAGATATTAGGATATTGGTTGGGATGTTTTGCCACATCTTTACATCATATAGTCCTGACCTCATAATCAAACCATATGACTACTGATAGTTTCGATCTTTACAAAACTCATTGAATTTTAAAAAAAATCAATAAAAATGATGGTGTCAAATTATACCTGGTTCAGTTAATGCAATAATAATTCTGCTAATAAAATCTTTTAGTTTCGATCTTTACAAAACTCACTGAATTTCAAAAAAAACAATGATCATGATGGTATCAAATCGCTTCAGTTAATGTAATAATAATTCTGCTAATAAAAACTAGAAGAGTTATGCAAAGTTTGAGTTCAAAATAGACAATGCATTTCAGAATAAAGTCATTTAGTTCCACAAAATAATGATTTTCTAACAAAAATCGGCACTTGCTTAGTTTCCAGCCTAATAATATTCTTACTCTTTTTTCTGAACACCAATCAGAATTTTGTCACAATATACGAGAAATATTTCGTTAAAGATTTGGTTGCTATTTTTATTACTATATTACTACATACTAAGCTGTTAACAAATCGTATTTTATGAGATTAAAAAGTAAGTATGTACAAATGTTGATGCATGTACTAATAATGTTCTCATTATGAAGCCATAAGCTTATAATGATACTTATAATTTGCCCAAACATATTTCTAATTTCCAGCTACACGTGTAAATAATAGTATTTGAAGGTAATTAAGTATTACTTTAAAAATACTGTTTGAAGGTAATTAAATTTTGAATATTACCTCAAGGTAATTGCATTTTAATAATGCACACAAGTTGAGTAACTGGTGCAAAAGATAAAAAAATCGAACAAAACAGCTTTATTTAATACTGGCACAATTCTGTGGATCCACGAGCCCGAGATAAATAACGGTTGGCGCCAAATGCCCTAAAACTCGGACATTGGAGATTATCGATCGAATATTTCGACTCGAGACATATAGGTATATATGGCAAGATGCCGTTCTCAACTACCGTTAAAAATAGAAAGGATTGTTATTTTCTGCATTCTTAATAAATACGAAAAATGCTCATAATAAAAATGCGATTCTACAAAGTCGTCAATCTGAAGTAATAGGTACTCACTTTCCTCGCGTTACGAGAGTGAACTTATCAAAATAATTTACAACATTAGAAATGATAAATTTGATGATTTATTATTTATTGTTCATTTGATATTTAGGAGCACTGAATTAATGCACTTTCTAGTGATGCGGATCATTAATTCATTAATCTTGTTATTGATAGTCCATTTTTTGAATCAGATATATTATATAATACATTTTTATTTAATTTACATTGTATCTGCATAAATCGTTTTTGCTTAAATGATGCTAAATTATTTACTATAATTAGTTCAATTTTTCTCATTTAAAATAATAGAATTAAACTAATTTATACTATGCTCTTTTTGGTTAACACAGTAATAATATTTTACAGGATATACTGATTGGAAAATATTATATAACGTGAGAGCTGTTTGCCAATAACGTAATATATTTATTTTACGTGTACATGTTTTGCTTTGTTTCATCAATAAATATAACTTATGTAAATATTTTTCGTATTTTGAGGACACGAAGTACTTAAATGAAGTAAATACTGGAAAAAAACATTTTAGTTTCTATAAAAACTAATTCTTCATAAATTGATACATATTGGTTCTGGAATAATCCAGATTTTTATTGCTAACACACTTGATTTTATTTTACTTTTGAAGACATGATGCATGGAAGACATTATATAATGATTTAAAGGAATGTTTAAAGGAATAATCTAGAACAGTTCATTTAAATTCAACAATAAAATCTGCAATCTATGATTGAAAAGAATTGTAAATGAATAGTAAAATATTTAGTTAAATATATTAATTTCTGACACAGAAATATTCAATTACATTACGAAGATAATTTATTATACAGAATCAAAACTCGTATATAAATTAAGATTTAATCAATAGTCAGTTTTTGTGCCATAAAAAAATTATATATGCAAATTACGGCTTCGAACTATATGGGACCCATTTTACGATCCATTTGTCTAAAAATAAACGTTTAACGCGATTAGGAATATGAATGAGGTGGCCTCAGAAACGAGAATTTATAGAAAATAAGCAGAAAATTGTATATTAATAATAAAATAATACTCACGCTTATTTCTTTCTGTGGTTTCTTAGACTCGGCTAACAGTTCCTGTAATAATTCGTTTTATATTATATTTGTTGATATGGTAAAAGGAAACATAAAAAATATTTTTCAAGACTTGTGAAAAAAGTATACTGATCACAATTACAAAAATCAGTAATAGTGACCATGATAGAATGTAAGTTCATATCATATTCTGATTCACAGATAAAATAAAATCATAAATAAAAAAATACATCATAAATTAAAATTAGAAAAAACCATAATAATCAATTAAATTTTCATTGACTTTTCTTTCAAATACTTTTAAAGTTTTCCCTTGTTTGTCTTGTCTAGTGCACAATTTACAATATTAAATAATTATCGTTAGAACTAATATGAACATTTATGAAATTATTTAAAAATAATAATGTTTTAAAAATCATTTCGACGAAATAAATGCAAACAAAGTGAATAACATAAAAAAAAATGTCTAAAACGTTGCTACTAGTAATACATGGTATGTAATGTATTTAAATTCGTTTTTGTTAATTATCGATGAAAATAAAATGAAGCAACTTAAAAGTAAATACTTATTAAGTACTGCTAATTAAAATATGGCTTCTTAAAAGTCAATCATGACTTTTTTTATTTATAAAAAATGAATTTAAAAAAAGTCAATCATAATTTACAATCGACATCAGAACTAATTATTATTATTTTGCTTTATTTGATTAAAAAATTAAATAAACAAAATTGAGTTTCTAAGATTGTTATATTATTTTGAATAATATTTAGTAGATATAATTCAAAATAGTATAATATACTTATATTTCATTAAAAATAGATAAATTATTTTCAATTAACTTGAGTACTAATGAAATAAGTGAAACAACATAAAATTAAATATTGATCTAGTACAAATTTTATCTTAATGGACATCGAGAACAAATAAGAATATTAATTATTATTTAACTTTTAGTTGCATTTCAACAGAGCCTCGACGTTCTTGAAACTGGTCAAAAAATTGTATAAAAAAGCAAAATCTTGACAATGACAAATAGCGATTATAGATTACAGTCGATATTTCCGGTGATCTGAAGGAAATGCGATAACAATATTGTATTCCTTTTTTTATCATTTATAATCGGTTTGTGGAGTTCGCTTTCAAAGAATTTGTAAAATTCACAGAACTTCTTTGATACAATATCTCGATCTCGTCAAAGTTTATTTATGCATACCGCAAGCGACAGAACTTTGAAAAAGTATATGATGAATCATATAAATAAATGTATAAATAATATAAATATTAAGTAATAAAAATATTAAATCAAATTGTCTATCAATTTTCAAAAAAAAATTGCATTTAATAAGGTACAAGTATCGTACAGAACGCAGAACTAATTCCACACGTAGAATTTATATACGAGTATAAAATGTAATTGATATGGTAAAGGATAATTAATTCGTAGTATTTTTTGATATCAGCATTTGCTTGCCACAATGTTAAATTAATATGTAAATTTATAGTTCCATATTATGTAAAATAGCATTTTAATATAAAAAAATATAAATGGATAAGTAAATAAACTTACATTGAGGTAAGCTTTACGAACTTCATCGCTGGCCATATCGAGAAGTTCATCTATATCTACATCTACAGCTTCCGCCTGCAATAAAAATAATAATTAGTAATATTATTAAAATAATGAGTAATATTATTACAATATTATTTTTTTGTTTTATTAAAATCATTTAATTATAAATAGTTGTAATTCATAATCAAAGTAATTATCTTCAATGATAAACACCATCGCAACTCGTAATTTATTTATAAGCATGGGTCGATTAAACTAATATTATCGTTTTTCTTAAACTTGTTTCAACACACAATTCATACATCACCGAGTTTATATATAGAATAAAAAAGAAAAATATAATACGACAAACAAAACAACATCATAAATTATTTGCTCCTATAGAAATGAGTACTTAAATTCTCGATGTGACTATACTTCGTCTCATTATACTGTCACGTGCAAACAATAGAAGAATAGCTTCAAAACCCATCTCTCCGAACAAAATTTAACGTATGAAATAGAATAT
Organism: Ctenocephalides felis; assembly: GCF_003426905.1. Classification (NCBI taxonomy): domain Eukaryota; kingdom Metazoa; phylum Arthropoda; class Insecta; order Siphonaptera; family Pulicidae; genus Ctenocephalides; species Ctenocephalides felis. The sequence goes on along the minus strand of NW_020536999.1, from coordinate 33,497,796 downwards.
ATGCTTACCGTAAAATTAAATGTCGAAATATTAAAAACCATAGCATTTTTTATAGAATTTGTATACAATTACACGAGGTTTTCAACGATGAATTGTATGGTAATTCGTGGTTAAGTGCGTTTACTATAAAATACAGTCAACGGTAACAACAATTAATTGTTTTACTCTAGTATTTCTATAAGAGCGCACACAGGTCTTAACAATTTATAAAATTTCCATGTATTTACTAGGATTCATAATATTTGATGTTATATGCAAACTTACAATGCAAACAAAACAATTTATCAACTACATATTGAAACATGATATTTTGTTTAAAATTGCAATGTGATATTTTTCGTTGCAACCTTACATTTCTTATTATAAAAGAAAATTTTCTTATTATGAAATCTGTTCAAATAAATAGTACTAACTCATTCAAATCTTAAAACACATATTTAACAAAATATATTATCCAAAAGCTATAATTTAATCCATTAATAATAACAACTAATAAACTTTACTGCATTCATATCCCTGACGTTCCACGCCCATTTGAAGATTTTTGGCGCAGTCATTAAGAACCCAAAACATCAATCATGTGTAATCACAAAATTAATAATTATGAAAAACAAAAGATTAAATTCTTCGTGTATGCGTCAAGTAAAACTTTTAAATTATCGGTTATCATTGCCTTTCTTTTTTTTTTTGAGTTCCTGAATATTTAGTAGAGGAATATTTTTTATTCGGATGTTCAGAAAATGATTCATAACAGGACGCATTCCTACATTGAAATTGAACAGAAAATTGATTAAAAAAACATCAAGTATGTTAGGGGTGTAAGGCATCGTGCCTTAAGGCAAATTGCTGGAACTTCCCGTACAGTAACAAAATGTTCGAGGAATATTAAATGTTTTCAAATATAAATAAATACTGTAGCTTGTCTAATATTTATAAGAATTATATAAACTGAATTGCAAAGTAGAAATTATTTGTTTAAAGTATATTAGAACTTTAGTCAGAATTAAAATTAAAATCTGAATTATTTTCGATATACAAAAAAAAATTTTTTTTGAAAAAAAAAAATTTTTAAAAAAATTTTAAAACAAAAAAAATTTAAAAAAAAATTTTGAAACAAAAAAAATTTTTTTTCAAAATCAATTATTTTGTTAAAACAAGCAGAAAGTTCTTTGAATCATTTAAATCTGACGCTTAGTTCTCTCATTTTTTGCACATTTAGCTCTGTATCTTTGAAATGGCTGGGCCTGCCTTTGCCAAAAACTAATAATCTCTTCTCCCAATCATTACAAATTGAATGTTTTTTAAATCATTCAAATCGGATGCTCCGTTATCTGAAAAACTCGATTTCTATTATTATTCTGCACTCTTTGCTCCTTATCTCCGTAACTGCTGGACCTGCCTTTACCAAAAACTAATCAGCACATCTCCCTATCAATAGGAATCGAATGTTTTTTGAACCATTCAAATCGGTTGATCCGTGCGCCCGAAAACGTGACTGGAAATTTGTATCCATACATACATACATACATACATACACATCCATTTTTTCTGATGTATGCCAAAATCTTCAGAAACCTTCAAAACGTCGAGAAATGCAAACATTTTCAATTTCGATTTTTGGACGATTACAATAACTTACCCTGAGGGAAGTTAATTATTGGTATAGTAGAAAGAAATTAAAACTTTTTAATTAATCCAATTTTTTGTTGTTATTTTCCAACTAGCTTGTGGTTTATTCAATTGCCTTCAATGAAAGATAATACTTTTTCAAGCAATATACTATCGACTATCTAGAACTGTCTAAGATGCAACAACAGTAAGTATCCATCAACTCCTTAAGCTTTTTTGATCTCGCAAGTTGCGGAAGACATTTGATAGAGACATGCGTGTGAAAGACGCACAAAAACAGGTCAAGCACACACTCCCGTGTTCACAGAAGTATGTTAATTTTAGCTTGACCACAGAAGGTAACATTTAGTGTCACTTCTAGATTTTATTGAAGCTTTAATACTGTATGTATGCATTGTGCAATTAACAAAAATACAGTAAGTGGAATACTGAAATATAAAATCAGTATGAACCTGATAATTATGTGTCACCAGATAGTGCAGAGTATACAGACATAACTATATAGCCATATATGTAATGAAAAAACTTTGCATATTGTTTCATATGATATAGAAATATCGGTTGACTATTGCCAAAATATAGATATCTCTATCGATGAATAAAGCTGTAATTAAAATCACCATATACACATCAGATTTAAAAATGGAAAATACATTTTTGACATCAAATGCGTATTTCATTCTACCTACATTCATACAATTGAATCACCCACGCCAATAACTTAAAAAATACAATAAAACCTAATTTGGTATTCATCATTTAAATATGTATATATATGAGGAAAAAACTAGGTTTGCACAACAGAGTATTTTAATTATAAAATAGTTTGCCCATCTTCATATACGTGAAACAAAAGCTAATAAAAACGTGAGTTTTTAAATAAATGGGCTAAAAACGAAATCCATTTTTTATGGTAGATCACGCATTCTTCACATAAATGTTCATAACAATGAGTAAAAATTCACTTTCTTTGTTTTTAATCATAAAAGTAGAACAATGCATCCGAAACATTTAAAATTTCACATAAAATTTATTCAAAATAATGAAAACTGCTTTTGTGTATTGAAACATTTTGAATTTTAACTAATATTCTTAATTAGGTTCCCGAAGTAAAAGTTTTTTCCTGCAAAACCAAATTTATAAAAATGATGTGTGGGAGAGAGAGATTAAAAAATTCAAAAATTATTCGAAGATATTGGATGGGAATCGCGTTGATTAGTTCTTGGTAAAGATCGACCGAGCCGTTTCTTTGTAATTAAGTAATACATAAAACATTTTGACGCTCTTAGTGAATTAAGCTAATACAAACGTGAGTTTTTAAATAAATGGACTAAAAACGAAATCTATTTTTTATGATAGATCACGCATTATTCACATAGATGCTCATGAGCAAAAATTCACTTTCTTTGTTTTTAATCATAAAAATAGAACAATGCATCCGAAACGTTTAAAATTTCATATAAAATTTATTCAAAATAATAAAAACTGCTTTTGTGTATTGAAACATTTTGAATTTTAACTAATATTCTTAATGAAGTTCCCGAAGAAAACGATTTTTTTCTGAAAAAATGATGTATGTGTGAGAGTGATTTAAAAATTCAAACACTATTCGAAATTATTATAGACCAGCGATAAGCAATTGAACTATAAAAAATTCATCAATGCGATTCTAATCAGAATCCATGTTGAAACATATGTACGATTTGTGTATTTCGTAGGTAGGTACTGATCACAGTTGACTTCCACAATTAAATAAAATACATATTTTGAGCATAACACGGAATGGATGAAATGAAATTCATCAGTTTTCAGTTCTTATTTATTAAGAAAATTATGTATAGGTATCGGGGTGTTCATGCAACTTGCCTTAAGACAAAATGCTACTTACAACTAGTTCTTTTACATACTATTTAACTCTTTAGGTTTCTACGATACATTGTTTATACATATAAATGCAAACGAATAGACACACAAAACACACCAAATTATTATAGGCCAGCGATAAGCAAATGAACTATAAAAAATTCCTCAATGCGATTCTAACCAGAATCCGTACTGAAACATGTACATTCTGTGTTTTTCGTAGGTAGCTACTGATCACAGTTGACGTCCACAATCAAATAAAATACAGAAAGCACAGCATGAAATGGATGAATTGAAATTCAGTAGATCTCAGTTCTTATTTATTAAGATAATTATGTATCGGTATCGGGGAGTTCTCAAGACAAAATGCTACTTACAACTAGTTTTTTTTACATACATTTTAACTTTTAAGTTTTCTACGACACATTGTTTGTCCATATAAATGTATACGAGTAGAAAAATAATATAAAAAATAAATTAAAATACTGCAACTAAAACATTAATACAACAAAGTCTTGAAAGCCGCTCCAATTAGCATCGCAATTACAAGTAATGCTATGGGAATATGAATATTTTCTCTCCTGCAACACTTCCATTACAGCGTTATTATATTTACACCTTAGTCATTGTCTATGAAAATATAAATCTTAATAATTTTATGCATATTTAAAACAATGCGAAAACCTCCGACTTTCTGTAATGAATATTCATTGAGCAAAAATTCTTCGCTACGTCTGGACTGTTGCTAGTTCCCACTCTCGATTATATTTTTATTATGGTGCATTTATTTATTTTTTCCTACTGGTATAAAGGTGTAGCGGGAGTCAAGAGAAGCTAAGTGTATAGAAGAGAAGGCCCAACAACAACAAAAGCGTGCAAAATTGCATTCGTGCGCGAATCGCATCATGCGCCGGGCTATTAATCGGACAGGGGCAGCAAAATTGTTTAATATCAGACAGGAGGGTGATACCTTTAGAAAAAGAACTAGATTAACTAGATCATTCGGAACAATCAGCAATATAGATGATTTCATAAAGATTATATTGTTGCCGTTTTTAGATATTGATCAGTATCGCAAAAATTTTATGAAGCAGGTATGAGTATGATATGAGGCCCTTTAAAAATTTCAAATATTGGTTATGCCACAAGATAATGATATAAAAAAGTATACAATTGTCAGAATAAAATATTATGCTATCCCTGTAAAAAATCATTAATCATAAGCCAATGCATATATGCAAATGAAAAACAAAACTAGTGGTATATGGCATCGTGCCTTAAGGCAAATTGCTGCAATTTCCCGTACCTTATTGAAATATTCGAGGAATATTAAATGTTATCAAATAGATTATTATAATTATTTGAAGTATTATATGTGATGTTTAGAACTTTAGTTAGAATTAGAATGAAAATCCAAATTATTTTTTGATATCCAACAAATTTTTTTTGAAAATTAAATTTAAAAAAATTCTTTACCCAAAAGCAATTGTTTTGTTAACACAAGCATAAACATAAAGTTTTTTGGATCATTCAAATCGGATGCTTAGTTATACCCAGTGGCGTCGGAACCGTGTGGGCTGTGTGGGCTTGAGCCCACCCATGAATTTTGATGGCGGGGCTCAGCCCACCCATCAATTTCAAAAAATTATATGGGCTAATATCTCTAAAAAAAAATGAGGCTACTGGCAGCCTATCTAAAAAAAAAAAAAAAACGAGCCCACCCATCAAAAATTTGGTTCCGACGCCCCTGGTTATACCCATTTAGCTCTGTATCTCCAAATCAGCAGGACCTGTTTTTTCCAAAGTCTAATCACCACTTCTTCCTATTATTACGAATCGAATGTTTTTTGGATCATTCAAAGCGGTTGATCCGTACACTTAAAAACTGACATTTTTAGCACTTGTAGCTCCATATCTCCGAAGCCGCTTGATTTGCCTTTGCCAAAAGCTAATCAGCACATCACCCTATCAATGGGAATTAATTGCTTTTAAATTTTTCAAATCGGTTCATCCATACGCCCAAAATCGTCGACGAAAAATTGTTTCCACACATACACACGCACACATCAATTTTTTCTGAGGTATGCCAAAATGTTCAGAAACCTCTGAAACGAAAAGATATGCAAAAAATTTCATTTTCGATTTTAGGCCCATTACTATAACTTACCCTATGGAAAGTTAAAGATCTGTTCAAATAACTTTTTTGATATTAATCCAATTTTTCTACAAATTAATCCTTTTACTTAATATTCGAATATGTAAGCAGGTGCATACGGCAAGACAAAAATATAAATACTTAAAAAATTAAAATGAAATATTGTAGATTAATTAAAATTATTAAAAAAAATATTTTAACAATAATACCCAAAGAAAGCATGATTTTTTAAACGATAGCTATTATATAAGGAAGTATATGAAAATATTTGTAAGCCATATGAGTTGAGCTTCGTGCGTTCATGAAAGGAAAACAATGTATGTGGATCCCAGCGTGAATGGAAATAGAAAACTGCAATAAATGCTCACTTTAATGCTTTTGACGCACCATCATATCACTGCTTTGTGCTGCGAATCGAGTGTATTTAGTTATTTTTCATATAAACTTTCGCAACATCCTACAAATGACCACACGCTCTAGTTAATCTAACAACAAGAAATACCGCCGGCCTTCGCGGTTTGTCCATCTGATTGTATTTCTTATTGTTATTCTTATAATACTTGCAATATGACTAAATGAGCGTTATGTATGCGTGCACGTTATAACGTTTATGAATGCAATATGGCTTTTTGTGAAACATTAACTCGAGGTGTTCGTTGAGTTATGAAATTATTGAATTATTCATTCTCAATCAAATATTTCGAAAAAAAAACAATATATATTTATCTTAGAAACACTTATTTGTAACCACAACTTTTGTTGATTACAATGCAATAATGGCAGAAGTAATAAGGTCTCTATAAATTGCTGGTCTTTGTAAATATTTAATTTTTCCATTAAGGATAGCGCTAGTCCTACGCGGTATACCCCTATAACATATTCATAAAATATATATACATATATATACATATATATACACATATATATACATATATGATGATAGTTTTGTCGACGTTGATACATATTTGTAATATTTTTGCAGCCCAACTGTCGATTTAAAAAAATATTAAATAACAAAATTATTTATTCCATTAAACGTTTTGGCACTTGATGTACATAAAAACACAGTTGATGATAAATATAAATATATAAAAGGAGGAAATTATACAAACCAAACCAGAAAAAACAACAGAAAAAATTAATTATGATGTAAAATTGATTGGACACTAAATTTGTGTAAAATAATAAAATACTATTATATTAACGAACTAGAAATAGAAGGAGCACTTAATGCCCTCCTATATTTAATGTTATTGATAGCATTGCATTGTGGACACTGATCTAGGTTACAACGCAGTGTAGTCACACGTGTAATGAAGGAATGGGAGAGAGTTGTGAGAAACAAAAGGGGAAAGAAGACATATATATACACACACACATATATATATATATATATAAACATAAATCAACAATATTTATTCTGCATATTAAAATAAAATGATGTTGAATATTTTCGGTATATTTTTTTATTATCTTACCGGTGGTTCGTATAGTTTTTGAAGTTCATCATACAGCCACATTTCTACTGCTAGCCTTTTTCGAATCAAGCTCATTTGATGAGATCCATATTTGGCTGTTAAGAATTTTTCGCGACGTTCTTTGACTTCGCCCTTGTCGGTGAAATTCACCCTGAGACCAGCTCTCGCTGGCGAAGAACGCGTCGCGTTGCTCTCGATGCTGCACTGCATCGCGGGAGTGCGATAACAGACTGAAAATGAGAAAAAAAAATTATTAAATAATAATTATTAAATAATACAGACAGGATAAAAAATATTGTTTGTTATTAATATATAAGAGAATAAAAACAGCCATTCATTCAAACTGGAGGTAAATTAATTAATAAGTCAGAGAATGTTCCAGTTAAGTAAAATGTTGAGTTTTAAGAATTATCGTATATTTAGTTACAGAACTGTATTTATAAGTTTTATTCAACAGTTAATCCAAGAGAAGTGATTTTCTCATTATTCTAATTCATAAAAATTCATTACTTTATAATTATAGCAGGTAAGTCACTTTTATCTATCTTCTATTGATAAAGATATCTTGTTCAATATTTTTTAAATAATATAATTCAATTAAGATAATTACTAATTAAGTAACAAAATAATTTCTGAAGTATCAAACATGTTTATAATATAATAAAAAAAATTATACAATTAGGGGCTGTCCATAAATCACGTGATCAATTTTTAAGAATATTTGCATCTTCAGTCAAATCGTTTTTCAATTTCTTTTTCAAATTTGGATTTTTTTGATGCAAAAATAAATACGTGATATCCACCACCACCCCTCCTCCTTTGTATTTCGTGATATTTTGTCAAACATTCCTCCTCCCTTTAAATGAACTTATTTAAATGATGCTTCTTAAATGAAGTAGATAGGATGAAAACTGCTACTACAAAAATATATAACAATTATGACAATAATATTGTGTAATAGTGATTTTAATAAAATCTGTAATAATATTCAAATCATCTACTATTTCAATTTTCCTGTCATTATCAATTGGCTTCCTTGACACGTTATTTGAACAATAATGAAGTGTCATAGATAATTGTACAGGACGATTTCCAAAGCGGAAAACGTCATTAAAATGCTAATCAAAAGCATTTAATTATAATTAAATTTAATTGAGTGATTACAAGAAGACTTTATATACAAAATTTGTTAATAGTTTGATATAGATAATAGTGAAAAATCGGAAATTTGATATAAACAATACTATACTAAATACTTTTATAGAATCTCAATTATTTAAACCTTGGAACTTAATTACTAACTAGTAAATTGCTAAATTATTTAATTGTGAGCTAAATTCAGTAAATTTATGTCAGAATACATATTTTCGTGTATAATTGAAAAAAAAAAATTGAAAATCTCAAGTCAGTTGATCATAAGAAATGAAGTAAAATTCTCAGTAAAACTATATTACATTTTAAGAGAGAAATAAAGAGTACAGGAACATAAAAGTTATTCACTAACTATTATCATGACAAGATCATATGATAAATTAGTACGATTGTACTATTTATATGAAAGCACATTATCACCCAAGGAAATAAATTGTTATATATGTACCATAAGTGTTTTGTAAGAAAAAAGTCATTAGTTGAGCTGGTAACGGTAGCAATGTATAAAGAAACGATTAACCTAAAAATGTCTTTTTCTAGAGAATACCAACAATGTTATAATATTGTCAACACACACACACACATATATATATATATATATATATATATATATACACATCAATTATCTTATAGTTGACTTATATAAGCAACGAAGAGGTTAGCGACCGCAACTATAAAATCTCGCAAATTCGTTCATCTGCTGCCGACTTAAGCCAATTAATTTAATCTAAATAAACATCAAAGTAGAAGATAGTTGCAGTAGAAGCTCAATGAATCATTACCATTAAATATCTTCTAATGAATTACAATACGTTATCCTTAATCTAGTTCGCAGGTCACTTAGTCTGACATATTTGATAAGCAAACAATGAAACAGAATTTAATAACAAATCATTTTTATAATGTGAAAAACATACAATATTGTTCAGTCGTCGACTTGTGTTAATTATAAACATTATATATAAAGCGGTCTGACAACATATTAAAACTTGTGTTAGAATTCTGCAAGACTTGATAATAATGCTAATGCTACACAGTACGATGAATATTCAAGTCATTATTAATTAATCAAGAATGCTGGGTAAAGTATAGTATTTTATGAAAATAATATTAATTATTGCAAATTTACTTTAGTTGTGGGAATTCGAGATCTAACTGGCAATTAAAACACATTGAAACTTGAATAAACAGAAAATATAAATTCAAGTTTAATATTATTCCATTTTGCAGTTTTGGGATTTAAGCTAAAGATTTTGAAACAAACTAAATATGGTTCAATAGATTTTCATTTGCGCTTAAAAGATTAACTTAATAAGGCTCGACTATCAAAAGCCCATTATAAAAAAACTCAAATGCAAACAGTGCGATTAATGTAAAATATTTACATAAAAGAGAAACCAACATTTGTTGATATACTTGTGAAACATGCTCACATGCAATATATGAAAAGCATGCATAATTTTGTAATTAACCGCCACAAATAATAATTAAGGATTAAAAAAATAAGAACGAAGGTAGACTTTGGCAATTCCAGTTGAACTTTCTAACACTAGTCAATAACACAGAAAATATTTTGATCTGGTTTACCTAGATAGTTTTTAACAATACTATTTTTAACAAGGCTTTAGTACCATACTCGAATCAAATAATTTTCCGTAAAATATATCCAAACCAAGAATTATAAGTAAGCTAAAGTCAATCTAACAAATTCTTTATTACCTGCATTATACGTTAAATTATATATGATGTTTTTGCTATCGTTATTTTGTTTAGAATCTATGAAGTTGTTCTACATATTTTGCACAAACAATATCAACGTCAATATGATTCAATATGATTTATTCCGATAAAGTTTAGAATATAAATATAATAATTCGTTTCAATTGAAATATTGACAAAAGTCAAAGATCAATATTTATAAATTGTACAAAATTGTTTTCATTCCTCATTATATCATATACATATTCCTCGTTCCACAATAGAGATTGATGGGCCACAAGATGTTTAAGGTGATTGTGAGACGAATAGTCTATTATTTTCAATTGTCTGGGAATTCATGGTATTTAATTTTATTTGAGTTTTATTTAATCAATAAGGGGATATTGATTGCGTTTAATTTACAAAAATAAATGATTTAAAATATTTCTTCACAGAAAACTATAAATCTTGATTACTTGGAATAGGTTATAGATTAAATACTTTTTTGTTTTTCTTCTGAATATTAGCAAAATATTAAATCAATTAATTTAAAAAAATGTTGAAATGTATTTAGTTAATCAAGCTGTTTTATATCTAGTTCCTTTATCAATTTTCTTATAACGAAATCACTTTTCCAGGAGTCGATTACAAACTCCTCAGAAATAGAATTTGTCGTGTAAGTTTTCGCTGGCACAGAACAATTTTCTATTTATACGCCCATTACACGTCAGTTTACAAATGACACAAGAAAGCACATACATACATATATATATACATAGATTTATGTGTGTATAAAAAACCATGTAATGTAATCCAATTTTAGTACATGATAAAACATTTGAAATGCTGCAATTTATCAAAATTTCAATGTATCATTCCGAAAAAATAGACACAAGACTAATGATTTGGAAAACTATTTACATCTCTGTAAATCTAACCCGAATAATTCTAGTATTCTAGTAGTAGCCAATTTAGCTCCATTGTAAGTGTTTCTTCGGCTAGTGGAAAATGATAACTAAAACGCTGACGCTTAATGAACATAATTTCAGGAACTGAAGTATAATTACTTCACATATTTTCAATTGGAAAAAGCACATCAATTTGCAGTTCCAGAATATATAACTACATTAATTATAATTTTGAAAAAATATTTATAAAATGATAATTATGTTTTGAGATCTTGCAAATTTATTTCTTCCTTCATTCATAATCAGCAGTTGTTATCAGTGCAAAATATATTATTGCAGACGTACGCGGTAGCTCCAGTAGTAAATATTCAATCTTAAAACAATAGCATACGATATGCATATGTGAATGGATTAATCATTTCAAAGAAAGAAAGAACAATGGGAAAGGAGTCGAAAGTAAAATTCTTTGAATATTTAATCTTATTATTGTTATTTTTGCTAGATTTTTCTAATGATTGGCGCCGTCCAACACGTTATGTAAAGCAAACATATCATGTTTTTACTTTCTTATTTGCGAATTAATTGTATTAATAATAATCGAAGCGTGAAAATATACAAAATCGTATTTCGTATCATTTAATTCGACAAACATTGCTTTTGTATTTGATATAAACTATGAAACTTCGTTCAATTACCAAAACTAGAGGGACAGATAACAGAAAAATTAACTTTTTTTTAATTATTACGCTAAGAATAAACTTTAACGATATCATGTTTCCTTGCATTTATAAATATAAATAGAATTTTATTTAGAATTCCGTTGTAGATACACAAAATCGTGTTACATTTACCAGATAACTCTTCCCGAATTTCTTCTTGATGTAAAACTCGCGCTACTTAAAACAAAGGCAGTAAAATGTAGAAATAGATGGCTTCCTAACAAATTCTTCAGAGAACCAATAATAATATATCTAGTGCCTAATCTTTTATTTTATAAATTTCTACGTTTTATAAGTTTTATATCAATAAATTTAGATGCTGGTGATAAATATTTTATATAATTAGAAATAAATTGTAATTACACTTTCTGGTTGCATCTGTGTGCGATCAATAAAACTGTGTATGTAAAACTTGAAGATTATATAAATATTTATTTCATTTGATATATTTTTCAAATGCATTCATGTGTGAAATTACACATTTGAACTAAATAATGTTGATGCAATTATGATTATAGAATCCTTCATAGGTAAACAGATTTTCTCTGATTATGTTTTAAGAGCTTTTGGCGACAGAAAAAAACAAAGTCTTTTCCAACTACATACCTAGAAATATTGATCATACTAAAAATATTAATCAAAACTACATTTATGTATTCACATTATCCAACTATGCAATAACAATATCCCAATATTTCAATGTTCATGCTTTATATAAGCTGGAAAATCCATCGTACAGCTTAATTATTACAATATTGCAATTACTCTATAATAATCTAATACGATGAAATAAATTTAATAACAGTTGACAAGTACTTTATTATGTGTAGATCACCATATTCTCAGTAGTATTATAAATCAGATAATTATCACTTTCTAATCTTCGTTTTTTGCTACACATATAAAATACCACGAGGGCAATGCATTCTGCAAATTGCCTCAGGGAATGGAAATATGAATATCGGCATAATAGCTAGTTCACAGAATATGTTTTAGTGGATCTTTATCTGAGAGATCGACATAAAAACTATATACATCATATATTACAAGTTTCAAGCCGTTTCGTTATGTATCGGTAATAGTTGTAAATGGCTTATTTGTGTTTTGCATGCTGGGAACTGTTCTACTTATTGACGAAGGTTTCATTTCTCTATTTTCTGTTACAATAATAATATTACACATATTCTACATTTATTTTATTACTTTTTTATTTATACCGACATTTTGGTTATTTATATTTAATTTTTTTTCATTACTGGGCTAAGTAATGAAAAAAGTATCTACTAATTTGTAGACAATCAATTGTAAAACAACTTGTCAGCATTCTCTGCTAAATGTAATTATTTTTATAGATTGCAGAATGAAAATAAATTAAAGAAAAATAATTAAAATATCATCTAATTATTATCAAAATATCATTAAGTTAAGATAAATAATCGGTATTAAAAGATCAACTCAAGCAGGTATTGTCAAGATAAAGTTCTGTACTATGATGATTCTTCTACTGAAAAGCTTAATATAAGCACATTATTTAGATTTTTCCACAAACTTCCTAACGACAAAATAAGTATTACAATTATTTTATTTTTATTATTTTGTAGATGATTTTATATCATACAACTTTCATTCTCATTATTCGATATGTAGAAAATTCTATATTATTTATTATTCTATATTATAGTTTTATTACTATAATTTATACAATTTTCTTTTACCTATTTCAACACAGGGTAATTTGATATGTAAAGTAATACATGTTATGAAATCGGACAGGAAAAGCTTTTTTCAAGAATCACTTGATATACAACATTTTAATGCAGAAACGTCTGCTATATATAAATTACCAGGCTTTCACTTTTCTATTAGAATAGTTGGAAAAATAACATGTGTAGATATATATATATATATATATATATAGATTTATAAATATTTCGAATAAAATATTTATAAATCTTGAGTATACAAATGATCCCACTCAAAACATTTATATACAAATTCTTTATATGCGAATCAGTATCAGCAATCCGAAAAATGTTTAAAGAAATTCGAAAAAGTACTACAAACATTTACATTCCAAAGTCACGAAATTTCTTAAACGATTGCAATGTATCAAATTTTTAAATAAACAGATAAGAAAAAATGTTGCATATGCAATATTATTGTAAACAATATAAATGAAAAATCTTGATAATTGACAAGCACGAAATGCCATGGAAAGTAAAATTGATGTTCTGAAATTTAATATAAAATAAAGATATGAACTGACTCACAAAAATAAACACAAAATTTGATAAGGCAATTACTATCAAATTTTTATGAAGCTTTGTTTTAACTATATATGAATTATTGTAATTTACAATCTATCTATTCTTAAAGTGAAGACCTAAGTAATTGTTTTCTTAGTTTATTGGCTACAATAGGACGTTTCAATGTCCTTTGTAATTGTGGCATTTTTCAACAGTATTTTACCTACTTATTTTTTGCATCAATGCCCGAAAAGGCTATTCTCACTTGGAAATATATTTTGATCAACTTTTACAAGTGAAAATTAAATTCATTGTTGATGTGCAGCTTGATATCGAGAATAGATTGCTAGGCCAAGGTTATTAATCTTTTGCACTTCCCAAATAATTATAAATATCATACAAATTATATTACAGGAACCATGTTGCCCAATCTGATTCCCAAAGTTATTTGCACGAAATCTTCAGTAAATGTGTTCAAGCACGCACTCCAGTAATTTTTTTATTCTATTCTAATATTACCCCTTGGTCTTTTATCAAATGATATCCTATGTCGCAAAGTTCTCATATTCTTGACCCAAATCAGTTTGCAATAGCAAGAAATTCATAATGTATAGCAAAGCATAATGGATATGACACGACCCGAGATTGGCCGTCTGAACATTATAAATCAACTAACAAGCTGTTTCAATTAATTATTTTTGCAGTCGACAACTGCAATAGGCACATATCGGCCTCTTTCACTACTTAATTTGCAACATATTAACTATTCGTTCAATAATAGAAAAAAACTATTTAAGCGCGCTCACAACAAATGGATAACGATTGTATATTGCATTTAGATTGTATAATTAAATTATAATATAGTTTGCTGGAGGTTTTATATTATGTATGTTTTTTGATTTGATACTTCGAAGTATACCCACTACGATACCCACGATTTCTCAGTTTTTACCAAGGACGAAGGACCAAAGTATCAGAAATAAACTTTATCAACAGTAAAAATACTTACAACTGTAACTTAACCTTTCAAAACTCTTTACCTAAAAATATCAAACTTATTTGATGCTTGTTAATTGTTTTCATTAATGCTGCTTTAGTTGTTGATTGTAATTTACTAGCAAAATGAAATTAAATGATATGAGTAAGTCACCTTGTAAGCAACGAAATCAACACTCAATTGTTAAAGTTAGAGATCAAAAATATAAAGACAAAGCAAAATCAAATTTTAGTTTTAGTTATATTTTTAAAGAAGGTATGAAAAGCCTATATACATGTACCAATTATTGTTCTCTATTATTAGTTTAAATTTAATATGTACTATAGAATAATATTGAAATGCCACAAACAGTGACTTGAGCAATTTTTATGCTACACATGGCGAAAATTATTTTTGTTTTCTGTATGATTGATGATCGACAATCGTCTTTCCGCTTCATTTCAAACAAAATTCATAAATTATTATCAGTGCTACATTATTTATATAAAATGCAATAAAAGAACCGACTACACATTGAAAAAAAGTAAATAGATTGAAATACATTTTTTGTGGACATAATTTGATGGCATAGTAGTAGCATATGAATAGAAGTTACTAGAGATTAATTCTACTTAAATAAACATTACAATTGCGTAAATTAAATCTTTATATTAAAAATGAAAAATAGATATGGATTTGAATTTCCATGCGAATCAGAGTTTTAATGGGTGTGTTATTTTAAGTCATTTTGGGAAAATAACCAAAGGGTTTTAGGCTAATTGCTTGGGATGAGACGTTAGTCAAAATGAAATCAATAATAGTTTAGAATGAAATACTATAGCCTTTTTCGAAACGTAACAGAAATGATTAAATCATATGGAAATAAGTTACTTACTCACTGTGATTTACTATAAGAGCATCCCTAAAGTAATTTGTGGGCTAATTGATTGGCATGAGGCATTCGCCTTAAAATGATGGAATGAAATCAATAGCAGTTTGGAATGAAATATAGCCTCCCAAAAGCAAAACAGAGATGCTCAAACCCTAAATAATTTAATCCCTCACTGTGGTTTGCGATAAGAGCATCCACCAAGTAATTTGATACAATTACATAAAGTAATTTAAAACCCATACAGCAAACTCTTTCCAACGCCTTATATGTAGAGCAATTAATTATACCTATATCATTTTACTGTGGCCACTAATAAAGTTATGATCGGGCGAGCGTTCGACTCGAAAAGATATTGTTGCGTCTGACCGCAAATAAATATCTGATATTATTAACCATCTAGCAAAATGGACACGCGATGTAGTCTCGCCTTCAGCCAAGCGATAAACTACGAAAAAATGAAAACGATCTATAAGTACATGCATATTCACCACAAACATCGCTATTTATTTTGAGGCTTACGAGAATGAACGAGAGTAATGGAAAATTGCCTCGGGCAATTTGTTTCGAATTACTTATATTTTCTTTCGTTGGAAATTTTACGCGGAATCAAGTCAGGACGTGGGAATCAAAAAGCTCAGGATAAGGATAAATAACACAAATCCAGTGTAGCATGTTTATTTTAATAAAAGTCGTGCACACACCCTTATTTTGCAACTAAATGATATATCATTCGTGATAGCAATGTTCTCTGTTAGTAAATTTTCTGCTAGTAATTGTTATATTCATTATTGGGTATTCTGGTTTATAATTTTAAAGAAATCGATTTTTTTTTATTTGACCAGGGCTTTTTCTATTTAACCCGGGACCCTTCGGGGTAGAGGATACAAATGTATGAATATAAATACCTGTAACTTATAATAATAAAAGAGACTAGTAAAAGTAACGAGAGAAGAAGGTTATAGAGTGAAGATCAATATATATCATAAACTAATTAGTGGTTTTATTTACATATCTTATAGTTATGGAATATTTATTATTTACAGTCCGCTTAATATCTAATTAATCATAGTGATCCTCACCAGGTTATTTTCAGAATTTAACTTTAAGAATATATGTACAAAAGGACTTTTCATAATTCAAATTATTTTCGGAGAAAGCTGTTCGAACACGATAATCATCCTCTATTTACTTTCTCTGCAAAACTATAAACGCGTTTCCTCGAAACTCTCTTTCACGATTTCTCAATATCTACCAAGGACTAAGGACCAAGGTCAAATTCTCTTGAAATGCAAAGTCTACTTTATAGACAACTCTTCCGTGAACTATACTCATCCCCAAATTTTTATTATTTTAAAAAAAATCGAGATTACCAAAAAAGTTCTGAATTCTTTTTCAGACAGACGCTATTTTGTGAAAAAAAAATTGACCGTGTTTCATACGATTATGATATTATTCTAGATTCATAGTAGCATAAAGTTTTGTCTTCAGATTATTTTCAGGGCTAAACTCCTGGGTATGGTCAGGTATCAATTTTTCTAGAATTAAAACTTTATAATTATTTTTAGTTTTCAGTTTTTGCTTATGTTCTCAAAACATTAATTAAAAAATATATATAGTTAAAAATATAGTATTAAACCCCCTTAATTAATTAAATTAGTATATTCTATTTAGAACTTTTATCCTGTATTTAATTTTTATAGAGTAATCCAGGGCGCTCTGTACATATTGAGTATTTATTATTAACTAATAATAAATTTTCAATTAATAAACATTAATACATCAAACAACGTCACAAATATTTCTGGGACCAAATATTAAAAAAAAAACAATTTTCTAGTAAGTTTGCTAAGTCTACGGTGCTGTAAAAACCGGCTATCGCGGTTTCAGCAATCAAAGTATCTGTGTCTCTATAATAAATATAAATAAAAGTGCCAGAGACCCCAATGGTCGGTTACAAAGTATAAACTGCAATCTCGCCCACACATTCTATCGATCGAATGACTCACTTATGTTATTAATAGTTTTTAATGATTGTTCATTATAGACACGGTTTTAGATCGTGATTAAATAAGGGGATTTAAACTGACCATTAGTATGTCAAATAATACAATTTACAAGCTGAGACAAGAGGAGTGATAAAAAGATCCAAGGATAAAATTAGAGAACAAAATGATTCATAGAAACGTTTTTAAATGAAAGAGCAAATGGTGACGGAGAACAGTACTTAAATATAATGTTACAGTGCTTAATTAAATAAAAAATATAAAAACTATATATCTATGAAGAAAACAAAAATTAACAAGCATCCATCCAGTTATATCCACTGAAGAAGAATCAAATTGGGAATTGAAACGTATGGGTTTCTCATTATTTTTTTTTAAACATTTAGTTTTGATAATTGCATGGATTCCAGTTAAAATATATATTTGTATGTTCAACTAATATAGTTTATGACATTTATTTTCTTACGAAAAGGTGCCGCCAAAGTACAAAACATTGAAATGTACTGTTCTTTCACAAATTAAACACTTTGTTCAATGTTTATTCCCCGTTTTAATATGTGTAAATATAAATATGGATGAACTAAACATACAAAGCTGAGATAACAAATTTTACTATGTTCATTCATTGCAAGACGACTGAGTTGCAAATGGTTGGTATAAATCGATTCATCCAAGTGCAATTTCTCACAGCCGATTTGGTTGCATTATTCTGATAGGCAATTACTTATGAATGAAAATTCAAAGAATACAAATAAAATTCTTTGTAACATTTGTATGTAACAACTATTTCAGAGTACCTGTGTTTGAATATGATACACCAATTATTAAGGTTTTGTTCAATTGTTTCTTCGATGTTTTACGATCAAGTTGTTTTATATTGCGAGCACGTATTATTTATTGAGTTAAGTATATATATAAATATATATATATATATATATATATATATATATATATATATATATGTCGTTTTATGGGATATTGATACTCGCATTGTTAACCCGTTTCATGAAGGCTAGATTTGCAATCAGAAACAGGTCATTCTGTCACGTCTATTTGCTGAACAAAAATGGCTTTTATGTAGAACACGTACACGCCCTTTGTTATTTAGCCTCGAAATATTCTTTTATAGGATTCTGATTTATAATTTCATATTGATATATACATAAATATCACGAAATTCTAATGTTCAAAAAAAGCTTTTATAATCTAATCAACCTTTACAAACAATATTTTACATTCAACCAAACATATTAAACATTTTAACTTATTTGCATCTGCAAAAATTGATAGGAATGTAAATAAAAGAACATTTAAATCTCACCATATTAAAAAAAAATGTTAAATTAAATTTGCTTGAAGACATGAATTCATCTGGAGCCCGATCGAGTATGATGTAGATCGGTAGAATACTTTAACTCTATTCATTATTCTCTGTATGTCATTTAGTGTAGGCTGTAGGCTTTAGTTGTTTGGCTCCATGTTGTTATTCCATAAAAAACTATAGGTATTATTTGCGCTTTAAGAATTAGTATTCTATTTTTTTTGCCGAAAGAGTTGATCCTTTTCAATGCCCCTGTTAATGTTCATATCTTTCTTTTTATTTTGTTTATATGTTCTGTCCATGACAGTTTTTCATTTATTATCAGTCCTAAGTACTTTATGCTTTTCACTTCTTCTATTTCTCTATCATTTACTTTAATATTTAGTTTAGTGTTCTCGGTATTTTTTCTATGTTTGAAATATATGTATTTTGTTTTATCGATGTTAATTGTTAGTTTATTTTCAGTTAGCAACTCGGTGTATATTTTCATGTCCGTGTTTACAGTATCTTCGAGTCTTTTTTTATCCTTATCTGCATATACTATGGCAGTATCGTCTGCATATAATATGTATCTTCCGTTTAATTTTGCGTCTTTAAGGTTATTGGTGTATAGTAGATATAATAAAGGTCCTAATACAGAACCTTGCGGGACTCCACAGGTTATGCTACATCCTCCACTTGTGAAATTTCTACTTTAATCTTTAATATTAAATCTACTACTTTAATACAAAATCTACTTTAATATTTAGATTCATATATGGTTAATTGTAAAAAGAACTTATCAGCTTGCTTTTAATCACATTGTAACATTAGTAGGAATTCATAATCAAATTCTATTAAACTATTTTTTGTACCAACTATCAGTATTTTCAATCATAATATTTTAAGTACAGTTATGCTGATTGATTTTGAAACAAATAATATTATGATCATTTGAAATAATAATATAAACATAAAACTGAGAACGTTTATATTTCATAAGGTTATCAAAAACATACTATGAAAAATATGTCAACAATTCATACATGAAAATATATGCAGTCAAATTCCATTTACAATATCAAATATTTATATAGGCGTTATATGAAGTATGAAACAAGATATCGTAAAATTTATACATACATTAAATGCGAAGCATTTGAAACAATTAATATATCTGCAAAGTAATTGTTATACAAATTAGCTTAATGAATTAATTTATAAACAACAAATAATTTTTTGTAATTATTTTGTTGATGTTGTTTTAAAACCTCAGTATAGTATTAGAGTTCAACATGTAACAACAATTGGGTGCCAGAATATCTAAAAGTATTCTGCCTATTTAATCGATTACAAATACATTGAACTATTCAAGATTACGTTTAAATCACTATTCTCCATAGAGTCTACAAGCCGTTACTGATTAAAAAAAAAGTTTAATTCATAAACTGATGGGTCTAAATAGATGTGAATTACGTTCCAACAACAAAGAAAAAAATTAACATATCCGCAAAGAACGAAGTCGCTGAACCTCGAACTAATGCGCCGTCCGTTACTTCATCTTCACCATGAGTAACTGACAGTTGTGGAAGATTACGAGGAATGATGATTTTTATATTTTCAACAAAGCCATATATGTATATATAACATGTACGATATTTCAATTGCTAATTGTCAGCAATTCGATAAATGACGAACGCTTATCTAAATATATACAAAGACTCAATTAACGTCTGCGATAGTAAAAATAATTTAAACAATTAAGTAGTCGATGCGAAACTGTATTAGCTCTGTGCTAAATGTCATATGCAAAATATTATATAAGTTATAATTAGTTATATATTAACAATAAAAGCAAATGTTAAAATTAGTCATATATCACAATAAAATATATATGAGTAAAAAATTTGCAACCACGCAACTTACAAGAACTGAAATAGTAAAATAGGAAATATAAATAATATAAACTTGTATGACAGTTAATCGTAAATCATCAAAATAATTGTAAATTAATGATATTTTTAACTTCCTGAAGTTTATGATTTCATAAAAAAATCCGATACGCTAATTTTATATTCAAGCCATTCTGAATCGAATGAGCCGTTTCTTTGTAATTTGAAAAGAAGTGTTAAATTTTTCGTCCAACTTTTAAGCTCATACTACCGAATCGTTTTTAAAAAATCAAAAACAGTTCAAAAGATATTACTTGGGAATGATACTGAATAGTTTTAGATAAAAATCTACCGAGCCGTTTTCTTGTAATTAACTGTTGAAAAAAAAATTAAGCTGATTTTGATGGAGCTTTTTTGGCGAGATATATCATGGTCTTATAGAACTTACTGAAATATTACGGTATTACGACATGTAGTTTTATTTTAAAAATTTATCAAATTTTGAGAAAATGAGTAGTTTTTTGACGCCAGTTAAAACTAAAATTAGACGATACTTGGTATAATGATAGAGCGCTTAGTCTTAATGAACATACCAAGCCATTGAAGTCCTACGAAAACTGGTTCAATTATAAAAATTATTAATTTTTAAAATTTGCTTTTAGAAAATACTCCGAGTTAACGTGTTTGTTCGTTTTCAATGATGTGTAATAAATCCACTCAAAATACTTTGAATCACTCATAAATTATTATTTTTTTTATTAAGTCGATCATTTACACATATCGTTTAGCTTGTCTCCAGACAAAACGCCAATACCAACTAGTTAAATTTAATTTTATTACTTGATTTAAGTTTGTTTGACATTATTATTAGTTATTAAATTTTGTGATAATATCCAACAATTGAAAGTGAAAAAATTAAAATCTTTTAACAAAAATGTCCAATTTTTAGTAATGATTGAAGGTAATAAAATAAAAAACATACAAATAATTTTATATTTTATACTTAAGGTCTTACTAGTAATCAAGCCATTAATAAATACATTTCAAATTGTAATCATTCTTTTCAATTTAAAGCTGGTTTTCCTATATTTGGCTAAATATAGTAAATTTATCATGTTATTAAATTATTTTTTAGTATTCCAAACTTTACATTGAAACCTAGTTCTGGGGATAATTATATTGAACCTTGTTTTGTACTCGGATCGATCATGAAAATTTTGATTGCCTGTCAATAATAAGAATCAGGAATAATACCAGTCATTAACTTAAAACCTTGAATTTTGACAACGAGATTGAAGGCTTCTCCGTTTAATTTTGTTAAAAATAGACGATTTAAAACAAATAACGAGTGTACGTGAAGGAAACATATATCGCTTCCAATAAACTTATTTATTCTGTTAATTAATGATAATTTAACATTATTAAGCTAGCTAAATTTATTATGTTAAATAATTTCATTTAGTAATCAATATATGGAAACACTTAAAATTTTATATACTTCAATAATAAATACAATAACTACGACTGATTTGCGACGTTTAAAAAGTAATTAACGTTTTACTCATTGGATAATTTTTGTAAATGAATTTCTTCGAGAAAAATAATCAATTAAAGAATAAGATTGATTAAATTCGATAAAATTTGATGTTTTGACAAGTGCCTGTTGATGTATAAATAATCTTGATAATAATCATTAACAGTTGTTTTAAATTAAATACAAAACTCACATATCAAGTATGCATTTATAAAAAATGCATTGTATTATTGTATTAAGTGGGAGTGAATCTCGCGTGCAAAACCTATGTATATAATTCATATAATATCTGATATCAAATTTATGGGACATGTAAGAGCAATATCAGAACAAATACGTTTTAATCTATATTGCTTTGTTTTCTAGAATTTTCAATGGAACTATTAAGAGATTATAATAACATAACATGAGCATTCATTCGTAAATTAATAATTTTCTAGATAGCTAATAAAATAATATTGTGAATACACATGTATAATTTTAGTTTTCTGTGAGTGTATGAGCAAATGGATGTTGCAAATTGCCTCAACTACGGTAATAATCTCCGTACTAGAAACAGCTTGCATAATGAATATACATTAATTCCTAATTGCATGTGAAGCGGCATATCCAATGTTGAGAATTTTATAAACTGAGACGCAATACTTTGTGTGTAACTAAATCAATCATGAGTAGAAGAACATGAGCATAATTAATTTGTTCCATATATATTTAATGGTATAATTTCTGATTAGAAATAAAAAGGTGCGTGTGGTCGAATGAAAGCAATAACGCAGATGATTATTAACAGGTAGTAAATCAAGGAAAAGTAACTGAAAATACTATATAGGCCAGAAGTCTATGGATAAAACACAATTTAGTGTTTCAAGATATACACATTTCCTTTGAAAATGGAGATAAAAATGATATTTCTAAATAGCCCTTCATGGCAGTGCAATTTGTTAAAATATATCACTATTCAGAAATCACAGTAGTTAAGGGGCACAACTAGTGTGAAATTTTCAAAAAATCGAATTTTCAATTTTTCCATATTTTGATAGGTTATACCTTCAAAAATAACATACCAATTAAATAGTTTTTGAGTTACAGCCATTTAAAGAGTATGTATAGTATATAGTATAACGATCATTTTATCTTTAAACGCGTTTTTCTCTAAACAGCATTTTCCGAATTTGCTGTAGTGATTACTCAAAAACAAATGATCACTATTAATTTTTTTACATGTTCTATATATAGTTCTCCGTAAATTGAACTATCGATTTTTTGATCGAATTAAAAATCGAATTTTGGCAGTCGAAAACGACCAAAATTTTGGGTAAAATTCGACTTTTTTTTTAAAAACGCCGCCGGTTTGTCAATTTTTGATTTTTTTATCGTAGTTCATTTTACAGACAATATTATCTAGTTTAATGAGATTTTTTTTTTAATTTCATCCACGTAGAAGGCCGGAATCACTGCAGCAGTGAAGGGTCTTTTTTTCGCGCCGTTGGAGAACGACGATAACTTGAAAAATATTTAATTTTTTTAAGTGATTGATGGAGTTTTTTTTTTAATATAAATTCCCAAAAATCACCTTTTTAAGGCGGTTATACTAGTTGTGCCCCTCAAGCGGTTAAGAGCGACGGGACTTGATTCAGAGGTCCCGGGTTTGACACCCACTTCGAGCAGCCTGTTGTCAGGCGGCAGTGACAACGATTTACACTTGGAAGTATAGATAGCAATATGTCTCCTAGTGAAATTAGCCCTTAATCCACTTAACCACTAATAAAAATATTTGTCCTATTAATGAAATTGTAATACTAATATATCATACAGAAATGTGACAACTTATTGGTATTAGATTACTGACTAGTATTAAGTTAAATCAGCACAACAGCTTATATGACTATTAGATTCAGATTGCTGTTTACAATAAACAAAAAAAAATCACAACCACTGAATTTCTTTGTGATATAAGATACACCAAATGGATAGAATAACTATTGATATATGCTACTCAACAACAATGGTTGCTTAGTCCACTCTATATTTTTTTAAATAAAGTGCGTACCGTTCTGGATGGCATATTTCACACGGAGAACGCGCACACCTGCGCATAATGAAATTCTAATATCCCGCCTAAAAATAAATGATTCCCCGAAATATCAAAGCAACACATATTCCGTATATACTATAAGTTTAATCAAAATTCTGTATACTATTTCGTTCGCGTATATACCTACTGTCGTCACAGATGCTGGTTTTAATGTATGGCCTTGCGCCATCCGAAGCTCATTATACGGTTTGATTTCCAAAAGATAATACCATAAAGCACATTGTACCAGAAAATGTACTGTCTGACTAATAGTTATTTTGTGGTTAAATGTTATATCCGACATCGAGCTAAAATTATTCCCAATGTTTTTTTTATTCTCATATCTTAACAGCAATCAGAACTTTATGTCCCATGAGCTGTTGAGCTGAAACTTCTCCTTACTTCATATTTTTTAGATGGTAGTCCAATGGTTAATCTATCCATATTTGATGAACTTATTATTAGAATTTATCTAATAGGGATGACTTTTTATTGATGCAGCAATGCCGGGCAAGGACCATTTTCACTTGGAAACATATTACTATCTATACTTTCAAGTAAAAACCGTTGTCACTACTACTTGACAACAGGCTGCTCAAAATGGATCTTGAACCCAGGACCTCTGAGTCAAGTCCCGTCGGTTTTAACCGCTTTTGGTCGATAGTACTCTCATGAGTACACTTTTAACCATAATTTTAACTTTACAAAAAGAAGTTCTTTTTGACATAAAAATATTTAGGAGGGACGTACCAGCAAAAAGAACAAAAGAGCTACTCAGGGTACATGGTAGTGTTTAATAACTTTTCTCCTTTTTGAACGAGAGCTAGTTGAACAGCACTCACATAAGGTTTTTAAATACAATTTTCAAATTTATATTTTGAGCATCTCCAAGATTTCGATTTTTTTAAATTCAAAGTCACCACAAATAAAAATTTATCGAAAACCACTATGGACGCCCCATAGTACCAACATAATAACGATTCATTCGTGTGTCTATAAAAAGAACGGTTTCATTCTTATCGTATACAATCAAAACTAGAAATAGAAAATATAACATATTGTATACGTTCATTAATTACAGAATAATTCAACGAAATTTCTGAAATAGTCACGTTTCACAAATTAATTTAAGCCACAGGTGGGTGTTAATCAATAGACAATCGCGCAATAACTTGCAATCACTGCAAAACATACACTTTCCAAATAGATATAATTAGCATCAACATGAATTTCTAATTAAAAATAATAAAGATAAGTGAGAAATATAGTAATGGAAAAACAACGATTTGCAATATGTTATGATAAGAAGAAGGTTTTGCATCTAATCCATGTTTATAGTTGAAATAGAATTAGATGGATTTTAGTTGTATAGATTAGCGAGTCATTACGTTAATCGTATTAACTACAATGTACATAGTTATATATATATATATATATATATATATATATATATATATACACACATCTACTCATAATAGTATAGAATCTGCGAGTGAGGATGATCATTAAAAATTATTTTATTTCCAGTTATTAAAGAAAATGTCTTAGAACAAATTTTTGATTACAGCTATGCTTTTTTTCTGAATCCTTCATGTCTATTTACAAATAATAATTTAACCTAGGCATGTAACAAAAATAAAATAAGTTTTGAACTTTGAAGTTTAAAGATTACGGAACGTCAAAGAGTAAACTATTCTTAGATTTATAGACAACCAGAGTAAACAAATATTTTGATTTCGTTTCAAAAGCCAGCAGGTACTGTATAAATAAAGCAAGATCACAATATTTTTCATGGTTCTATACTTAAAGTAACATGAAATTAAAAAATATGTATTTAAACATACCCCTATTATTTTATATAAATATCAGAGTGGTACCGACCATATTTCTGCAAATCCAAAGCAATATTTGAAAATACTAAATATGTATTCTGTAAAAATTTCATAAAATATTCTTTATAATTTATATTTTGGTTACTATATTTGTGACAATAATGAACACGTATGATAAACTATTTTATTTCTACTTAACTATCTAATATATTTTTTTATTATTGATTTATACTCATGGAAATACGCTGTAATTAAAAGTAATGGTTACTGTAATTTGAGTTCTTCCTATCAAACATTTGAAATCAGTAATTTACATCACGTACGCCAATGTTTTATTGTCATGTGAGCACGAACACAAGCTGTAAATGATAAATTTATATATAATTGCTACAAAAAATAACAAAAACACTTAAATAGATTTTAAACACAGAATTTGCCAGTACATAAAAGGTCAAGGCTTATTTGGAAAACTGTTACAAGTGCAGAGGCGAATAGCACAAACAATGTACGGAAAGTACAATGAACTTTTAAATTATAAGTCTCGATTATGAATTCATCGAGGCAGTAATGCTTGACATTCATGAATCATATTTTGTAATTATTAACAAAGTACGACGTGATAAATTTATCACTAAAAATCGTGCTGCATTTTTTACTATATTTTGGAAAACTAGTGGTGCATATGACAACGTGCCTTGAGGCAAATTGCTGAAACTTCCTGTACCAAAAATTAAAATTTTTCAAAAACTTTAAATTTTTTGAAAACTGAAAAAATTGACTTTGTTGAAAAATTTGTTTTTTTTTTATATTTCGAAACTTTTATTTCAGAAGCTTTTGAAACGTAAAGATATATAAAAAAAATATTTTCGATTTTAGTTAATAATTCTTTCAGTGATTTAAAATACAAAATACACCGTTAGTTCTGTAAAATCAAAAACTCTGGTTACCATAAGACGTATGTTTTATCGATTTTATAAAATTTATCATGTATTTTGCAACAGAGATTGTCATTGACATTGTCTTTATCAATTCAAGTTTATATTTACACAGGTGTTTTGCATCGTATGTAGGTGTCAAATGTTATGAGATCCATCCGATTGTTCTTTTTGCTAATGCATTTCTGCTAAATTTCACAAACCGTTTATTTAACGAATATTGCTTTTTCATATCATAAAATGACTAACCAAGAAATACAGGAAATATTTCATAGTACTAAGATGACAAAATTTTTTTCAAGTCAAAACCGAGACGGCGATTTTAATTTTATCATCAAGTAAATGCGAAGATTCAATTCAAAACCTATACTTTTCGGAAACCAGAGACAATCCGAGAGAAAAGATCCAATTCCGGGACGAATATTGTTTTTTAGAAAAACTTGGGACGCAAGGTGGAAATTCGGGACTGTCTCGGCCAAATGTTATGGTCGCCATAATAGTACACTAATTTCGGCTCACATTCACGAACAGATTTTTTCCAATTTTGGTACCAAACTATTTAGAATAATTTGAATCTTCGAGAAAATATAAGATTTAAAAAACAAACTTTGAAATACTCTTATATAAATGTTAAATACTACTACTATAATAGCTCAAAGGTTTCAAACAACCTCAAAAGTTTGAACCACTAGGTTATCTGAGTTGATATTCAAAACTCCATTACTCATTTTGTGTTTTCATACATGAAACATTAATAAAGGAAATATATTTCTGATAACACTCATTGCATGTCATATTTCAAAAATATTTAATATGTTTGATTACGGTTTCCGCATCGACGAAGAGTTGTTGAATGACACTTTAATCAAATAATAGATTGATTAGACGGGAAGTTCCCAAAGGTTGTCATAATAAACTAACTGATTATAGACGTTTAATACAAACAATGATATATAAATAGATTTCATTACAAGAGCAATTGCTAATTAACTACATATACAAAACTAATAATATATTTAATAATGTATTAATTTTTTTTTTGTACAACTAAATAACGCATGTCATTATGAACTAGATAAATGTTAAATTAAGTTAATATTTTATTTGAATCGATCATTTAAAATTCATTTATTTGTTCGGATATGAAAATACTTTTTCCCTAAAATTTCGTATATTCTGAACTAAAATATCTGACAATTTGGTATGCTTATGTTCAATGATTATTTTTGATAATTTTACAAAGTTCGACGAATTTTTTAAATTAGGTGATTTGTCGATTGTCATCGAAGTTTATCATCAAAAAATGTTTCATGAAAGTCGTCGAAAAAATTCTTTTAACTTTAATATTGGTCAATATTGGTCGATATCGGCCAATATTGGTCAATATCGGCCAATACAACTAGTCAACATCAATATTGGTCAATATTGGTCAAACTTTGGAATGATGATTAGTACCTGTATTCTTGATTTCTCCACTACAACATGGATGTTGAGATCATCACATATGATTTATTTGAGTCTGCATAGTAAAATTTCATATTTGATGTTTAATGTACAGGTATACATCGTTACATTTTGGACAACTATATTGTGTAACGTAAAAAGCTCTCATTGAAGAGCATTTCGGCATATATAAATAAATTACAGACAAGATCTACTTTTTAAAATAGTCCTCCAGTGGAAGCTCATTTATTGCAAAACAACAAAATAAAAATGAAACTAAAATATCAGTGCATTACTGACGATAAGGTAGTCAAGATTTCGTTGAGCTCTTAAACAGTTTTATTCAAATTACATGACGGCAATATTAACTTGTAACTTGTAATATAAATTCATGTACCTCAAAACTTTTGTGAAAGTTTTTTTTAGATGACGTTTAATAAATTTCTAGGAATTTAGTTTTATAATGCAAGACCGTAGACTAGATCTGGATGAACGTCCCGCAATTAATGTTGTAAAGCAGAAGTATTACTAATAAAACTTTCTGAAGAAGTGAAAAAATGTCATAAAAATGTAAGTGAATTTATATACACATGATCTTGTACATGATTTTAACGCAATAACATTAAAAATATATTTAGAGTTACATTATGAAAGGAAGGAGAAATAATAATAATGCTAAGTAAATGCATCAAGTGGTGCATAGGCAAACTCCAAATAACAGCATACATATAAGATGTATGATTTTTTTAAATTTTGTTTATTTACTCAAGATCCATTTGTTGCTAACGTTTTTAAATTCGTTCTTCTATTTCAAGTAGTATGTAATTTTGAAAAAAGACTTTTGAAAGAGTTTCAAGTTTTGCACGCTTATGTATGTAAGCTTCATATTTTTAAATTCCCATCTAAGAAGATATAAAACTGTTAAGATAGTTTATAAGTGTAAATTTAAGTTTTAATATAGTCAGGGCAGCACGAAATCTGTTCATACTATCATACAGATATAACCGATTTTATATCAACTTAGTATCGAGCGTTTCCAAAAAAAACTTATCCCGATTGAAAAATCAATGAGACACCCTATATTACCCAAATTAAATTAAAAATTAATTGCACTTTCGAACAGGTGACTCAATTATTAATATGTATGATTCAAATATCAGTGTCTCATACGCATAGATAAGTCATGAAGCAAAACTTCGAAGGCATACATTTCTGCGAAACCTCCAATGTTATTCCGTACGAAGAAGTGTTTGCTTCTCGACCGCCGTTGCATAAATCGGTGGAAGAAACGAACTGTGAGAATGAAGTCACCGCTGCACGAACCCAAGAAGAAGGTGTGCAGAGAAAGAAAAAAACATTATATTCAGTACATACACAAAACAACTTGTCGTACATTAAGCAATAACGCGTAATTTTCTGTTTAGTCATATTACACAAGTGTACATTTTGATGTGATATGGAATAAAAAGTTCAGGAGCGTAGAAGTGAATTACTTTTCTCGGCAATTGTAAATTATATATTGGGCGGTCTGTAAGTAACCAGTCGACGACACGCGGAAAATTTAACGGAAAATGTGGAATCGCTGTGATGTAATTTATTACAGATCAGATACACACACATATTTATATATACATATATATATGTATATATATATATATATATACTAGCAAACCCGACAAACTCGGTTTCGCCACCAGATGGTTTCGTGAGAAAGATGAAGAAATTTTTTGTTTGTTTTATATTTGAAAAGGAAAAATTTGATTTTATTATACAACAGTAATGAATTTATTTCGATTACAAAAATGAAGTGTTTTTTAGTTGAACTTCTCTAAGTAAATAAAAGTGAATCCGCAAATTATCCGTTTCATTGAAGTGCTCTTTGGTAAACCACATTTTTTGTTTTTTGGTCTGACGTTAACCCAAACAAAGCGGATGGTTTTCCAACTCGTGAACAGGCAACGTATAACTGCCCATGTGAAAAACAATGATTTTATAAATAATCTATTTGAAATTTATCCCGCAAACACTAAGCTATTGGCCTTGCGACTTGTTAATTGCCATTGCGAACGCAAGGCGAATTGGAAATTGCAATCGTTTGAAGTCAAACGGAAGACCAGTCAGAATCATTGGTATGTTACAAAATCGCCAGCAATTTTTGATTGAATGGTGAAATTCAGTGCGTGTACATCATATTTCTTGGCGGCAAGAATTGCTCGTTGACTTAACCAAGCATAATTCTGATAATTCTCACTAATGTCATTAGTCGAATTTTTAATTACGGTGCGTGAAGTTCCAGCAATTTGCATTAGGGCACGATGCACCTAATTTTCTTAGATATAAACCTTGCGGAGCCCGAGACCTTTCCAAAGATGCAAAATTGTCGAAATCGGTTTGTGCGTTCTGGAGTTATATCGTCAGGAAGGAAAATCTGACTTATTTTTATATATATGTAGATATATGTATATATGGAATTATATATATATACATATATATATATGTGTGTGTGTGTGTTCAAATTATTGTAAGTCTCTTTTGTTTTTAGAGTTGCAAACTTCAATATTTACAAGAGTTTTCCAAGATATTTGTAGCTCTTAAGCTAATAATTTCTTAAGCGCAAATTTGAAAGCAATGCGTTTTGAATATTATCAATTTGTAAGACAATAAGTATTAGAAAAGATCACGTTTTATGTTTTCAAGTTTTGATCATTAACTTTTGATTTATACATATGAGCAGATAAATTAATGAAATAAATATGATCTATATTATAATATTTACAAAATTCATAAAAAAAAATCCCGAGTTAAAATTTTAAAAATTCATTAGGACTTGCTTCTAGGTAAGCGGCTAGAACGACTGGACCTGAATCAGAGGTCCGGGTTCGATCCCGCTTCGAGCAGCCTGTTGTCATGCAATATGTTTTCAAGTGAAAATAGCCCTGATCTGGCATTGCTGTATTATTAAATTTTCCCCATATTGCAGAAGTTGTAATACTAATTAATCACACAGAGATGGTAGTGTTTAGATTGCAATCTGTAGAACCAACTAATAGTAAGTCACTTCAGCCCACCATTTCATATGACTTTTCAGTTCTGCTTGCAGTTCAAAAAAACAGCCAAAAAATTTAAAAAAATAATCTATAAAAAATTGAATTCATATTCGCATCAATCAACTTCGATATCCTCCTCCACTGGCGGCACATCACGGAGCAACAGGGTCATATAATTAGTCATTTCATGAAGACTCATCGCGAGGGTCGACAAACTATTGTACATTGCACCGAGAGATACGAACAAAAAATCTACAAACATTTGAAGTGAGCATCACACGATTTTCTTCGATGTATGCGCGAGTTAAAACAACGCCGCGAAACAAGGTTACGCGCTGCATACGACACCTGAGATCATTAAAATCATTTTAAAAGTACATTCTACGAATATTCACATTCTCCCTGTTAGTACGAACATTACGTTAATATGTAGATCACGTTCTGGAAATATAACAATATGGAGCAGGTTCCGGACATTTATTCTTGGGAGCTCAAAGTTAATCATCGGGGAAAAGGATATTCAACAAACGTGGTGCTCTCGATGATTTAGAACGAATACTTACAAAAATCCATTTTTGTTATATTATACTTTCATTATTAACGTTACTAAAGGACGTCCATCAATCAATTCGTTCAAGCAATTTCCAAAAATTTTTGAACCCCCCTTCCCCTTAATGATACATAGAAATATTTAAAATTACCCTCCTCCTCATTCGTCTTCAAATAACACCTGTATTATTAGTATCTAGAAAAATATCGTAACATTTTGGATTTTTTTAACTTGAGGAAAAAATAAATATACGTAATATCTTACTGTACCCTCCCTCCACCTCCTGATATTTTGTGATTTTTCAATCAAAATTTATGTGTGTCAAATACCCCTCCCCCTTTTAAGCCTCACGTGATTGATAGTTGCCCCCTTATATGGTTTTTTGAATGGATGGCAACCCAGTAGTTGTCCAATCCAGTTGTGACTGAACTATACTCGAAGTATTTGTTGGCATTTTAAGGTTTTTATGCAGCTATAGCCATAAGGCGTTTATCACTAAGAATAATATTTGAGATATATATCCTCTAGTGAAAACTTGACATAAATGCTGCCTAATGTCGGACTTGGTCGTGGCTGGAAACGAACCATTGTGCTACTAGTTTGTGCTAGTCCAAATTCGAACTGATTAAGCCACCTCTGAGACTTTTAAAAATCCTTACATGCAAAAAATTAAACCAATATATGAGACTAGTAAACCGGGTGAACTCCGTTTCACCACCAGATGGTTTCATTTCATGTAACATTTCGTTTGGTGATTAAAAGATGAAGAATAAAATTGCCTGCTGTTGAAATTGATTAAAAATTTGCACAATACGCGTGATTTGATTTGATGGTTTCCAATTGAAATGTTAGGAAACGAATAAATATTTTTTTTAATTTTTTTTGCACAATTTCACAGTAAACACAATGCCGGTTTGTCACATGAAATGAACTGAGCAGAGAACAATGAGTTGCAGTCAAGCAAAGTACATGCTAAGTATCAGAGATGACGCTGTATGTGAAAAAAGAAAAAGTTTTCCGCTTTTCTGTTGAAATCTTTTTTCAATTTTCTTTGCTATAAACCTCACGGAGTCTGAGACCTTCGCAACGAATGCAAAATTGACGAAATCGGTTTGTGCGATCTGGAGTTATATCGTCAGGAAGGAAAACCCAACTTATTTTTATAAATAGCTAACTGATAAATAGAAATTTTATTCATAAATTTTCATAATAATAAAAAAAAATAATATATTGGCCTATTTATAGAATATAGATAATAAAAAGATTAGTAGCAAACTTAATAGTTCGTAAGTTTTTCTTTTATAATTGCTTCTTTAAGAAACAAATTAAGCAAGTATTCAGTACGATTTTGAACAAAAACTGCCATTGTTTTGAATTCATTTAGTTCGTAAGTCTATACTTTCAAGACGTGATAAATCATAATATCGTCGATATATATCCTGCAATTGATGACGCATTTTTCTATATGTATATAATCTAATATAACAAAAATTTCAAAAATATTTACAGCACAGAAATCGCAAAGACTAAATATCACATATCACTGTGAAAATAATGCGTTCAAGAAACGCACATGATATGTTCAAAGATATTGAAAACTGTGATTTGTTCAAATTATTGATAAGAAAACAGATATTATATCAGATACGAATATAATTTATGTGTGAATGTTTTTGATATTTCCCATATTTTCTATTATGAATTATGAGATTTTAACAAGATAGCATAAGTGATAAAATTATTAATGCAAAATCGTAGGTGTGACATCTAGAAAGAAACACGATATTATTAATGAATGATTTTAATAAATAGATTTTAAATTATATTTATTGCTGCACTATAAAATATGCTGTTTCATTCATTTATCTGTAGATCGGTATTAATTATTTGCTCTTAAATAGTTGTGAATTATAATAACTTTATTCTACACGTCGCAATTTTTAAAATTACGTAATTTAAGAACATAAAAAATATTAATGTGTGCAATTTTCAATTGATAACATATTTCGAATTTATATTGTTAAGTTAAAATGGACATCATTACTGTATGTTACAAATTTGTTATGTATTAATATATATGAATAAATAAATATGAGGTATGAAAGTATTATAATACTTATTATACGTTGTTTTAACATGATATTTTTATATAAAATTTATCACTTATGATTATCTAATAAAAAAATCAGCATTATAAACAATTCTACAACAACAATTGCATGTTGCAATTTGTTTCGTTTATCAGAATTAAACATAAATTTAATTTAATCAAAAGAAACAATGCAACATAAAAACCATCAGGCGATAACGTAGTATTATAATTTAAATAGAGTAACTGTGTGTATTTGAAAAGTTTATTACTGCCAATCATATGATAAAGAACTAAAAATTGCTCGTTAATTCAGATTATAATTAAATATAATATATTTGACAAGTTCCCTTATCATGGATTCTGATAAGAAAGTAGATTAACACTAGGTTATTGCTAGTTTGAGATTCAAGCAATTTAATGCGTAAATTCAAAAAAAGACGTAAAACTTTTTAACTTCCCGAAGGAGAAGTTTATGTTTTCATCACAAAATCCGATTCGCTAATTTTATGCTTTCTCGACGTTTCAAGCCATTCCGAATCGAATGAGACCAAATTTGGAAAAAGTATGTGTGTGTGTGTGCGTGTATGTGAACAGATTTTTTGACGTAAATCGACGTTTTCTCAAAAACGGTTGGACCGATTTCAATAATTTAAAAGCCATTCAATGTATTTCGATGAGGACCAGCTTTTCTGAGTTTTGTGTGACGATCAGCCGAGCCGTTTCTTTGTAAATCGCAGAAAAGTAAAAAAAAAATCGTCCACGTTTTAGCTCGCAATTCTTAATCAATTTTGAAAATTCTAAAAACGTTCGAAAGATATTGGTTGGGAATCGTGCTAATTAGTTTTTGGTAAAGATCGGCCGGGCCGTTTTCTTGTAATAAAGTTTTTTTTTAAAAAAAATTCGACGATTTTTATTATTATTTTTTTGACGGTAGATACCATAGTCTTCTAGATCATACTAAAATATTACAGCCCTACGACAACTCGTTTAGCTTTAAAAATTCATCAAAGTTTGCAAAAATTAGTATCGTTCTTTTGGCATTTGTCAAAATTAGACCTTTGATCGACGTTTTCTCAAAAACGCCTGAACCAATTTCAGAAATTTAAAAGCATCTCAATGAGGACTATCGTTTGTCAGTTTTGTGAGACAATCTGCCGCGCCGTTTCTTTGTAATTTGAAAAAAAGTGTTAAACTTTTCGTCCACATTTAAGGTCATCCTACCGAACCGATTTTAAAAAATCAAAAACTGTTCGAAAGATATTAGTTGGGAATGATACTGATTAGTATAAGGTGAAAATCTGCCAAACCGTTTTCTTGTAATTAACTGTTGAAAAAAAATTGAAGCCAAATTTTATGGAACTTTTTTTGGCGATATATATCATGGTCTTATAGAACTTACTGAAATATTACGGCCTTACGACAAGTAGTATAATTTTAAAAATTTATCAAATTTTGAGAAAATGAGTAGTTTTTTTGACATTTGTTAATATTACAATTAGAGGATTTACTTGGTATAACGATAGTAGTACTTGGTCTTAATGAACATACTAAACCATTAAAGTCCTGCGGAAACTGATTGAATTATATAACTTGTTGATTTTTGAAAATTTGCTTTTAGAAAATACTCCGAGTTAACGTGTTCGTTCGTTTTCAATTATGTGTAATAGATCCAATCGGAATACTTTTAATCGCTCATAAATTAATTTATTTTTTATTAATTAAGTCGATTATTAACACATATCGAGAAGTTTATGTAACTTGCCTCAAGGCAAAATACCAATACCAACTAGTTTAAAAACTAATTTCATCCAGTAAAATTCAAAGAATAATAACTAATTTAATATATTTAACTCAGGAAGCTAAAAATTGATTCGTATAGTCACTGACATAGATCATTTTGCAATCTAAGTATCTTCCATTATCTGAACCGTTTCGGTTGAACCAAGGTCGTAACTGTAAAATTCTTTGTATATTTATTATACGCGATCATTTACATCTGCATTGTCTTTTGTTAAAATGCCATCACATTTTCACGCGATGAAAACAATTTACCGTATTCGCGGACTTTGATATGGATACACATATGGATTCATTTATAATTATATAGGATTTATTACGCTTTCATTGTGCCATTGTGTTTTTTACTTCATAAATTCGCACAAAGAACTCCGTATTATGGGAAAATACATAATTTTCTAGGAAATACTTAAAGCTGATTTCACCACAACGAGATGAATAATATTTTGTGAAAATAAATTTCTTTGCATAATTTAAACTTATGATGATAGAGTAATGAAATTTTGATACGGCTCATTACTCCAACTATTCATGAAACGATTTAGATTGATTTGAAACTTCAAGACTAGATAAATTTAGCAAATAGTATTTTTTGGAAAAAGCAAAACTTCTCAATTACAAAGTTAAAAAAGTAGAATAATTGAATTTTGTGTAACTCGCTGAAGAACCATTTCAAATGTTGTATGAAAGGGGTATTCTAGTTTAGAATTTAAAAAAAAAACGTTTTTTTATATTTCCAATTACTCAAGATTTTTTATATTTTCAACTGTTCAAGAATTTATGTACAAGAGGATTTTTCAACATTTGAATTATTTACGGAGATGTAGATTTTTGACTACGATAATCCCCTTTCCTTTCTCCCTGAAACTTTAAACGCGTTTTTCTCGATACAGTTATTTTCGATGCGATACCCACGATTTCTTCACTTTTACTGCACCGACTTACTTGAATTTTTACATAGTCTTCTTTATAGACTTTTCTACAGAATGCACTCACTCTGCTCATTCCCAAATTCCTATTTTTACTATTTTTAAAGAATTCGAGATATTAAAAAAATATATATATTTTTTCAGACTTTCATACTATTCTAGATTAATAATATTTATACATATTTTTCTTCAGGTGGTTTGGAGGGCTATGATCACTCATATGATCAAATGAAAAAATTGTTTGCTTTTTTTACGGCCCCTCAAAAATCGTATAAATTTTATAACAAAACGTTCGTGACAAAATAAAAAAAATAAATATTGTTGAGAACTATAATTTAATATGCAATATTTTAAGTATAACATATCCCATATTAAAATTTGTTAGTAATAAGTTTTGTATTAAAACTAACATTAATAAAATAAACTTTATATTAATTACAATAATATATTAAAATAAAAATCAATTTATAAAAGTTTTATATTAATGTTAGATGTGGTACTAAACTTATTACCAACTAATTTAAATATGAGATCTGTTATACTTAAGATATTGCATATATCATAATAGTTCTCAGCAATATATAAAACAAATATCATTTTTAATTATAGGTTTTGTACATTTTGATTAATTTTGTTGAGGCTAAAGCAATGATTTGAAGAACTTGATTTGATTTGTAATATTGTTTTGCTTCTTTAATTCGAAATTGATACTCAGTCACATCAGTAATTTGCCTCTTAAAAATAACTTAATAATAAATATAGAAGTTGCACAGTTCACTTTAATTCTTCACTAAGATTTTTCAAATTAAATGACACGTTTCTATACTTGTAGAAGCAATTGAAGTGAATTGCTCTTCTTCAATGGGGTGGGAATGTGGATTTCATGTAGATTTGAGTCAAATTTTACTAAAAATCTATTTTATTCATTTTGTAATAAATAAAATTGTTATCGTTCTATTAGTTTACATTTTCAAAAATACCGATAGCCAAGTCAACGGAGGCGGCTTACAAAGGAATTTGGGTTCGATACATATTAGAATCCGCGAATAACGAAATTTTTAGCCGCGAATATACAAGTTGGGCCACAATTTTTTTGGCAGCAAATAGCGAAAATTCGTATATAGGAAAAGGATAAGGAACTTCTACTGTGAATATATATATATATATATATATATATATATATATATATAATACGTTATCCCAGATAACTATCAAGATTATCATAATTAGTGATTTTGTTCAATAGTACATCGATAAAGTTCATTTATTTCTCGTTGGAAAACAGAAACGTTAGCCGTCATTGAAGCGAATACAATCAGCAAGAACATGATAAGTGTGCACATTTGATTATAGATGATTGAGCAAAAAACAGAAAAAAATATAACGGTGTAAAATTGATACATATTCACATAGTTTTATATCCTGGACATCAACTGATTGACTTGAAATATTTGCAGAACATAATTAATAACGAGAAAGATTTAGGTTAAGCTCTTTATCGTGATAGAAACAATATATGCTATCTGGAGAAGGTATTAAAATAATAAATTTCTTTGATTTTTAAACAGTGTAATTTCATTCCTTTTGTTCTTGGAAAGTTGGTATGTTAATGAAAATTTTATCTACAGTTGTTATATCCAAGGAAAAATAACCATTAGAAGGTTAATGGAATACAATTTACTATTATTTAATTTGGGACCTCAAAAAATGGCATGTCGCCATACTTATGATTTTAGCCCTCCAAATAATCTGAAGAATAATATGTATATATTATTAATCAGCGAAGCATGCCTTGGTTGGGCCCCGCATCAAAACTTGTTTGGGGGCCCCTTTAAGAAGGGTAATGATTTTTCAACAAATATAAAAAATGCATAAAATTAAAGGAATATTTATTTATACTCATAAATCTGTAAATTTTCTGAAATGATTCTAAACATATATTTACTCTTCTTGCCTTTTTTCAAAAAACCGATTTATTAAGCGATGATTTACAGTTTTTTTAGAAGTTTTTGTCTATAGGGACGATAGTGACAGGTCTACCAGACATTTCTCTCTTAAAGTTCTTAGGTTTTTAATATAAAAAAAGTTATTATTAAATATAATTCAGAAAAAATATAAATTTTCTGAATCGTTGGGCTTAAAAGTTGAAAACAACGACTAGATTCAGAAACTAAAATAAAACTCAATACCTTTCGATAACAAAAGGAAATGCCAACTATGCCGGAATTATTATTTTTAAAAAAAAAAATCGTTTTTTAGCTTTTGACTTTGGGGTCCCCATATAATTGATAAGGCTGATACGGCGATAGCTACGCCCCTGTTATTAATCTAGAATAACGTCGCTATAATATGATAAACTATGGACAAGTTAAAAAAATTACAAAAGATTGTCTGAAAAAAATGATATTTTTTAGAAATAGTAAAAATCAGAATTTGGGAATGAGCAGAAGGAGTTCATCCTGTATAGAAGTCTATAAAGAAGACTTTGTAAAAATCGGTCGAGTAAAAGTTGAGAAATCGTGGGTATAGTATCGAAAAAGATTGTTTAGGAGAAACAGGTTTGAAGTTTCACGGAGGAAGGAACTCGAAGAGGAGTATAATCCTGGCCAAAACATCCGTAGCCAAGAATTATAATTCGTGGTCAAACATCTATTATCTCCGAAAATAATTCAAATTTTGAAAAATCCTCTTGTACGCATATTCTTGAATAGTTAGTTTTTGAAAGTATCCATTTTTTAAATTACAGACATTAAATAAAACATGAGTTAGCATTGAAAATGACATAGTAAATTGTGTAATAAATATTTAGTTTCTGGTAAATAAGGTGATATAAATGTTTGGTTGCTATGGAGATCTAAGTCACAAATCACGCGACAAGTAGCAAATCGATAAATCACTCTGAACATCGAACATAAAGACAAGATTGCATCCTATGTAGAAAAATAGAAGAATACTTACCGATTTAAAACAATTAATGAAGTCAAAACTAATAATAATAATATATATATATATATATATATCTAAAATTTAAATATAGTTTAAAATTTATGAGAACTATTTTTTGAATAGTTAATGAAGATATCGTAGCCTCTACGTTTTCGTATACTCAAGCGTAGCTCTACGTGATCCTCATCCGTAGCTCTTATTTAATGACAGAGCACGTCTTATTGTCAGTAAAATTGTATACTTAAACTAAAGCCAAAAGTTTTGATACCACATAAAATTAAATAAGAAAATGTATTAGTATATACTGCAATCTAATATACTATGGGCATTAATCATTCATAGTTACTTTTCTATGGTATTGACTTAAGTCCATTATTTAACAAAATCTTAATATAAAAAATGCATTCAATATGATTTTGTAAATATTGTAACACGCTTATATTTTCATACCATAAGAAATATTATACAATTGTACTCACATTTTACGAAGCGAATACTTCGAGTATGGATTTACAAAAACACAAGTGTCACACAAGCCAACACCCCGAAATTAATAAATGATGAATGAACTTCGAGCTAATTTCACAAGATGCACATCTAACACATCACAATATAGCACAATGTGCAATACTTTACGAGAAATAACACTTTTGTCGGCGTTTCTAATCAATGAAATCAAATCACACGGCGATTGAAATGACACTTTGCTCCGGGCGTATGAAGCATACAACCGAATCAACTGCGGGATGATGACTGAACGTACGAGTTGAGTGGAGTATAGAGAGCGCTATAATTTCATACGGGGCTTCCCCACTCTTGGTCGCACTTACTCGAGATGAGAGTTTGTTAAAAGCCTATCAGGCGAATTCAACAAAAACCTTAATGTTTATAGTATAATAATTATAAACTAGTGGGGTGCATAGCATCGTGCCTTAAGGCAAATTGCTGGAACTTCCCGCACCGTAATTAAAAATCTTGGTACGGAACCCAAGAAAAATTACACAAAATGTGTACACAATATTAAAATCTCTATAAAATATCTGATAATTTACATTTTTAACCGCCAATGACATTTTCTCAACTTATTTTTATTGAGAGTCCATAACTGCTAGACCTGCCTTCCCAAAAATTTAACCAGTTCTTCATCTTGTCGATACAAGTAAAATGTCTTTTGAATTATTAAAGTCGGACGCTCCGTTCTCTTAAAAACTGAATTACCGTTTTTTGTCACTTTTTGTCCCGTATCTTCGGAACGGCTAGACCTGCCTTCGCCAAAAACTAATCAGCACGTCTCCTTATCAATACGAATCGAATGTCTTTTGATCGATAATAATTAGAATTATTCAAATCAGTTGATCGTGGACGAAAATTTGTATCCGCACACACATACATCCATTTTTTCTAATGTATGCCAAAATATTCAGAAACCTTTGAAACATGAAGGTATATAAAAATATTATTTTCGATTTTTTTGCGATTACTATAACTTACCCTACAGGAAGTTAATAAGGTAAAATGACTATACTATGGAATGGATATTATATATATTAGTAGACCTTCTTTAATTTGAAGATTACGGTTTAAGTTCTTATTTACAATTGGAGGGTTAACTGGTTTTAATTTAGCTATTTGATCCTTAGATATTATTTTACATGATACTTCTTATGTTTGAATTTCCATTATGTATTACCAATAGAAGCACTACTTGCTCTATTATAGCTGATGGTTTTGTTTATTGATTTTTATTATTTCGTGGATTAACAATAAAACCGATTTTCCGAAAAATTCAATTTGTTATAATATTTATTGAGGAAAATTTAACATTATTTCACAACGTTTTTTAGGTCTTGGAGGAGTACCTCGCCGAAGATAGATTTACTTGATGAAATATTCTCTTTTCTTTAGGAAAATTTATTTTATTATTTAGAATTATTCTATTTATTTATATAATTTGAGAATCTTAAATTTTAAATAGAACTAGACTATTCCTAATTAGTATGTATAATTTTTTTGCATATTTCAATGGGACGTAATTGGTCAATATTTCTTTGATTTTGAAAATTCAAAACAATCATTTAAAACAATGTATATGTATATATCAATGTATATATTTACAATGTAAAACAAATCTAAAAATGAATAGTACAATATTATAATAATCATAAATTAGTACATATATAGATAAATAATGTAAATATTTTATGTAATATGTTAAAGAAATGAATATACATATTAAAATAGTAAAATAATCTAATTAAAGATTACTTTCTGTTTGTGATTTTTCTAAATTAATAGTTTTATCCTATGTAAACTTAAAATAAAATTATATAAAATATTAGTAATGAAGAGTAATATGTTATGCATTGTACTGAGATCGCAATTTTTGTTAAAAAATAATATGGCATATAAAAGTTTAAAATGATAAAATCTCATTATAATTAAGACTTATTACTATATATTGCTAAACGTGTAAAATATTATTTAGGAAACAATTTAATAAAACAAAAATTACTTCCATTTATAGAATAAACTAATCATATTGCATTTGCACGTAAAGACACTTATAGATTTATTTTTGGTAAAAGCCAATAGGCCAATTCATTTTAATACGGTTCAAATGATCAGAAATTTTTATTACAAAAGAAAGGTCGTTACGTGTTTTATCAACATTTTTTATCAAACTACCAATTATCTAGTACAATTATTTTGCACTTATAATACTTTAAATATCATCATCGTAAATAAAAATTAAAATTAGAAAACAATCATCTCTGTAACACACATCTTACATCTGTAACACTAGCATAAAAAAATTATATTTAACATTATGATTAAGATATATATATATTGGTACTCAAATTGAAAAATTAATTATCATAAACACTATCATATCTTTCTTTAGTCCTTCACTCTTGATAAATGTTTATTATTATAAATCTACAACATTCATCTGTATTATTAAAATGCTGATAAATAATTTATTCAAAACATAAACGAATTGTGTTATCTCTGTATTTAGAGACAGAGGCTAAAAAATGTAATTTGATATGTTTATATTATTGGTTGTTTAATTCAGATCGATATAGTATATAGTATTGTGCATCTGTAAGTACTATTATATAACATAGAGAATATAGTAACAATAACGGTATTGTTAAATTTATTGTAATTAAGTATATATGGTTGCTAAATTCTAAAGCTAAATATAAGGCCGCATTATAAACAGTCTTTCGTTTACATTCACACCTCCAACCAATTAAATAAAATCCAAGCATAAAAATTCACTAACTTGATTTAATCATCAGTACGACAAAACATTTGAGCAAAATGTTTAAAGTAATTTTAGTAGACAAATTACATTTCATAAATCAATTTATCATCAATATCAACAACTGACTCATGAAATATAGTTCCTATGATATAAATGAAGTAATTTTCAAATAATTTAAATCTATTGCACGCACAACTTAATCATCAGTCATTTATATATACTCATAAGTGATGAAAAATGTTGTGAATATTAAAACAATATATTGTGGTCCAAAAATTCAATAGCAAGATCCAAAAACTTTGGAGCCACAATATAATAATGTTCACAATATTTCTTCTTTAAGCGACACAAACACATTGCACTGAAATAGTAGAAGTGGCAAACACCAACTTTTAAAATGATAATGGTATTTAAACCAAATTCATCATATTAACAAATTAAAAATCAAAGTAAAACTTAGCAGTAAATATAAATATTTAAAACATCTAAAAAGTCCAAAAGCGTCAAATCACAAAAATTGATTGCACAATTCAACTAGGAACAACCGCATCTGTCAACTACCATTCCCGGTAATGTACCATAAACAATATTCAAATCTGCATCAAAATACAGCATTGATATGGGGCTCATCTGTCGAGGTGCGCAGCAAGGACCTGGAGACCCCGTAGGCCTTGCTAAGTGAACTATGTGAGTATGCGGATTCTTTTGCAAATAAATATAAGGGCAATCACCATTACAGTAATGAGCTTCATAGGTTTTGGGAGCTATAACCCAGTCCCATCCAAATTCTTCAAAATCAACCTTTAGTGGAAAACGACAACACAACGTTGTGTTCGAGTCCTCGGTACAGTCATTACTTATTTCTCGTTTGAATCGCCTTCGGCGCCCGTCTTCGGTATAAACTTCTATATAAGGTACCTGAAATAAGATATTGTTAGATTTATATATTTTAGACCTGAAATAAGATATTGTTAGATTTATATATTTTTAACTTATTAATATAATATGGCATCACAATTTGCATTCAAATACTTATTAATTAACATTTACCATAGATCCATCCTCAAAATCGTGATCAAGAACAACGGCGTGTTTTCCTTTGCGATCCAAACCGATAATTTCAATCCCTAGATTATTTCTTGGAAATCTGAACCATTCATCAACAACATTTGTTATATTAATTTTATACCATTTTCCCTCTACTGATGGCAAAACAACCGTATTGTTAAACACTGAATATCTTGCATTATTCGATTCTTTCCGT
Organism: Ctenocephalides felis; assembly: GCF_003426905.1. NCBI lineage: Eukaryota > Metazoa > Arthropoda > Insecta > Siphonaptera > Pulicidae > Ctenocephalides > Ctenocephalides felis. The sequence goes on along the minus strand of NW_020536999.1, from coordinate 33,453,171 downwards.
TTAGGACTTTTAATTACTTTCAAAATCTCAAGATTGACAGATGTTTGTGAATAAACATCTTCTGAACTCCATCCACTAGATTTTATATATACATGAAGAATTGCTTGTTTCACATAATTCTTTCGGACATTTTCAGCAAATTTGAAAAACTGTATAGATGACGACTGCCTTCTACGACCATGTTCTGAAATTGATTAAATTATGTATTTAGTATAAATATAAAGTAGCTATTAATTAAATCAGATATATCAATGTAATTTTTATAGTTGAAAACATTGGGAGGAGTATATCAACGAAAATAGGATAAAAGCCCAGATTCATTACATCAATAAAAATTTAAAAAATCCTATTTTTGTTAATTTTAAGGATATATGATGGGATAATTATAAATAAATATTATCAATATATTCTAAAATAATTACTTCAATAACCTGAAAGTAGAAAAAATGTTAAAATAAAATAAATGCTATGATAAAAATTTTATATATTACTTTACTACCATGTTCCAATATCAATATAAATCTATTTGCAATGCTATAATTAACTGATTAGTTGAAGTATCCAGCTAAATGCCATAACAACGCAACTAGACAGAGCGGTGTATAGAAGCATTCAAATGGCACTTGGATGGATGTTCACGATCAATCAGAAACGAATTTCGAACATTCGAGTGATGCAATTAAAAACAATAAGTAATCAGAATCAGAACATAGTAGTGATATAACAATAAATCATAAAAATTAAGATAAATATAAATACTGCTTTCTTTAACCAATACTTGTTATTCAAAAAACAACATTATTAAAATTTCTTCACATCAATAACATATTTAAAAGTCTCTTTTCAATTCACATACATTTACATATATAGTTACGAATCTACTGTACAACATGTAAATGATCAAATATTAACAGTATATTTTTAAAATTCGCTAATAACAATAGAAATAATTTACGTCTTCAATAACAAAGTAAATATCATTAACTGTAAAATCTTCGAGATTAAAGAGTAGTTTATATATATACACAGAGAATTATTAGGAAAATGTATACGCAATATAAAATTTAGTCAAAAAATGAGGGTCTACTTTCCTTTGCACATTTCAGTATAGAGTATAATAATTTTAGGAAACCAGTATCTTTTGGTTTTTCCAAACCGCGCAGTAAACGATTTTTCATTACCGACACGAACTCTCTATTGCTCAATTGATTATCACCTGAAATTAGAAACAAAATATTTGCAGATACGTTAATATTCCAATAAGTTTAATTTGATTAAATTTACATTAATTAAAAAAATTCATATACTCACAGTTTTCGTCAAATATTGTAAAGACTACTCTTATTATATGATCACTGAGGTTAATTCTGGCTACAGTTTTTGCAACATGTTTCAATGTGGCTTGATCAATCGAAGCGCCGGCAATGTGGTAAAATGTTAGAGCGGTGTCGACGTCATTTATATTATTTAGAAAATGGAAGAAATCCATAAATTCTTCTTTAGATATACCGATACTATCATCACCTCGAAATCTAATAAAATAATAAATAAACGACAATAAGCTGAGTTATCAATGTAGCACAATGCGGTAAATACAATAACTCACGTTTTCTTAACCCTCTTCAACATCCTGGCCTTCTTTTTCTCTGTATAACCGGCAAAAGCAAGAAGAAGTTCTGCAAAATCCAATTCCGTAATTTTTCCATTTTCTGGATCTTTGCGCAGAAATTCCAAATATAAAATTTCTTTTTGAAGATCGTGTTGAAAATTCAAGAATTTTTCTATAGTCAATTTTTGATCCAAGTTTTCTCCAAAGAAATATGTAGTTAAAGCTGAATTTACACCCTAAAATTTATATACGTTGCCACTTAATTTTAAGTAGAACCTAAGAAGATACATGCTTTTATTTACAAGACTTAAATTAGTAACTACATGTTTCGTGTTCACTTTGCTTGTTATTTAATTTCGATGCATGGAAGCTCGCTTTTTAGAATAGAAAATTTAGCATTTTTAAAACAGATAAATTATATACTACACTTATATCAATTTCTAAATATACCTCGCATGCATATCGTACGCGCAATTTACAACTTTTGAACGTATTCAACAGTAGATATTTTCTGCTTCAACATCAGCATCGGATCAAGTCAAAAAAGCAATCATTTTGATATAAGTATGTACTTAAATTTTCAGTTTGATAAAAAAGGTGAAATCACATAGTTAAATGAAACACATCATTCAAATTGTAAGAACCAAAAATTCAATGCATAATAGTGATAACTTTAGTTAACATCACATAGTTGAAGAACGACATCATGCTCAAACTATACAATCCATGTTCACATGTAAAGCAGAAAAGTTAAAAGTGACTATAAGCAACACATCAATCTGTTAACAAAGCTACAAGGTTCATAAGGTTTTTAAATCAAATGCAGGAAAAAGTGTTTAAAAAGCATACATTCTTCTTAGAGCGATGCTGTATTAATAATAAATGTTAAAATATATTTAAGAAAATTCATGTCGAGCTCAATTTTGCAAGGCATTCACTTATTTACAAATCTGCCACACTTTAATAAATTACACAATCTTCATTTGGGATCTAATAATACATGAATTTAATATTTAATTCTCAAATGATCATGCAATAATAATACCTATAGTGCAATGTTTGATATGTTAATTACGTTAATTGCAAGTTCATTATTATTTGTATAAGTTTGAATCCGTTATGATAGCCAATTATGATTTAGATTTATTCTTATTTTAGAATATTTTCCGACCTTTATTTGTCGTGCCCCTGCAAAAGCTTTCGAAATTTTCGATGCCCCCTGTATAACATATAATAATTATGTATACTATAGTATATGAGTAAAAAGAAAATATATGCAAAGACAGACCTCAGACCAAGGTTTATTACAGATAAATTGGTAAACTTTAAAAATGAGAATCCTCAAATTTAGCCTTCAGACCACAAGATCTTACAATTTTAATTTAAACTGTTGGGAATTGTAAAGACGATTAAAACTCAAATATGTATCAGGCATTGTGAAAATTAAATAAAATATATATTTAATACATCTACTTAAACTGTGCTTGTTTGAGCATTTCTATGCACTAGTTAATAAAATATTACTACATTGGAATTACACTGTATCCAAAAGAGAATTATGACATACCAGTGTTTTTTCTGCTGCCTAGAAATCGTTATCAGAAAGGTAAGTGTGAGAAAGGGTTGGATTATGCACATTAATTTTATATCAAATGCATTCCACAACAAAACAATGACTGACAATAATATAAAACAAAGATTACATAAAACGATTATTATGAAATTAACAGTCGAATCAGAAAATTTAGAAAAAGAGGATATTATAGGATAGATTAAAGATTATAGCACAAATAAGAAAGGCTTTTCGGAAAGTGAGAGAGTACAGATCACATATAACATATTTCAGCTTTTGTTTTGTTGCATGTGTATATATCAATATAAATTATTATGTTCATTATAAGTCATTGCAGTATTAACCAAAACTCATTATAACTGGTAAGGATTACTGGTTTACAAATCTCATTAATATTTAAAAATAACGATATATCATTCATTATCCATAAAATATGCAAAAATCAATCAAAGAAAGTCCACAAATATTAACGTTATATTCATATTGTAATATATCTATTAGTTCAATAATTTTATTTTGAATAAAAAAAATTAGAATAATATGAAGAAAAGAAATAGTTAAAATGTAGAGAAAATCATAAAAAATTAAAACTTACAGCTTTATTTGATACCACTTATAAGTATTATATATTCTGAATGAATATTGGGTTTTACAAAAAGACTAAACAGCATAATAAAAATAATTGTAAATGAGCACTCTATCATCAAATATTAAAAATTAAAGGTTAAAAAATGTAAACCTAAATAGTAATTAACTTTGTAAAACCCAATATCTAAAAAAAATTATAGTTAACAATGAATGTCAAAATTGAAAAAAATTGGATACCTTGAATGTGTTTCCAGTATTTGCATGGTCTCTGTGTCTAGTTCCAATGCTGGTTTGGTTTCTGACTAAGGTAGCTACTCGAACAAATTCATCGCTGTCAACATCACCATCACCATTTATATCAAACATACGAAAAGCTATTTCAAAATGCCGGCGTGATGCTGAAAGGTAACAATAAATTAATTACAATTAATCTGTAAACATTGTCATGTTTTTATTATTGGGCGACTTACTTGATAATACTGTTAAAAGAAATATGTAATCCGAAAATGTTATCAGACCAGCGGAACCTAGCTTATAGAATATGCTATCTTCTTCTAAAGACAAGTCAAGATTGATTTTGACATCCTACGAAGAAGATAATTACATCAAAATACTATGAATTTAAATGTCATGACAAAAATTATTTACCTTTGGGTCATATTTCTTGTACTGATCTAATCCTAATCCTGCAAAAAAATATAAAAGATATTAGAACAAACATATACATACACATATATATATATATATATATATATATATATATATATATGTATGTAACACGAGTTTGAACATAAAAATAATATAATCTATGAACAAATATAATTAGGTGAATTTTCAATGTAACATTTATAACTATGTGAATGAAATGCCAAAGAAATTAATATAATAAACTTCATGCTTTCTTAAACAAAACTTTATTAAGTTAGTTTTGTGTATTAAGAGAATATTCTTTCCACATATATAACTAAGAGTTTAAGTATATGCTACTTTGAAATAGCAAGAAGCTTTAAAACTAATCATCATATGAAAGTAACAATGCCTCTTGGTTGTCTTGCTCCAGGAGTAATAACTCTCAAAAAATCTGAAGGTGTCATCAAAATTTCGCCATTATGTTTGTGTTGTAATGTCGCAAAATATCGAAATACTTTTTCTGGTGTAGAAAACTGCCGAATTCGATTTTCATATTCTGTTATCTACAGTAGCACATATAAGATTACATGCAAAGCAAAATGATTATTTTTAATGCAAACACCATTGAATAAAAAAACAATACATCACAAAATTTACTATATTTAAAACATGAAGCACAAAGTATTGCATATTTTAGCTTGCTAAATTATAAATGCTGAATAAAATAGAAAAAAATAAAAAACTAGTGATTTTTATAACTTATTGTATTCATTGATATTTGCATCACAATATATACATGCATAGAAGAGTTTTAATTTTTTATGCAAAACTTAAATTAATTTTTATACACAAAATTCAAGAAATCACATCTTTTAAATATATTCATAATTGTAAGCAAAATAAAACAAAATACAAGAAGCTAGATTAAAGCAAAACAAATTTCTACTCATGCAAAAACAGACCAGAAATTATAAAATTTTACAATACAAATCTTAATAAATATAAGACAAATAGATATCCAGACGTTAAGTCATTCCCTTCTGGGTAAAACTATTATTTACCATCAGGTTGTTTCATTCCTGGTGTAATAGCTCTAAGAAAGTCATCAGGAGTCATATAGACTTCGGCACCACTTTCCTGAGATAATCTTATAGTTGCAAAATATCGAAAAATTTTGTCTGGAGTAGAGTAAGCTCGCATCCGATTCTCATATTCTATAATCTTCATGAAAATTTAAATTTTTAATGCAATATTTCTTGAATTTTATGCATATCACCAAGCATGTTTTAAACTTATTGTTAGTACATACGACAGAATATATAGATTTTTCATATATGCAACATATGAATTTAAAAAATATTGATTATGAAATCTTAAAATAACAATTACTCAAAAGAATGCATACATTCCTAAAAATTTGTGCATCAAATAGGTACAACCGTACAATAGGTACATATAGACTTCACTAGAACAATATACATAACTATTTTGCTCAGTCTCTGACCTTCCTATCACGAAATCCAAGTTTTGGTTTCTTTTTTTTCGGTGCAGCTTCTCCATCAGCAGTACTTGACTCTGCATCACTGTCTGACTGAGAGTCTACACCGTTGTGAGTTTCATTATTTTCATCTGGAAAACTTTCATCACCTTCCCCTTCCCTGTCATGTTCCTCTACACTGGCTGCATCAGCTTTTGGAAAATATGTCAAAATCCTATAAAAATTTAAATAAAATAAATTATGATGATAAATCTGTAAATTTAAGGTTAGGTAGGACGTACCAGTTCCAATCTAAACAACAGAGAAAAAAGACTGTACCCAAGAAGGAGTACCAAAGTTTTGAAACAAAAGGTGTAGGTTCTGGTTTGTGACCAAAATTTTTAAACTGCCTTCTTTGCACCTTATTATAGTCATTTTGTTGGTTATAGAAATCAGTTTTTATTAATAGAGTTTTATTTGCAAGCATTCCATAATTTCTAGTAGCTACTAATCTGTTTATAGCTAATTTTGCAAATTGTAATTTAGACATTATATCTATAAAAAAAAGAAATTTAGAGAAGTCAATATCGAAATGTATTTGACATGTCGTAATAAGATCAGATATCAGCATACTTTGAATTGTGTTGACAAAAATAAACTATTGAAATTACATAAGCACCAATTTTTCTGAAACCGTTGCTAAAATTAGAACTCTAATTTATAATTTCACATATTTCATTCATTCATTTCCAAAATATTGAAAATTGCACAATGACTTTTTAGCTATTGTTTGACATTGCAATGCTGCCAACAGATTTCAAAGTGCAATATGCACTTTTTGTCATGGACTATGTAATTCTTAAATGATGTGGATACACGCGGATAATTGGACATATTGGACAATTGGACAAATGCACAATTTTAAAAGATAATAATTATGGCTTAATAAGAAATTGAAGATTATCACACTTGCTTATTTAAATACTTTTTATTTCAGACTTATTTGAATAATACGATAATCATTTCTATAAATATGTAAAAAAAAAGCTGCAAAACTGCAACTTCTTTTTATTGATTATAGAAAAGTTTTTTCATTATATTAAAAATCGTAATAATCATCCCATTTTCATAGTTGATTATAGATCAAATTTATATATTTTTATCATAGAACTTATAATACATGATAAGGTCTATGCTTTTTATAAAACAATTTTTATATAGTTTTCATCAAAGTAGGCGCTTTTACAACATAATACGAAAAACAATTGTTTCAAAATTATTGGCATAGGTTGTCAAAATTATTTGTAATAAAATTTATTAAAAAATTAACATCAAATGCTGAATTTCATCAATTAGTATTAACTAATTATGTATATACATGACAAATTATAGTTGCGTTATTTAATACATTATAGCACAGTTGTTTAATGATTAGTCTGCCAAAGAGAACATTATGAAGGTATAGTAATTAAACTAATACTTTAATTTATAATAATAATAAAAAAGTAGTTTTTATAGAAATTAATCAAATCGTGATTGTAATAGTTAATTTTTTATTCAGTTAACACGAGCAATCAAAATATCTAACGGCCTAATTCGTGGAAAATGGCTATTACCTCGAACACTTCCACCTATAAACAATCGAGTTGTGGTTTCGACTCCTTATGCAAGTTTTAAAAAGATTCCGTATGCTCAACCACCTTTGGGACGATTAAGATTCCATGTAACTGATAGATGCAATTATTAATGCTTATTCTAATGTTTCAACAAATAGTTTTATGTATATGATTCTTAAAAGTAAAAATTTTTTTAAAAAGGATCCTGAGCCTAAGGAAAATTGGGATGGTGTTCTTGACGCATATGATGATGATACGGCAATTATGAATCGTGACCAAGAAGATTGTTTATACCTAAACGTCTATACACCAAAGGTTTCTAATGCATAAACTATCACTATGCTATAATAAATTATATTATCTTAAATTTTAATATAATATTAAAAGCTTCCAAATGAACAAGGAGAGGTTGTGGGATCTCCATTGCCAGTTTTGGCGTATATAAACAGTCCTGCACTGGGTGAAGAAGGTAATAGAGGACCTGATCTAGGACCTGACTTTTTAATCCAACATAATATAGTAGTCGTGACAATGTCATCAAGAAATGGGGCAGCAGGTATGAGTTTTCCAAGTGTTCTATTTGAAAAAATATAATAGCACAGTATATTTCAATTAATAATAATAAATCTGTAACATATATAATTGATTTGTAGGATTTTTAACGACGGCTGATTATCATGCTCCCGGCAACTTTGGACTTAAGGACCAACTTATGGTTCTACAATGGATCAGAGAAAATATTCAAAAATTCTGTGGAGATCCTGATCATGTTACGTTAGCCGGATCTGGACTTGGTGCTGCTTTTGTACATCTTCACATGTTATCTTTGCGATCAAGAGGTAAATATTAATTCAGCACATAAAATATTTATCTCAACAATAATATTAACTTTAAAATATTTTTATGCGATTTTCTCAGGAATGTTCCACGGCGCTATATTGCAAAGTGGTTGCGCACTAGCACCATGGGCAATGAAATCTCTTCATGATGTGCGAACTGCGACGTTTGAACTAGGACGACAAATTGGAATGGAAACTACCAATTCTGAATCTCTTTTACTCAAATTACGATCGGTCGATTATGAAACACTCGAGGGCACAGCTAGTAAAATGGTAATTTTGCGTCGAGACATTTTATACTATATATATTTATATTTTTGGGGATGATTGAAATGAAATGAAATTTCCTATACGTAAAATAAACTATTATAAACTTAAGTGAGTGTTCAGAATAAATAATAATATATAATGAGTTTGAATTCTTTAGACCACATTAGGCTTGATTCCAAGCTTCACTCCAGTCGTTGAAGCAGTTCAGTCGCATCCAGCACCCATGCTAAGAGAAAACCCAAGCTATGCTATCCAAGAAGGTCACTTTAGTAAAGTTCCTGTTGTTATTGGTTGCAATAATAAAGAAGGACTTATGTTAGCACCTAGTGAGTATTAAATTATTCAATGTTATAGAAAAACATTTGTATTACTTTTCTTTTTTTTAATTTCAGTGATTGCCAGGCAACCTGATATGATACCATTAATTTATGATCTGATGTTGAACGAAGTAGTGATGAAAGTTCTAAACGCCCGCACTGTAGATTTGGAAGCCATTAAAATGGATGTAAACAAATTTTATTTCCATGATCGCGAACCTGGGTTATCTTCCTTCCCTGAATTAATAAACGTAAGAATGAAAAATCATATTTTAATTTAATTTTATCATTCTTCTATTTAAAAAGGGATTGTCTTAATTTGATATGCTCTTGTTGCAACGCATATTCTTTTCTGATAACTTTTGATGGGTCAGTAATAATTTAGAGATATTGAATTCTAACATGAATCATTTGCGTGGCACATCATTATCACTCGAATTCAATATATTATCAATTACCTACTGGTTATTAATAACTAATAAAGCATAAATTTGCTACCAGCATGACATTGCTCAGGATAAAAATACAACATAAAATTTTATCGATAAGATATAAATAAACAAACATTAAAATTATGCACTAAGTAATTCGCTGTAACTAGGTCATGTTGCAAACTAATATTGTTTCTTAATCTTAATGTTCACATTAAATGATAAAATTGTTATTTTTGTCTCTATATAAATAATTAAATGCTATAATTTCAAATTGTTTTTTTAAATTGCAATCTATTAATATTAATAGCTTGCTAAACTTTATACCTAATTTCATAATATGTAGACTTTGCAATAGAGATATGATCGATTTTCTAATTCTACGATGAAATTTCCAGATGACAAGCAATAATCAATAATTTTTGCATTTCAGTTTTTCTCTGATGCTTGTTTCGTGTTCTCTATACTAAAATCAGCGATTATGCAGCGTTCTCTGCAAGATGTTTATTTCTATGAATTTAGTTTTTCCGGTGAATACAATTTCAAAGGAAGAGAAGTAAATGATGTCCTTGCGAATGCCTTGAATTTATCCATAGCAGGTAAATATAAACAACGGTAATAAATAAGAGTCACTCATCATATGTAATGCTGCAAAATACATTAGCTATAGGTATATAATATTAGTTAAGTCGAGAGATTTAAAACCTAAGAGATTTACACAAAAGTTGAATTTAATTTTTAAGCTAAACGTAAACTTTAAAAAATAATTCTGTAGAGTTTCTTCAACTAGCAACTCAAAATCCGCAGGTGCTTCCCATGGAGATGAGTTACCGTATTTATTCAACAGTCTGGCTGGTGACGAAGAATATCCTTCAACCCCACCACAATCACCAGAAAGATTAACCTTGCAAAGGATTGCTGCCATGTGGGCGGCTTTCATAAAAACTGGGTATAAATTCACATTTACAATAATAAAAGATGCAATCCTCATTACTAAAAAAACAATCAATCTTAAGCATTTATTTGAGCTCAGTCGTGGGTAAGCGGTTAGAGCAACTGAATCAGAGGTTCCGGGTCCAATCCCCCTTCGAGGAGCCTGATGTCAAGCAGCAGCGACATCCGTTTTTACTTGAAAATATAGATAGCAATATGTTTCCAAGTGAAATTGGCCCTTGTCCAGAATTGCTGCATCAATAAAAATATTTGCTCTATTACAGATATTGTAATAATAAAATTATTACACAGAGATGATACAACTATTTGGGTTGGCATGTGTAAAACCATCGTAGTATTGAGTCAAATTAGCCCAAAAACTTATAGAACTCTTAAGTTCTGATTGTTGTTCAAATATAATAAAAAACATTTATTTCAGTAATCCCACCCATGCTGAAGACAACAATATTTTAAGACTAAGGGAATTGTGGTCTCCAACAACGAAGAAATGTTCTGCCATGTCTTATCTCGACATTGGAAATGATCTGACTATGAAACGCAACTGTTTACCTCAGATCGTTAGGATGGAGTTTTGGCTTAGGGTAGGTCACAAAAATTAACAAACAGACAAGTAACGTAGAATTGAGGGTTCAAGTGTTCATAGTCAATCCATATTTCTTATGCACTAAATATCTATAAGCTATTAATTTTTCAATAAAATTTTAGATACTTTTTCCAAATATCTTATTAGAAATGTTCCAATATTTTTATAATCGTTTTACTATATTTGCTTAATACATATTTATGCATAACTAATTTATCAATGTACCATAATCTAATTTGTTTATAGAAGATATCCTGCACTAACATCTAACTATCTATATATGATTACATTAATTAAATTATTAAATCTAAATATTATTCTCAGTAAATTAAATCAGAAAATGTAAAATTAACTTTGCATATTCAGATACTGCATTTTTAGTTCAATAGATTATATAATAAAGTATTTTATTTTTCAAACATTTTCCTAAAAAAATATTTATTTTATGAGCTTCTGGTTTCAATCAGATTGTTCATTCAAGTAAAACTGACGGGGGTAACGTAGTAAAGCAGAAGTGAATAGATATATTGTGGCATTTCAACCCTTATCATCAAAAATGCCAAAATCTTAATTCGGTTTGAAATGGGGGTGATATCAATAGAACTATGAACATCTGAGTCTTATTGTCACTTGGTGCACCGTATGATAGTGTTTTCAGATTTGGTTCGAAATTAATTTTTGCAGTCATAATATAATTTTATTATTATTAAACCTAGATTTTAAAAATAATTAATATTTGTACAATCTATTTAAATTATTGTATATTTTTATTTTAGCTGCAAGATAAATATAGCCGAGAAGGGCGCGTTCTACCTATGCCTTATGCTCATGCTTTCAACAAGCCGGAGCAAGAAGAAAAGGTCCGAAAATTTGGGCACAGAAACACCGGCTATAGGGCCTAAACCAATTCTGTTAATGAAATAATTTTAACTTTTGTACGTACTGTATTTTTTTCGAATAACATGTTATATTATATATTGTATAACCCTCGTCCAGCTTTCGTAATAGTCTGTATCGATTAAATTTGTTTTTCTTTGAAAACTGTGATGTTGATTTGAATATATGCTAGTAATATATTTTACAGTTTCTTGGAATTGTAGAGAAACTCGCAGGCGGGTAGCAACAATTTCTTTTGGCTCTAAAAATGGATTACGTCAATCAACAAATGGTACTGAATCATTGAATATTAGCCCAAAAAAAAGATAATTCGTTCAGTTATTTTTTAATCTAAACTGAATGCTTAATACAGATAAAGTTGATATATATAGAAACAATTCTGTGTAATATCTTGCGATGAAAATATCTACGTTACAACTAATTTTAATCAAAATTCAATTTTCCATTATGGCATTATCAATATTATGTAAACTATGCATAATAAATTAAATGCGATAATCAATTCATACGTTTTGTATAAATTCATAAAGCGTACCATAATAGTAATTATCATAATTATAATGCAACAGCGGTTTTAAGAAACTGTTATCCAAGCACTTCAGTCTATATAACAATTTATTAAAAGCAACTTAATAAAAAAAATTTCATTTAATTCAAAACCACTTCTGAAGCGATTGATATTACTTTAAATTTATTTTTAAAAGTTCGTGTTTACTTTCAACGCGTAAACTTTGTGTTTACTTCTAACAGTTTTCAAAATGATTTTGCAACTTTAGCAGAAAACTTCACTTAGAAATTATTCGAAGACAAATATTCAACTAGATTTATATGCGACATCCACACATATATACATACACGCACGCACACACACACACAGGTAACAAGTTAAGACGCGCTTCGTATGGACGAGGTCGCGAATTAAAGCCTCCGCTGTGGCAACCTGACATCGGGCAGCAGCGATGTCCAATTTCACTTAAAAATATAGATCAATATGTTTCCAATTAAACATAAGCCCATTTCGGGAACTGCGAAATAGCAATATAAAATCTCCCACATTTTTCTTCCCTAAATCGAGTTGGAGTTTAACCCAGCTGCCGGACCTGCCCTAAGGCAGTACCACCTATTATTATGTATAAGTGTGTGTATATACTTATAGATTTTGTACTGGAAATTTAATGCTTCTGATTGAACTCATAAGAGAAAACGTGCAAATAGTTGTTCAATATATCGAAAGAAAAAAAACATTTCGTAAACTTTATGATAGTTCTACGAAACTATCCTAATTCATATTCAATATGCCTTCTATAAAAATCGTTTATTAAATCTATACATTTTGGCTCTTATAGTGATAAAATCCTATGATTTCCAACATACAGTCAAAATGTATATTATGAAAAATCCATAAAAGTCAAGATCGTAATATTGTTTAAACCTGTTAGATTTTTATTTAGACTCTACGGATAACTGATAATTCATGAATAGTTATAATATCAATTCAAATCAATATCAAATTAATTTCTATTCAACTATTAATCCATTTTTCAACTTTTCCAATTAAATACATTTTTTTATAAATAATCAAAATTAGGAAGAGTTATAATAAAATTATTTTTATATAATGTAAACGAACAAAGTATGTTCATTTATAATCTGGAGGCTTCGGTCATATGTAAGCTCATAAGCGAATGTTAAAATAGACGTTTGAATTACTCTATTTACTACAGCAAGTCAATTAAAATTTGATCTTTATTTCTGATTTATCATTGTCTTTCTATAGATTTCAAAATAATTAGTAAAGGATAATATAAAATTTATTCCAATGCATATAAAAACTATTAATCATGCTACGCCGTTGATTGCATATAAAAACTATTATTTATGCCATAGGGATGATCTAGATGAAGATTGAAAAGATTGCAGATACACATATCAGTATCGGAAAGTAAGATATATTTATTATGTAATATTACATAAATATAGAAAATCTATGAATCCTTAGAAAAAATCCAACGATGGTTACTGCTCTAAGCCACCCGTTGTTAACACCAACTCACGTTCGATGCACGTCATCACGTACTACAAACATTGTATAAATATGAATATATATATATATATATATATATATATATATATAAATATAATATCTAGGTCAAATTGCGTATGTACATGGCAATTGAACTAGATTTTCATCCCTGAAGAGGTTACTAGAGGACAAAGGGCTTTTGCGCAAGTTTCGCAACAAAAACGCATGCGCCCTCAGCATCTCGACAGGACCGAGAGAGTTTCTCGTGGGGCGCGGGGCCTTTATTAGCAATGTTCTAACTTAGATTAGAAAAAAAATCAACAGAAATCTAACATTAAATATTAATTACCCATATTTCCTTGCTCCTTGAAAATTGTCTTCTATAATTAAAAATTTGATCTTCCACTTTTTTATAACCCATTTTAAATGATTTCAACATGAAATCAATATGTTCCAATTCAATACTATATAAATTAAAACAAAAATATCGACAGAATATTGATTCTCAACCACATCAATTTTAATTTTGTTGTAACTCTAACTTTAACTTTAATACTGAACAGAGAAGCTTGTTGAAGACAATGAAAAAATATTTAGAAATTAGCAATAATATAGGTAAGGTGCTAAGCAAGTGCTAAGCTATTTTTTGTATAATGGAGCTTGTAATTTCTACCAAATTCTATAAAATTTCAATTTCCATAACTTTGTGGCGTTTTATTTAAGCACAAAATTATTTACTAAATGCAAAGCAAGGGATATTAGGTCCCAAAACGAGGTATCACAATATCACTTGATTTTATCTTAAAAATTTAAATCCTTTGTTATTTGTGGCTTATTTTATTATTAACTGCGTTTGATTTTCATATTCATTGGATCCAGAGCAAAATACCATGTCTAACATTTAGCTGGGCTCGCCCGTAGGTAAGCGGTTAAGAGCGACGGGACTTGTTTCAGAGGTCCCGGGTTCGATACCCACCTCGAGCAGCCTGTTGTCAGGCAGCAGTGACAACGATTTTCACTTGAAAATATAGATAGAAATATGTTTCCAAGTGAAAATAGCCGGCATTGATGAACCAATAAAATGTCAGCCCTATTAGATTAATTCTAATAAGAAAAATCATCAAATATAGATGGATTAACCATTGGGTTACCATCTAAAAAAATACGAAGTAAGGAGAAGTTACAGCCCAACAGCTCATAGGACGTAAGGTTCTGATTGCTGTTCAAAAATGAATAATAAAAAAAATCCATTAATTACGTAGGGTTTTTAGGGAGAGGGGTATAGTAAGGTATCACGTTACTATACCCCACCTTTTTTAAATTCAAGCATTTTTCAAAAATCAAAAATTTTACTTTTTTTTCGTAACTGAAAATACACGTGATCTTGGTGGGGGTTGGGGGGGGGGTTAATTTTGAATATTACCACGTATCACCAAGGGAGAGAGGGGGTCCAAAATTTCTTAAAAAATCGATCACGTGATTAATGGATGTCCCCTCAGTGAATGCACTGATCTGGTGCACTGATCTGATGAAATTCAGTGAAGACACTTTTCTTTTAAAATCACTTTTCAAAAAAACTCATAACTCTCTCATTTAAAATATTAAGTCAATATTGGCGTTTTTTCTATTTTGCATATATTTTTGTCAAAAGTCATTTGCACAAAACATTTCAAGAAACTCCATTTTCGCCCGTTTTATAAATTTTCTGGTTCAGAAAATCGAATAGGTTTTTGGACGTGGATATTGTAGGCGGTGCTTGTTGATGCAGCATCCAGTGCACATACCGTTAGTGAAAATGTGAAAAATATGCCGTATTTCTTGATTTGCGAAACGGACCGCATTTTAATGTTTGGCGGCACGGACAGAACGCGTTTTGATCGTTTAAGAGTTGCGTGCGATATGAACGCGGTCGAAAACGAGGCAGTTTTCATGGAAGATAAAGCTTCTTAGTGAAAATTTAAGAAAAGCGGCGTCTTTGTGTAAGTAATATGTATTTATATTTATATATTTGTTCATAATCGTACGATATAAATATCTGCAATGTTTTTATAACGATGTTTTCAGTTGCCGTCACTGAATTTACGAACAAAAAAATTTAAAGGTTAAAAATTAATTTGTAAATTGAAACATTAAAAAATGATCCAAATTTTATTTAACTATTAGAATTATTTGATGAGTCAACAAATACTAAAAGTTTTTGAAAAATTATTTTATTAGGAATTATTATTACTGTTGCTTTATACATCTGCATATATGTATGTAGAAATTCCAAACGTCTATACATAAATATACAGAATTCATGAATAAAACCAATATTATTTATTAAAAAAGATTATGCACACATTTGTACATATGTATATATATATATATATATATATATATATATATTTATGTGTGTGTGTTTGACTTGATGTTCGTATATTCAATGTGAGTATTTATTTTTATAAATAATTATACACGTAGGATCAAAGCACGTAAGGCAAAAAGAGATTTGGGTTTTAAATGAATATTTAATTTGGGATACTCTGCGAAAATTTAAATAAATAATGTATTATCTCAAATATTAAAACGCCTTTACATGTCATAAGAGTAATCATAATTTTAATAAAATGTACTTTGTATTATAAATGTTTTGTAGCCGCTTTTAGAGGTTTCAATTGATGAGAAAACAAAAATAGTATCAATTACAAATGGTTCTAAATAAAAACTCTTAATTCATTTTACTAGTAATATATAAATAAATTGTGCAGTAGCGATGTCCATTTTCACTTGGAAATATAGATTAAAAATTTGTTTCCATTTGAAAAGAAGCCCATTTTGGGCACTGCAGTGTGAAATGGCAATGGAAAACCTCTCACACTAATCATTCCTGAATCGAGTTGAAGTTTAACTCAGCTCTCGGACTTGCCCTAGGGCAGTATGTACTACCCATCATATATCTATTATATAAATAAAATGAATTATAAGTATTTTTCTTAACAATTTGTAATGAAACTACAATGTATGGGTAATGTTTTAGCATGGCTTCAATAATTAAGTAACTTTACATAAATTTATTTGTTTTGCATGGACTCATATATTAGAGCTTGCTGATGAATTCATACTAAAGTCTTATTCTTTTGTTTTAATCTAATATAGTGTAGAAATTATCATCTATATAAATATATTACTCCTTGCAAAAATCTAATGTAGTGTTCTAATTAGTATATGCATATAAAAATGTATAATAGAAATAAATATGTCCTCACTTTAATCTCCTCAAGACTTTTTGCTTATAACACGACATCGTCAGAGTGAAATATTAATAAAATATTCGTTAATATTTCATTAATTATATCTTTAAAAGTAGTCAAACGATTTATTCCAATAGAGAGCCCAACGTTTCATGGGGACAGTACCCTCCAAGGTGAAGTACTGTCTGGGGCGGGCCAACACGCTCCTTTTACACGCAAAGGAGATTCAAAGACGCAGGAGGCAAAACGTAATAACATCAATTTATTTCTTATTTATATTTCAATGATGCTTTGCAAATAAAAATGGTCGGTTATAATGTAGTATAGATATCGTAATAGAATATGAAAACATGGAAATGCTTTCAAAGTCGCAAATTCGTTTTGAGCGTTACTCTGAAGGATAGTTATTAAAACCGTTTTCAATGATAATTTGTATTTAAGATTTTTTTATTATTCAAGAATTAAGAACAATTCAAGCAAGTTAAAATCAAGCTTTGCTAGATAATTTTCTGTAAAGATTTGTGAAGTCGTATTTTGTAAAAAAAAAAAAAAAATTAACTAAAAAAAAATTTAAATGTATGTATATATATATATATATATATATATTTATATAAGTATATATGTATATGTATAAATTTGTAGATAGCGTTTCGTCGTTACAATATATAAAAATTGCTTTCTTCATATTGCAATTTCTATCAAAAATCATATTTCAAACATCATTCTTATCCTTTTCCTTTTCTGTATACTTTATATCCTTTGCCTAAAGATATTTACATCCAGTCGGAAATATCTTTGTAAAATATTGATTTTAGTACACAAAATTTATTTGAACACATAAAATGGAAAAGTTTTTCAATAAAAGCAGCAACTGTGTTAGCCCGCAAACTGTATTAAAAATGATTTTTACTCTTTCCATTGGCTCAGATCCAAGAAACATTATACACGATGTGGTTGTTACAGCATGTTTGAACAGCGATCAAGAGTTAATGCCATTTCCCAACAGATTGAGGAAAACACATTGAATTTAAATTTTATTGGAATAAAAATTGGAATAAGCTTCCACCACCAAGAGCAATAATTTGAAATTTAAAGGAAAATTGAGTGCTATAATAGAATAAGCAGAAGGATGAAATCTGTGCTTATTCTTCTATATATTCATATAGATAATATGAAACTTTATATTTCGGTTTATTGACTATTTATTTTTACTTTTCAGAAAATGGAACACCAGCAAACTCAGGCCCATCAGGGCCAACATGCGAGCGGTCAACAACAATCTCAACACCAATCAACCATTCCAACCAGTAAGTCTCTGGTTCCTGGTAACCCGCTGATGTGCTGCGTTTGCGATCAGTACTTCCAGGAACCATGTTTGCTGCAATGTTACCATACATTTTGCAAAAGATGCCTGGCGAACAGAATATTTGATGGAAGAATTCAATGCCCTATGTGTGGGTAAGGGAATTATTAGTTTAACCAACTGTATGATCGGTAGCATTTAAATGATATGCGGTTACCAACTGGCTCAGCCGCCAGACTTTAGTTAAAGACAATTAAATTTTTTTCCCGTACTATGTGATTATACTCTACTAATATATTTATAATAATAATAGTAATAATACTCTCACGAAATTTGTTTTTCAACATCGCTATTTGCAAAACTACAAAATAAAGTTAACAAAAATAATTTTAATGAAATAATGTAATTATGCCAAATATTGCAGCATGTATAATTCCATGTTCCATGCATAATAAATATATAAACGTTGCTTTAAAGAAAAGGAGATACATGACCCTAGCTCATGAACAGAATTACGATTGCCAAAATAAAGAATAATGCCTACATTTTCTAACAAAATAAATACAAACAAGAAAGCATAAAATAAAATCGTCGTTTTCTTTGAATAATACATGACAACATAAAATCAAATTGATTTGTTTTAGGCAAACAACACCCATAAAAGACGGGGCGGCGGGTTTGCAAATAGACACTTTGATGAAAGAGCTGATAGAGTTAGCAAATACTGAAAATCCACCTTGCGCAAATTGCGACCGAAGAGACAGAAACAATATGTACTATTGTGTCACCTGTGGTATGTCTTTAGATAAGTCTGTACTTATTCAATTATTAATGATAATTGATTTTACAGCAATAAAGTCACATATAATATAAACCAGTATTTAAAATATTATTGTAAGTTCCTATTAAATTCCTATTAGTTTCTATCTTAAAAAGAGCTAGTTTCTCATGTAGATTTTTATTACATATCAACAACAATTTTTCATTAAACCGTTTCATTTAGCTCGACAAAACTTGGGCCCAAGTGTTACGGTGGGCCGAGCTGGCTTATCCATCATTTTTTGGCCAAAATTTTCATCACGAACCAAACTCGTTAAAGCACAAGAAGAGGTTAAAAGTAGCAGAAACTAATCTGGTGTAAATAAAAAATTACTTTAAAAACAAATGAGCAGATTAAATTAATTTCGAAACGAAGTCGATATTATCAGAAATTTGGATAAAACAAGGTCAACGGCAACAGTGATCACATTAAAGACAGAAGTCTATTCCACCTATTGATTATTTATTTACTGCTCTTTTATTCGAAAATCGGTCTTTTATTGCAGCAATATCTCGTATAATCGCGAATGAAATTTATAGGGCAGGCGCTTTGCGGCCAATGCAGAGAAAACACGCACCGAGCAAAAATGTTTGCAGCACACGAAGTGATACATACCTCCAAATGTGCTACAGAACCTAAAAGGGTAAATATATAATAAGACCAAAATTTATACCTACATTCTAATCATTTCTGAAAGACACAAGATCGATGTTATTACATTTGAAAAATGCTTAACACGTTCAGCCCGGCGTCAAATTTGTTGTCCTTTCTGTTCAACCCTAGGAACCGAAGCCGAGCTAAATGTGTTAAAAAAGTCTTGTGGATAATAGAAATTAATTATAGATTATATGTAAAAGACAGTAAATTATGTATCCTTTTCAGTGTCCGACTCATGGAGAGCATTACATAATGTTTTGCGCCCCCCAACGAACAATGCTTTGTGTGAATTGTTTCCGAGATGCTCCACCTGACAAACGAACTCATTGTGTAGATATTGACACGGCTTATAATCAATCAAGAAAACGATTGGAAGAAGCACAATCGGTTAGAAAATCTTTTAATTTATAATGAAAAACTTTATTTTCAAAACAATCATCAGTCGGGTTCTCAAATTCGTTAACAATCAGTTCTATTATCAATTTAGTCTTATTAGTGGTATATATTTTCAGGGAATAATTGAATTACAATCTTGTGTCCGTGAAAGCATCATGCTGTTTAAAAATTTACTAGACGAAGTGACCTCAAACATGGAAGAAGAAAAGCAAATAATAAATACATTCTGTCACGGAATGCAAGAATCTATCGAGAAAACTCACGCGGCTATGGCGATGGAAGTTCAGCGGTAAAGAAAATGGAACTTGGAAAAAAATACGAATAAAAAATGATTGTTTCTCCTTTCAGACAATTTGAAACAAAACAGCGAATGTTCCTAGGCCAATTGACTTCAGTTTCTACCGTGATGCCAATTTTACAACTGCATCTCATGCTGAGCGTCAATTTTTCCGCAACCGCCAATAAATTCCAATTTTTAGAGTTAGTATATGCCATGTTCGAGAGACTAGCAATAGTAGCGAGGTTGGGAAATGTTCAGAGGTAAAATACTAGTCAATGATATTTTACGTGAAACGAGCTATTGAAAATATTTTTTTTATATTTTAAGGCCAAAACATACTAGTACAATTCGGACGAATTATCGGAATGAGTTTGCCCACTGCCTAGAGCCTTGGATTGGCAAAATGCTTAAAGAACCTTGTAAAGGTATATTATTTGAACATTATATATAAATCTATAAATAATTTATGTTAATATTTTTCAATAGATTATGAAGGAAAGTCAATGCCTGTTTCTGGAAACACAACTGCGTCGATTATTAAAACTATGAAGTCTACATTGCCAACTGGAGATGGTCCGTTTACTAACCACTGCCAACAATTTAACAACATTCTTAAGGTAGAATATAAGAAAAACGTAACTAATTTATAATTTTAAATTAATACCCAAACTCAATTAAACATGCAAAGAGTTACTTATTTCAATAAAATTAAATTAAACGGATATATTAACAAAATATAGAAAAATGTATTAAATAAAAAAGCATTTTTATTATGATACTATATTAAAAGAAGTCATTACAAAATCGATCATGAGCCTAAATATTGTATCAAAATTTATTGGATTTATCCAAGTATTTAATTATTATTAAACTAGTAATAATTTATGATGATTTAAAAGTCTATTCATTATTTTTTAGGAATTTAGCAAGCAATTATACGAAGTGAAAGAACAAGTTAACGCTCTACATCGTGATGTATCTATTATAAGGAGGACACATACTCCACCACTAGGTGTTAGGTAAATGATATAGATTTTTAAAAAATCAATAAAGAATCATTCCTTTAATTTATCTCTGAATCAAATATTAATATAATAATGCAATATTAAACAAGAATAGATAAATTATATAATTAAACGTTGATGACTTTTGTAAAACAATTAAACTCTATTGGATATTGTTATTCTGATTAATAAGTATTACTATTACAAGTTATTTTTCATTTATTTCAAATTTAGGAATTATCGAATATATGTTGCAATGGTAAGAGCAGCCGCATTATTTCCAATCCGCATTTCTATATCACAATTATTTTTTGTTTGTTCACTTTGAAGCTAGATAATATATAATTTAAGACGCAATTGCCGTTTTAATATCTCTGTAATTGATTGATTAATACTAATTAATTCTGCAATTTGACATGAACGAATAAATGTATGCAAATATCAGTCAGTTACCACCTTACGCAAATGAAATTTTGATTTTTAATCGGTTCATAAAAAATGCTTTCGATAGAATTACAATAGTTTTAATAAAGAAATGGTTTTATGTGCATAATATTACCTCAAATTTTAGCTAATCTTCTCGTCACTTCAAGCCAACTTTTCACAATTTTCTTAAACTTTGTACTAATTGTTATGTAATTTGTAACATAAGTGTACAGCAAGACCATATTTATTTCTTCGCACATTTTTAGTCCAGATATACGATTTCATCAGAACCATCCTCAGATGTATTTCGAGTTACTATGAGTATATAAAATCCTCTAGAGTAGTAAAACTTGGCAACCCCTGTCGCAACCCGAATATTTCGACAAATACTAAATGTCGCTTATTACACAGTCGCCGAATATATTCTGCCGGATTTTGATAATTATCGAATCAAGTCAAAACTCTCAAAGGTCGCGATCTCATTGCATTGGAAATATTTCTGGAGGTTAAAGATGGCATACTTTTATATTTGGCAGTAAACGTAATCAATATAAGGTGATTTTTAGATGATTTATTGTAAATGAAACAAAAACAAAATATACCAAAATAGAAATGATGTAGAGAATTTTTCACAAATATTTGATGAGCCACAGTTAAGTAAATGAAACCTTTTTCTGATACCACCTGGGTCATATAAACTAATTATTAACTAAATTATTTTCATTTGATTAGGTATGATTGTATTGCAAGAGATTGTGCACTTCTTGACAAAAGCCTGGAAAAACATCAAGGAGATCTAGAGAAGTCAAAAGTTGTTTTTGAAGGAATTTGGGAACAACAGTTAGTTCGCATACAGACAGAGAAGGAAATATTTCATGATCAGGTAAAATTGACTCACAATTAGTATGATTATTATCAAAATTTCAAAATTAAACGGTAATACCTAAAAAAAGCTTAATATTGCAGTAGTAGATTTGAGCAATAGATTTAATCAGATTTCTATGATATTTTTTCAAAGAATTATATCACTACGTAACATGATCTAATAAATATTGATTTCAGATTACTGAAATTTTATCTTTGCGAAATGAAGTGAAACAATTATCAGGAGCGGCTCAAAAATTGGAACCTTATATCAAGAGCTTTTTAGGAGATAGTGGACCTACCCAAATCAATACAATAGCAACTGAAGCCACTCAACAGCATATCAAAACCTTGTTAGAACATCTAGAATTGATGAACATTGATAAGTAAGTTAGGTTTTATCCAAAAAATGCGTTAAGATATGGAAAACACTTATGTATTAAAATATTGGCAATACGGCGTAACTAGCAGAACTAGCAGCAGAATGATTTTTTAATACAATATTGATAAATCTGAACTACTAGAGTTAAAATTGATCAAGTCAGCCAGACTCTTCTCTACTTTCACAATGATTTTTAACCTTGAATTGAAACATCTATTCGTAATTTATTAATAACGATAAAATAATTCGTAAACTAATAATAACGATAAATTTATTTCAGTGCTATGGCCCCAGACTGCAAATTGCATTCTGCAACTTCAATGTCTTCTATGGGACGGAGCCGTTTCAATACTGGAGATTCAATATCCGACTATAATCCATATGCAGAGAGCAAACGGAACGTTATTAGCCAAATAATTCATAAAGTAAATATAATTCATAAGTTTATATAAGTAAGATTTGATATTTATTAACACTATTTTCATAAATCAGGTCAAAGCCAAAGATGATAGAAGAAAATCGCCAAATAGGGCAGAGGATAGAATGTTCGAGCAGGACCAAAAAATGATAGGAGATCCTTCTAAAGGTAAAACGATATTTAAACACAAAAAATAGAAGATTAGTACGCATATTCTTCAAGAAATTATTATATTACGTAATAATCTATGTGATATATGAAATACAGTACCTACTTGTTAATGCTTACGATTAGCAATGTTACACTATCACTAAATCTATTGTTATTGCACAATTATGTTCAAGCATGATTCTTGTGAGCTATTTGAAACAAAGATGAATATATGTTTTGTTTGGAAAACATAAAAATTGTCTTATCATTGCATCTGCAAAATCAAATGTCAGTTTCAAATATACAATCGATGTGAGATAGATTATAAATAACTATATTACGATAACAAAATTTAGACAAAAATTTGATTTTGTTTTTCAAACAACCGTACTGAAATTTGTTTAAAAAGTGTTATTTCCAGGAAAGTCAGGAGACGAAGCTTCATCAAGAAAATCAGTTTCCACGGCCGCCGAACGGTATAGACTTGTCGACCAAGAGAAACTTGACGAGCTCTTGAGAAAATCTGCAATTGATAAAGTGCAGGCTGCTTTGCGAGGAAAAATCGACCTAACGGAACTCAGCAAAGAATTGTTATCTAAAAAATCTATAAGTGTAAGTGGAAGTAGAAGCAATCTACTTTGTAAAAAACAAAGTCTTGGTGATTCCACACCGGCACCTAAACATAGAGATCTGAAGAAAATGCACAAATCTTATGAAAAGCTTAACGAAAAGAAAATTGTAAAAGCAGAAGTTATAGCTCATCGAGAACCAGATTGTTATATGGATAAAGACCTCAGACAAACACCAAGAAGTGCAACGCCGACTAGTCGAAAACAGAAGGAGTCACAATTGAAAAAAGATCGTAGAGCACTTTCCGATTCGTTATTAAGATCACTTAATCTCGACACAATGGCTCAATCAAATGCAACTTATCAGCGAATATCGGATGCTACATCTTCAAGAAGATCGCACAGTATTAGCGTAGCTCCAAAAGGAAAATCTAGGGAACAGAGTCCAGCATCAGAAAAAATGAAACGCAAAGTCTATCCGTATTCTGATTCTGAAGATGTTAAATATTATACACGACATGATGAATCTGTAGAATCCTTAAGTACTGAAAGTGTAGCTTCAGGGCGTCCGTACACACCCGAAAAAACATTCGTCGTCACTTATGGAAGTAAAAAATCTGGTAAAAATGGTGCTGCCCAAAAACAACGCGCTTGGGAAACGTTTCCTCCTAAGAGACGACCATGTAAATCCAGGAATGGAAATGGTAAAATTCGAACTCATCAATACATCAAAACAAAAGATTTAAGGTCGGGATTGAAATCAACACAAGTGTGCACCTCTGAAGAGGATACCGAAAAGCATGTTGTATTTGGAGCTCATTATAAAGAAAACTTAAATTCAAAAGACAATTTTGACGCCGGCGTCAATCTTAGAAAGACTGATAGTTTCGAAGGGCACGAAGAAGCCGTCCGCAGTTTAATAGCCGTAGTTCACGAGACAAGAGCTCAAAATATGAGTCGCAAGCAAAGGAATAATAAGTAAATATAATAAAAATGTTATAGCCAACGTTTCTCAAAGTAGAAGTGAAATGAGTAGATTTCTGGTTATTCAAAAATGCACTATAAGTATCTGAATTGTAATGCCGTATATTAAAAGATTATTTCTATTACTCTGACTTTAGTGTGAGAGTCGTCTTTGAGAAGCGATGTCATATTAAATTAAGTCAATACTGTTACCATTGTAGCCCAAACGTAATAAACTTTGTATTATTCACTATTGTAATAAAAATAATGTATCAATTTTGATAATTATATACACTATATATCGGGAATATTAGAAATAAACTTTAGAATTTCATAAACCGACTTGGAAATATACATATAAACAATTTATTGAATATAAGCATTGATATAATATTGTTATATGTTATATGTAATAAAAATGGATTTAACAGGATTTATAATGGAATTAAATATGATCATTTAATATAAATTCATTGCATAACATTTAAATTACTGGTCTTGTATTTATTTTATTTAACGATTTCTCTTCCTATTAATAAAGAAAATGTCATATTTTTACCCAAATCAAAACATCTAAGGTTATAAACAAACTGAAGTGTGATTCCTTCGAACAAGCCAATTTTTCTGATATTTGGACGAGCTAAAAGCGAGCTAATAGACCTTGATTTCCAAAATTAGTTATTCATTCTATTAATAATTGGAAAAAATGTTTTTAAACATTTCGATTTAAGACACCACGTCTTTTTTCATCTTAGTGGAAAAGGAATCATCTTTAATTAGATCCGAAAACCCAGCAATTAGATCAAAAGATTCATTCCACGAATCACCTAAAGGAATCGTTAAGACAAAGTCCCAAAATGACGCATCGGATCGGTCCATTAACATCAACGACCATTAACAGGGTAACGGCAGAACAAAAATACCAGACGGACCGGTCATACACAATTAAACTTCGCGCATCTTCAATTGAGGACCTTCAATAAATTTAAAATACACAACGACATATTTAAAATTCACACACAGTAGACTGTGAGAGCCAATAAAAACTTTTTAAATGCATTCATTTGACATCAATTGCATTTGTGCCGAATGTTAACATATATCATTATGTGATGTGTCCGAGTCATATCGTAGATATTAATATGACCCCAAACTCCGATTCGCGAACGTCTGAAGGATACACTTGACATTGATCATTGTCTGGAATAGATCACAAGGCCAACTGAGAAATCTAGAACTTTTATAATAGACGATCTTGATCTTGAACACGGGACTTGGATCAATTTAAATAGATAGTTATCGTAATCAATAATATAATGTGAATCAATAATGAAATGGAAGCCATTGCCAATATTCTATGTTTTTCCAGAATCATCATTCCTTAATTATTATGAATCACAATTAACTTTATATTTCGAATTTCTAGTTAATATAAAAATATCATTAAGCTTATATAAAATATAAGTTTATACTTATAAAAATTAATACAACTAGAAAAAAGTTATGATATGATAGAAATAATCTGGTCAAGAAATGTGAACAAAGAAGTACATATAAAAGATATTTAAATACAGAGCGGTTTAACAATTGATTGCATAAAAACTGACAAAAATCTGCATGTTACTACAAATAAACGAGAAGTAAATCTAAATTAATAAAATATTTTTAATTACTACGTGAAATTTTTCAATGTGTTTGCATTATTAACAATGCCATTGCGGTGACAAAATATTCAGAACTATTAGACAAAGATCACAAAACGATATATATTTTTATGGTTGATCAGAGAAATCAATGGCAAGATTCCATAAACGTTAATTCGATTTACAATTACTTTCCCGCAGGGTAAGTTATTGTAATCGTCCAGAAAAAGAAATTGAAAATTTTTACATTTATTCACGTTTTGAAGCTTTCTGAACATTTTGGCATACCTCAGAAAAAATGGATAAAAGTGAAAAGAAAAAAAATCTGTTGCTCGTTATCATAATAATATCTATTATTATTGATTACGGCTTGCTTATGAATAAATAAATAAATAAATAAACAAATAATAATAATAATAAGAGTGAGGATAATGAAAAAATAAATTCATCGCCAGAAGAAAAGAAATTTCTACATAATATATTTTCTAATATGTCGAAAAAAACGACAAGTAAATATATAGGTGTATCCTAAAATTGATGTTTGAGACCCATAAATAGATAAGAGTAGCCAAATACTAGACTTTAAATCCATTCATTCTTGAATTGTTATATTTTATTTCAAATAAATTAGATTTTAAAGATTTTTTTAGCTAATGCTTTTATTTTTATTACAGTATATTTTTCTATAACAATAAAATAATTGATAATTATATGAGTGACGACATCAAATGCAAAACGTGTATTATACTTTCAAATCAATTTTTAAATTGTCAACTAACAAAGCTAAATGACCTTTAATTCGTAAACTTTTTATATCCCGTGTGAATATTAATTATTCCTTCGTATTCATTTTTTTTAAAATAAACATGTGGAAAACGATGTCTCGTTGACGAAAAATATTATAATATTTTGTGATGAAAAAAAAATGGTTTTATTGGGTATATTGCTGAATTATATTAGGATGTGCACATTTAAAATAAAATTTGTTATAAAAACATTCGTAATTAATAATAATGTTATTAATTATTATTATTTTGTTGTCTTACCATGGTTAACTCGTCAATTCGCTATCACATAACACTTTAGTTTTATTGTAAGATTACATGTTTCGAAGTCTTTTTATTCGGACGAAATTATAAAACACACTTACGGGATGGCATATTACAACTAACTGCAAAAAGTTAATACGAACACATGCTGCAATGTGAATATTTGCAGCGTGTAGCTGACCAGGGGCGCACTTTGAAAATTAATTTGCGGCCGATTCAATAGCAACCGTATGCTCTTTTTCTAATGGTGAAATAATTATATATTTTATCAAACAAAAATTAGCTTTGGTAACATTTCAATATTTGTTTGAAATCGGGATGTATTTGGTATTACATGTAACCCCCGCATAACAAGGTACTTCTATAACAAGCATTAAGAATTGAGCAAAACCCTAATAAAATAAAAAATATAGTAAAACCTATGAAAATTAAACTTTATTTAATCTAAAATTAGTAAAATCGCAGTACAATAGCTCAATAAATATGATGAAACTAGTGCAAAAATAACTAATTTGATACTTATTATTCGAACGCGTTCGTTGTATAGAAAAATTTTTTAGGCTTATCCGAGCAATTAAACAATTAGCCTTAAACAAAGATGTGGTAAATATATAGATATCTTCTTACTAATATATAAATCACCAAGCAAGTAATCGCAAATATATTGTTTTTGCAAAAAATAAGGCACGGATCTGGAGGTACAGAAAACTGCACAGAGGATGAGGATACCTTGCAAAAAAAGGATTGTATTGTGTTGTGCACTTACTTGTTAATTATTATGAAAAACAATCATGTAATTATGTAATGTATATTACTCCTTAAAAAAAATTATAAATATATCAATATTTGTTATATAATCATGATTTGTAGCATGATTTTCTGAATTATTGAAACGTAACCCCTCTTTTTCCCGTATAATACGGATTAGCATAACACGCTATTTTTTTGTAACGTAACTCCCGTGTTATGCGAGGGTAAACCAGTACTTTTATAATATAATAAAATCGTAAAAAAATGAAATATTTTTCAGATTAAAATTCATTGCCAAAATATATAAATATTCTATAAAAAATAAGAATATTTAATACCGCGAATGCGAATCAAAATAATAACCGACGACAAAAATAATGAATGGATATTTTAGATCGATTTCTTAAACATTCCGGAATATTTAAAAAATATTTAGCACTTCAAATAACTTTATTAAATGCTCTAAATATTACATTTTTTTATAAGCAAGAAAATACTATATTGCTTCTGTTAACAAACTTAAATACGAAATTTTTATATTGTCATAATTTTTAAATAAAATATCTTATCAATAACAAAATGTTTATGTACTTACATATTTATGTATGTATTAATTTAATGTAAAATATAATTAGTAAATTGAAAAGATAAAAATATTAAATATTATAATTAATCATTATATTTTAATTTTTTTTAACGAAATAATAATTTAATTTTTTATGAAGACTAGTAATTGCTTTAATATATACAAATATTTTGAATTTTAAGGCCAACATATAACCAGTAAAATACTTTACTCACAAAAATCTTAGAAAACATCTATTATATTAAAAATTTCATAATTTAAATGGTTATGAGGCACTATTTTTTCTATATTTATGGAATGTTGCTTTATTGTGCACCTTGTGTAAAAAACAAGCACATATATATTAATTATGTATCTTTATATTTAACATCAATGTTTTAAATATTAATTTATAAAAAAAATGTGCTGATGTGACTACCAAGATCATTAAAAAGCATGGGAACTTATATCAATAGTAATTGTAGAATAAATTAATAACACAATTTTATCTATTAATGAGAGTTAAAATCCCAAAGTCATCTTTTACACATAGCCTTGTGAAAATTACTTAACACATGAATGATAGCAGTATGTCTTGTAAGTCTCAAGTGCATATATAAAACACTGAGCTTGTATTATTTTTTTGAATAATTTTCATAGTTAGATTTGCAAAATATATTTTAAGTAAAAATAAATAACGTAGATATAGGAAATATATTCCTAGATCATAATAAATATTAAAGGTGCCGTTTCAAAATCCCTGTACTTCTAATTTCAAATTATCTATAAACACTAACTAGCAGAAAGGTAATTGGTATCATTTCTAACAGAATTGATATCAAATCAAAAATATGTATACCTTTTATTGACTTCCTGTACCATTTCTAGAAATATGACGCAATTTTTGTTCAAGTTTTTGTACTGTAGCAGTAAGTTGAGCATTTTCACAGTACATTTCTTTAGCCAGCATATCATTTTGTATTAGACGAGATTGTTGTTCAGCACAAATTCGACTTTGAATATCTATTCGATGATGCAAATCGGCGACTTCTGCTCGACTTTGTTGCCAACATTCTAAGATTTATTAAATAATATTCAGTAACTATCTAAGAATATAAAAAATAACCAAATTTAAATGATTTAAAACTTACGCTGAAGTACAGATTCGGAATACTGTTGTTGCTGTCTTAAAACATTTTGTAAATGTCGGCATCTCTGCTCCAATTGCTGGACGCGACTCATTGAACTGGATGATCTCTGAAATTGTAATAATCAAAAATAACTATAACATATTCCTGCATACTTGTATAAATAATTAATTAAAAACTAACCTGTTGTAATGCAAACAAATTTTGTTCAGCATTGATTTTTGATGATAACAACATATGTATATCTCCCATCAGTACTTCCTTCTGTAATTGCAATGTTTTTAACTCTTCATTGAATTGTGTGTGCTGCAACTTCAATCGCTTAACATCTTGGCCGGTTATATCAGCACATAGCAATGTTGAATTTGGACTGTTTGTTGTTGCATTGTCAGTTACATCCTGAGATAATTCAAGATTTTCACTGAAAGTAATTAGAGAACATAATTACTCATAATATAAAGTAGTAAATTAAGCTATTAGAATGGTAGTAAATAATATACTAATATCTTTGATAATTACCATGTCATAATGAATGTTTTATGATCATTTTTCTCTTGTTGTTCAGGACTTTCAGTTTTCCAGATATTCTGTTCATTAGATGTATATTGTTGATTCTGCCAAGCAAAATTAGGATTTTGATAATCTCTTGTAATTTTCAAGCCATTTACATTGTCATTTCCTCTATGGCATAAATAGCTAATTGAGCTAGATGCACTATCACTTACACCATTTGTGGTATCAGATTTTTCATCTACAGTTTTTATGTTTTCAACTTCCTTATCTTTAGAAACTTTTTCTAAATTTGTCAAAATATTTAGTTTTTCTTTTAATGTATTAATTTCTTCATTCCGAGTTTCGAGTTCTAACTCCATGTTACTTCGATATTCTTCATACTCATTTTCCAAATCTGCAAACTGCTGCTC
Source organism: Ctenocephalides felis (assembly GCF_003426905.1). NCBI lineage: Eukaryota > Metazoa > Arthropoda > Insecta > Siphonaptera > Pulicidae > Ctenocephalides > Ctenocephalides felis. Next base: position 33,421,821 of record NW_020536999.1, on the reverse strand, counting down.
TAACTGACACCGTTCTTCTATAGGTGAGAGTCTGCCAGTTGTCCCAAATTGTTCTTCATATTCAGACATCTTCTTCAAGAGTTCAGCAAATTTTTCATCATTTAATCTCTGTTCTTGGTCATATATTTGACGCTCTTCATCCAATTTAGAAGCCCAATAATCTTCACAGCGCTCATACTCAGTTCTCAACAATTCTAAACTCGCTTCCAATTCATTACATTGTTCTTGCAATTGCTTCTTCTCTTTGATACATGTTTCGTGTTCAGTTTTTAAATCGGCAAGCTCATTATTCTCTTCAATCTACAATATTTTTCGAATCAAATCATATCAAAATATCATAATAAACAAAATTATTTTATTGCTGTAAAAAGTACTATTATCAAAAATTGCTAAAGTTATAAGTATTGTTCCTAATAATACTGTAAAAGTTGCAATATGATCACAATTAGTATAATTTTTTTATATTTACCTTGTTTAACTGATTTACCAGATCTTTTACTCTTGCTTTCAACTGAGACACTTCTTCAAGTTCAGCCCCAACACACTCACTCAATTTTACTTTTTGTTGCAACATGCTTTTCTCAATCTCAGTAAGGGATGAATGATCTAGTTCATGATCAAGTTGCATCCACATTTTACTTTCTTGCTCATTTTCCTTAGAACACTTCCTTAATTTTCCCAATCTGGGACTACTTTCATCTGCGATATTTGTTTTACTTGGAGAGTCCCCTCTGCGTTTCATTGCTATAGCCATGCTGTGGTCTGAATTTTCTAAATCATTTAAACTTGTATCTTGCTTCATACAGTTCTCATTATAGACACTCTTTTTAATCTTTAGAGCTGATAACTCAGAACTTAAATTTTCAACTTCTACACATAGTTCATCATTTCTATCTCTCAGATTAGTATTCTCCACTTGCAATGATGAAACCTGTTCCAATAGAGTTGATATTTCTTGTAATTTTTCTTCACACGTCTTATCAATATTTGTTTCTTTTTCTCCTTGAAGACACTTTAATTCTTTTAAGATGCATACTCTAGATTCCTCCAATTCTACAATACGCTCTTGCAGATTTCTTTGTTCTGATTCCATATTGGAATTTTCAGTTCTGGCTTTTTCTAAATCTGATCGTAACTTGTTCTCCTCCATTTCTAACTTTTCAATTTTTGCTTCCAATTTCATGGTTGTGCTTGCCCAAGTCTCTCGTTCTGTGGATAATTGATTCATTAAATCCCTCAGAGTTTCAGAATGTTTTTGTTCCAATTGTTGCATTTGATTTCGAGCACTGCTTTCTAAATTAGCATGATGCTCATCCACTTCTTGAGCCAACAATGCTGCTCTATGATTAGCATCTCGATTATCAACTTTTAATTTTTTACTCTCATCAATAATTTGTTTGAATGCTTGTCGCAATGCTTCAAGTTCTGCACGTTTTAATGCTAAAGATGCCTGTGATATAAGAAATAAATTTTGTGAAAATTTTATAATAAAACAGAGAATTGTACAAATATGAAATAAATTGTATAACTGTTGCAATAAAACCAGAAAGTATTTCACAAAACAATTAAAATTATGTCAACTATGATGATTATAGTAAAACTTTATTAAAAAACAAAATTTTATCAGCAAGCAATAAAGAAAATTAAAGTTGAAATTAATTTATACCTGTAACAATGATAGCAATGGGTTATGCGGATGCATTCCTAAATTGAGATTCTGTACTTCACGAATTTCATATTCCAAGACATTGCCCAATTCTGCTACTTGAACTTCAGAACAATCAAATCCTAAATCTTGTAATAGTACATCTGGATTCGATACACCAGCATTCTTCCAAATATCAACTATTTCTCTATTAGTTATTACGCCAGCACTATTTGGCCACATAATCGTGGGAGCTCCAAAATTCATATCATCCATTGGACATCCACTGTCAAGTTCTAGACCATCATCAATTTTAGATAATGACATGTTTTCACAAGGATAATCACTATTATGTTTGAAGAGAAGTAAGAATTCTTCAAAACTTATTCGACCATCATTGTCGGTATCCAAATTTTCAAACTGCTGAGTTACAATATCTATCGCAGACTTATGTAAACCAATGCACTCCCAAACTTTCTCAAATTCGATTTGAGTCAAATATCCATCTAATCCCACACCCAACCTTTGCCAAGTATCTCGCAAACAAATAATTTCTTCTTCTGAAATAGGTTGTTCAATATTAGATAAATCTTTATTTGCACTTTTATAAGTAGGCAGAGAAGCACAGCGTTTTAATTTTACAGAGTGATTATTAGATCCACACACTTCACTTTGTGACATAGAACGTTTTACTTTCTGATCAAATTTTATATCGTAATCAATTTTATTTTGCTGATATCTCTCATCTGATTTCAAGTTTTCATTGTCAAAATTTTGTGGCTTTGATCTTCGACCATATTTCTTTGAACCTAAGATTAATTTAGGAGAAACCTCTCTATCCGACTCCTTGCCACTATCTTCTAAAAGATGTTGATCTTCACGTTTTGTATCCGCAGACAAAATTGCCAATAAACCTTCTTTGAATTCTTGAAATGAAATGCGATGTTTTTTAGTATCATCAAGCAAATATTTGACTAATCTATTACCTCTATCTTCTAATTGTAAATTATTACATAAACTAGTAAGGGCTTCGCGATCAAGAGTTCCAGATTTGCTTAAATCGTGACTCGTAAATACATTCAAAAGTTGTTGCTCATATGGGTCTATTGATAATTCCATTATTTATTAGGTTTGCTCAATGATAAATAATTCATTTCATTTATCAAACTTCTAATACAAAAACAATAATTGTAAATACCTCAAAACTTATAATTTATTGAATATACACTAGAATGTCGATGTCACTTCATGCAATATTGTAATCACAACAAAAAAAAGTATGTAAACACTATAATAAACACTTACACTTGTTCAAGTCAAAATAACCAAAACACAACCTGTAACATCGTTTGCGCAAGCAAGATGGGTACAAGCAAATAAACCTTTACCTCTAAATTTTACTAAAATTATTAATCACGCTGAAGGAAAGTATTGGAGAAAATTGGGCCATTATCTGTCCTTCCAATACCAATCTGTCATAGTTCAGGTGTCTATTTGACAGATTGTAATGTGTGAAGTACTACTCAAAACATCACGCCCACCAACATAACTTTTGCTATAAAATTTATTTTATGTTTTAAACCGTTCACTTTGAATCAATAAATGGCAAATGAATTTTACAAAATGTAAAGAATAACTGGAAAATTATATCTTTGTATGTTGCAGAAACACAATAACTTTATACATGTATAAAATATTAGCAGTGCTTTTTAATATAAATATGCCTAAGATGGTTGACCATTCAATGAATATTATTAATAACAACTTATGCATAGCTTCGCTTACACAATAATTTGCAACCATAAATACTGAAATCAAACTAATATTAATTTTTATTTTATTTTTATATTTATCTATTTAAAAATACAACAATAAATGTAATGGCTATATTTATTATTTGATTTCGTAAGTTGTCAGCATATTTTCAAGCTCTTTTTGGGTAATTTCTCCAACTTTTTCAGAATGTAGAAGCAAACTCTTTATAGCTGAAAATTATAATGTATGTAAATTACATGTGGAAATCTAACTTAATATCAAAACACAAATTAACAAAGATTTTGACAAAAGAAGGAGATTTTTACACATACGAGGTGTGTTCAAAAAGTACCCGGAATTACTAATAATTAAATTTCGCGGGTCTGGAGTGTCTGATTGTCAAATTTTTTTTTTTATTGTGTTGGTATACATGCCCCTAAAGTATGATGAAATTTTCAGCTATATTCACTGTTTACTTTGTCTGTGGTAGTCGCTAAGGTTCGACGTGTTTTTCTGAGCTCGGCGATTTTTACAATGGAAGAATTGAAAAGTCAAAGAATTTGTATTAAATTTTGCGTAAAAAATGAAATAAAGTGTTGCAAAGTGCAAAAATTCACCAGATATGGCTCCGTGTGACTTTTTCCTATTCCCAAAGTTGAAGAGACCCATGAAAGGACGGCGGTTTTCCTCGATTGAAGAAAATCGCTGAGAGTGCTCAAGGACATATCAAAAAGTGAATATCAAGGGTGCTTCGAAAATTGGAAAAAACGCTGGCATAAGTGTATTATATCTGGGGGGGGACTACTTTGAAGGGGACCACATTAATGTAGACGAATAAATAAATATTTTTTTGAAAAAACGAAAATTCCGGGTACTTTTTGAACAGACCTCATACATAAGCATATATAAAAATTAATATTTAATTATTTACCATCTTTATCTTCACTACTCATAAACATTTTCAAAGCGTTAAATCTTTCAACATTTTTTAATCCTTCAAGATAACCCAAAACAGACTCATTGTTAGAAATAAAATGTACTTTTAGGATTTGTAATATTTCACTTAAGATATTACTCTCTAGTGAACTGCCAAATAATTTCTTGAAATTTTTACCATCAATTATCTGAAAAAATCATTAATATTTTTTACAGAAAAAATAAACATCAGAAAACAAAATTTATTACTATTGTGATATACCTTAAGAAATTCATATTTCTTTTCCGGATTGCCTTTAAGTTGCTTCCAAACGTTATAAAAATGTATAGATGATTTTGGCTCTTCCAGTCTTATATTTAATATAGCATCACTCTTTACATCATCTTTTGGAACTTTTGAAACAAGTTGTACAATTTCTTTAGGTTTTTCTTCCTGTATTGATTCTTTAAATTGTTCTTTATATTTGCTAATAGGATTACTATTTAATGTTTCAGTAAGAACTGAACTGTTTGCACTTATGTTTGTATCAGGTATTTTGGAAACATTATTTAAAGTATTAATAGACCTTTTAGTAGATTTGGTTATTTCTGTTTCCTCATCTATATGAATTCTCCTTAGAGGCTTCTAAAATAAACATCTTGAACAAATATCAAACTAGAAATCAATAAAGTCAGTAATATGATAAAACATTTCTCAAGAATTAAATTATTTTCAACTTAAAATATTTTGTTTAATTGTTTCTGGACTATAAATCATATCACTCATATACCTTAGATCTTTCATGAGGTGCTTTAAAAATGGGCTTCACTAAAGCTCTTCCTTTATCTGATTCAGTAAACCAATTGTGAACCTTCACTATTGCAACTATATAAATGAAATTAATGATTACATTTTTAATTAAGTATTTTTATAATAATATGATATATAAAATTTTACCTTTTTTGTTATCTTTTTTTGTTTCATTATTTACATGCTGTTTATCAATCTCAGTGGTCTTTACATTGTCCGACTTCAATGTCTTAGATATGTTGCGTATCTGAGGAAAAAACAATATGTTCTATATTAATTTCAAATAACTAAGATGTTTTACATTAAAACTACATTCATATTACTTCAGAAATGCAATACTATCAATTTAGTTTTAATTAATAACCAGATAATTAGTTTCAACCTTATTATTCAATTCTAATAAATGTTCTTTTGCTTCTTGATTATTAGGCTCTAAATTTAAAACTTCAGACATATCCTTTATTGCCATATTAAGTTTTCCTACAGCAGCTCGAGCAACAGATCTTCTTTGTAAGGCTTTAACATATTTTGGATCAATTTCCAATGCTCTACAACAATCTTTTTCAGCTTTTGCCCATCTAAAAGTAATTAAATTCTTTTATTAATGAAAATTCTATACATAATAATAATAAGACAATACACAACATTATTTTACGATCTGTCTTTACTATGGGTACAAGCAAAACAGACTCAGATATTGGGTGTTTCTTATAAAAATTTCTTATTTAGTTAAATTTTAATTTGATAAAACCCTTTTTTGAGAGATTGGAAACATTACAATTTATTGAAAAAAAAATTTCACTTATTACTAAAAATGTATAACCAAACACGAACATAAATGTTTCAAAACAATCAAGGTTCTTCAAATCTTGGATTTAGGTAGTTCATTAAGGTATCATCACAGGATTTTTAACCCCAGTAAAATTTCACTGGAGAATACTTACTTTTCTAATTTTAAATAACACAAAGCTCGATTTGCATAGTAAATTGCATCACCTTGATATAACTGTATTGCTTTTGTGTAACATTCCAAAGCTTTAGTCCAATTACTCATTTTAACAAAAGTGTTACCTTCATTTTTCAATTCCTTGCTTTTATTGATTGCTTCTTCATCATCAGATGATTCTGACTGAAAAATATAATTGTTTATAGTAATTAAATTTTAAACATAAAAGAACAAATTTTAAATGTAAAACTTGAAAATATTTACTTCTGTTGAATAATCAACTTCTTCACAAGCTTTTTCTACATCAAATTTATCCCACTTGTTATAGTCTGTAGATGCACTTTTCTTAGTTGTTTCTGCTACAGGCGTTTTAATCCTTTTGGACCGTGGTGGTGGTAAATCCTCTTCCTGATAAGATAAGAAAGGCTAACTCTCTTTATCAATTATTGATTATATATTTATACCAATTAAAAACATGAAGACTGATACAACTAAATATTCTAATAATAAATTTTATAGAATAAAAATAATAAGAAGTAATATACTGCAATGCATAAATGTTCAGGAAGAAAATTGCACTCGAAATCGTGTATGAGAATTCTAATATACAAGTACACATGATTGACTATTCAATAACTAATATACATCGAGCAATTAATTGATCTTACTATATGAGCAATAATTAACCAGGAGGTAAAGAGTATGTACTAATGGTAAATTGTCATTTTGAAAAATTATCATTCATGTAAGATATGGCATATTACCTGTTTACTTGCGGGTTTTTGCAGAAACTTATCCTTCTCTTTCATTTCTTTCTCCCATGCATAAAGTTCTCTAGCATAATCTTCCAAAACAGTGGAATTATTGCGCATATCTAATTGCATCTGCATACTTGGAGTTATTTTTGACATTTTAATATAATTGTAATTGATTCAGTTACTCAGTACGTAGTTTTCGTATATACACAAATATATATAAATTTTGCACAATAACTTTGCTTGATGACAATTGATATTTTAAAAACTTAGTAGTCTGAAAACATGAATAAATTTTTAGGTTATGTTTAAAAGAAATTCCGTGTAAGCGACATTTCTAACTGGCGGTAAATTCAAAATTCAAACATTGCGAATTTGACCACTTAAGAGCCGGACAATTTTGAGAAAAATGGTAAAAAGTGTCACTTTTTTATGTAACTCAACTACATTTACTTACTTTATGAAATAGTTAAAATAAGTTAACTTAATGAAGAATATAATTGCGTTTTTAATTCCAGCGCTCGTGAAATGTATGAGGATTATCCGAATAGAACTCTCGAAACATGTACATGGTTTGTCTTATTCGATTTTGTAATTATATATATACATATACGCACATTCATTAATGAACATTTATTAAAATTATACATTCTTCGCAATATACACATTTGATTCAGAACGTTTTTATTTAGAATGCTTATATTATTTATACTTTATATTCTGATTTGAATTGTTTATAAATATGAAATTGGGATTCATATAAGTATATTTTGTCAATAAATATATTAAATTTCAAATGTGAATCAAATATTTACTTAAGTAAATATTTGGTAGTTAACAATTGTTACCTACCAAATGTTATTGCTTTCAAGAAAGCATATTTGTAAAGATTACGTTTTTATTTCGAATCAAATTATAAAATAATCACCTTTTTATTTTAGGATATATCTACAACCTTGTTGTTGGTTTATATGCTTCTTAGTAACAGTGCTTATTCTTGTTGCTACGGTAGCGGCGATGTATCAATTCTACTTCATTGAAGACATGTAAAGCAGAAAATTATAAATTTTAATTGTTTTCTTGAGCTGATTTTGAATCATGATCACTATAGAAAACCATATTATCTTTTCATTAGCCTTGAACTTGCTCTCTACATATTTTTTTAATCATACTACCACTTTTTGCCGCATTGCTGCAAGACAATGAGTAGTTATAGTTGCTAAAAATAAATATTAATATTTCTAATAACTAAATATATCAAGTAGAGATAAGCCAACTGTTGAGTTTTCTTTAAAAAAATGCAAGTAGTTTACTATCATCACAAGCACAACCATCTCAACCAACTAAATAGAACCAACTAAATTCTGATTGCTCTTCAAAATAAAGATAATAATAAATTATCTGAGTATTGAATATTATTGTATCATTTCAGACAATGAAATTAACTTAAAAGTATTATTTAAATATGATAAACCAACAACATTATTTTAATTAATTAACGAAAAATTAACTTATTTTTTTCAAAATACTTTTTATACAATTTAATAGGCAATTATATGAAATGCTTGAAACGCACTAACAATGTATATTAAAAAACTTCCTGAAAAAGAAATTTGAATAGCAAGAAAAAACATCAAGTATTAGGAAAACATGTATTTCAATCAATATTAGTAAATGACAATGCATATTATAAATAACACTAGTAAAGCTATTATGATATACATTAAACTAAATAATCATCTCAAATTTTCAGTACAAAATAGCATAATAATGTGCATAGCAATAGCACAAAAATAACTTTGTGAGTTATATAAAAATCTTAACATACACCAGGTATGTGTAATCATATAAAACAATCCAAATTTCAAATTATATGTAAGGATCAGATCATTTGTATCAATATAATATAAATCTAAATACATTTCTGTAACTTTACTTAATTATATACATATTTTAAAATTGCATCTAATACGTAATATCATGTACATGATAAATTATAGATCAAATTAAACTGTTTCACTAAATTAAATTTGTTCAATTTCCAGTGAATTATATTTGTTGATACTACGATTAATCATGTAATATACTTAAATTATATAACTTTATATATTTTAACTTTATTTTAATATTATATATATTTTGCGCGCACAATGACAACTCAAATAAAAACTTACTAAATATATTTGTATAATAAAATTTCGATATATAAAATGAAAATAAAATTATAATAAAAAAATACAATCGTTTAAGGCTATCATAAAAAATAAATAGTTTAAGTAAAGTAAAAGTAAAAAATAATTCAAATAATATTAAAAATAATTCAAATAATAAAAGTGTTCCCCCCCGTTATACTACTTTATGTATACCATTTTTTAGATTATATAAGGATCAAGTTACACCAATTTTATGAAAAAAAAAATTATTGTGTATATGTAAACTAATGAAATGTGTCAATAAATTGGAACACAAAGTGGGAAATTCCTATTCCTATGTAACAATAACATTTTAAGATTTTATTATTAATTCTTCATAAATAAGAATTTTAAAATATATACTATTTTATATTTCATTTATTGATCAAATTAAAAGGCCGTGCACTTTCGACTGCGGTGACTTATTTTGATCGACCTAACAAACATCCATTTGCGTGTCTGAATACGATAATTATTTAAAAATTATGCATTTATGTAAGAAATTTTATTATGAAAGTTCAATATAAAATTCTTATGTGGAATAATTTTTGTTGATCCATATATGAATGCGTTATTATGTGGGAAAAGATCTAATTATAATAGTTTTATGACTTTGATTAGCAGCGAATAAAATAATAAATGGCAAGCAAAAAATAACGAAGCATTTGTATTTTTCAATGAATAATAAATAATATTAAAATTATTTATTTTTTATTTAAAAAAAAAACTTAAATCACAATAAAATTGTATTAAATAAACTATGACAAATTGTATGGCTAAACGCGTTTTATAACATTAACGCAACGATATAAATGTTGATAAATTACACTAAAATCGTTTTGTCTTTTTTTGAATAAAATAAATAGTTCAACTATAAGAATTACATACATAAAATGTAAATAGTTAATTCATTATTTACTTTATAATATAAGCATGTGCGCGTGCGAGATCATACTCTATTTATAATAAATCGAAAAATTAGATAAATTTATGCCTAATACAAAATTATAGTCTTGATTCGCTCTCAAACATTGAAGTAATCACTTTATTTTTCGGTATTCGATATTCGGTATTACTTCGACACCATAAACATAATGAGCCTATGAAACAACCAATATTAGTAAATGATAATTATATATATAATATATTACATATATAATATATATAGTCGTATCTAGAAGAAAAAACGTATTTTTCTCACCTGAAATTTATAGCTTTTCCTGCGAGCAGCCGATTGCACTCATTAGTATCCTCTAAAGGCAATGGCATGTATTCACTTTCATTATCTTCCTCAGTAAAATCGTGATGATGTATCCTTGGAAAAGCTTTCATATCGCCGAAAGGACCTCGTAAAACAAAGTAATGCACACTGATCGGATATGTTATTTTTGTTTTCAGAACCAGCTGTTAAAATCAAGTCAGTGATTAAATATTGAGATAAGAATTGTAAATACTATACAAGTTATCGGGAACACAATAAAATATGTCACAAAAATTGTCGACCTGAATGACAAACTATATATTGGTATAATCAGTAGTGTTGTGCTAATATTTTTTAACCGGAACGCTTAAATTTTTTAACCGGAACGGTTTGTTTCCGTTCTGCTCGAGTTCCATTTCAGTAGAATAAAAGTTCCGGACTCCGGTTCATGGTTCGGAAAAACGAGTATAATAGTACGTGAATGAGTAATAGTATTTGTGTACATAATAGTACGAGAGTATATAACAGTGATTGTAAATATAATAGTACGAGAATGAGTAATAGTATTTGTGTACATAATAGTACGAGAGTATATAATAGTGTTTGTAAATATAATAGTACGTGAATGAGTAATAGTATTTGTGTACATAATAGTACGAGAGTATATAACAGTGTTTGTGAATATAATGTAGTACGTGAATGAGTAATAGTATTTGCGTACATAATAGTACGAGAGTATATAACAGTGTTTGTAAATATAATATAGTACGTGAATGAGTAATAGTATTTGCGTACATAATAGTACGAGAGTATATAACAGTGTTTGTAAATATAATGTAGTACTTGAATGAGTAATAGTATTTGCGTAAATAATCGTACGAGAGTATATAATAGTGTTTGTAACTATAATATAGTAAGTGAATGAGTAATAGTGTTTGCGTACATAATAGTACGAGAGTATATAACAGTGTTTGTAAATATAATATAGTACGTGAATGAGTAATAGTATTTGCGTAAATAATCGTACGAGAGTATATAATAGTGTTTGTAACTATAATATAGTAAGTGAATGAGTAATAGTGTTTGCGTACATAATAGTACGAGAGTATATAACAGTGTTTGTAAATATAATATAGAACGTGAATGAGTAATAGTATTTGCGTACATAATAGTACGAGAGTATATAACAGTGTTTGTAAATATAATGTAGTGCGTGAATGAGTAATAGTATTTGCGTACCTAATCGTACGAGAGTATATAATAGTATTTGTAACTATAATATAGTAAGTGAATGAGTAATAGTATTTGCGTACATAATAGTACGAGAGTATATAACAGTGTTTGTAAATATAATATAGTACGTGAATGAGTAATAGTATTTGCGTACATAATAGTACGAGAGTATATAACAGTGTTTGTAAATATAATGTAGTACTTGAATGAGTAATAGTATTTGCGTAAATAATCGTACGAGAGTATATAATAGTGTTTGTAACTATAATATAGTAAGTGAATGAGTAATAGTGTTTGCGTACATAATAGTACGAGAGTATATAACAGTGTTTGTAAATATAATATAGAACGTGAATGAGTAATAGTATTTGCGTACATAATAGTACGAGAGTATATAACAGTGTTTGTAAATATAATGTAGTGCGTGAATGAGTAATAGTATTTGCGTACCTAATCGTACGAGAGTATATAATAGTATTTGTAAAAATAATATAGTAAGTGAATGAGTAATAGTATTTGCGTACATAATAGTACGAGAGTATATAACAGTGTTTGTAAATATAATATAGTACGTGAATAGTACGAGAGTATATAACAGTGTTTGTAAATATAATGTAGTACGCGAATGAGTAATAGTATTTGCGTACATAATCGTACGAGAGTATATAACAGTGTTTGTAAATATAATATAGTACCTGAATGAGTAATAGTATTTGCGTACCTAATCGTACGAGAGTATATAACAGTGTTTGTAAATATAATATAGTACGTGAATGAGTAATAGTATTTTCATACATAATAGTACGAGAGTATATAACAGTGTTTGTAAATATAATGTAGTACGCGAATGAGTAATAGTATTTGCGTACATAATCGTACGAGAATATATAACAGTGTTTGTGAATATAATATAGTACCTGAATGAGTAATAGTATTTGCGTACATAATAGTACGAGAGTATATAACAGTGTTTGTAAATATAATGTAATACGTAAATGAGTAATAGTACTTGCGTACATAATCGTACGAGAGTATATAACAGTGTTTGTAAATATAATATAGTATGAGAATGAGTAATAGTATTTGCGTACATAATCGTACAAGAGTATATAACAGTGTTTGTAAAAATAATGTAGTACGTGAATGAGTAATAGTATTTGCGTACGTAATAGTACGAGAGTTTATAACAGTGTTTGTAAATATAATGTAGTACGTGAATGAGTAATAGTATTTGCGTACATAATAGTACGAGAGTATATAACAGTGTTTGTAAATATTATAGTACGTGAATGAGTGATAGTATTTGTGTACATAATAGTACGAGAGTATATAACAGTGTTTGTAAATATAATAGTACGTGAATGAGTAATAGTATTTGCGTACATAATCGTACGAGAGTATATAACAGTGTTTGTAAAAATAATGTAGTACGTGAATGAGTAATAGTATTATAATCGTACGAGAGTATATAACAGTGTTTGTAAATATAATATAGTACGTGAATGAGTAATAGTATTTGCGTACATAATAGTACGAGAGTATATAACAGTGTTTGTAAATATAATATAGTACGTGAATGAGTAATAGTATTTGCGTACATAGTAGTACGAGAGTATATAACAGTGTTTGTAAAAATAATGTAGTACGTGAATGAGTAATAGTATTTGCGTACATAATCGTACGAGAGTATATAACAGTGTTTGTTAATATAATAGTAAAGTACGTGAATGAGTAATAGTATTATAATCGTACGAGAGTATATAACAGTGTTTGTAATAATAATTGTAATGAGTAATAGTATTTGCGTACATAATAGTACGAGATTATATAACAGTGTTTGTAAATATAATGTAGTACGTAAATGAGTAATAGTATTTGCGTACATAATAGTACGGGAGTATATAACAGTGTTTATGAATATAATGTAGTACGTGAAGGAGTAATAGTATTTGCGTACATAATAGTACGAGAGTATATAACAGTGTTTGTAAATATAATGTAGTACGTGAATGAGTAATAGTATTTGTGTACATAATAGTACGAGTTCCTTGTTTATATTAATACATATAAAAATTTATCAAAAAATAGAAAAAAAAGTTTTGATCAATCATAGTTCCGGAACGCGTTTCGGTCCAAAAAAAGAAGTGTCAGAATGATGTTCCGGCGCGTTTCGGCTCAACAACACCACTGTGCGTAATGACAAAACACTTATTACGTTGTCGTTCAACTTCCTGAGACACCAGTTTCAAGAATAATTTAGAAAAAGTTTCTAAATAAGAATATTCATACTTATTAATATATATAATATAATAAATAATTATCATTATTTATCATAATCTTTCGAGAAGTAAGCAGAATTGGTGAATCACTCATTGGAGTGACAACTACATATTCCTAAATTAAAATTTTGCACAATTTTTTTTTATAAGTGAGAGTGTATGTGTGCGAGCGAATGAATTAAAAGTAAGAGCTAATAGAATATTGTATTCTGATTGCTGATAAAAATAAAAATGTTAATAAAAAAATATATTTTATGGGTACCTGGTATGTAATATCACGTTCCGAGCTCTGTGTGGGATCTCTCTGGCAATTATTGATGTGCGCTTTGACGACCCACTGATTGTTGAAGGCCGAAAATCGGGAAGTTTCGTAAAAGAGTTTATGAACAAATTCATCTGTGCGATATGGCTTCATTTGCAAGTCTGTGATACAAAAAAATCATATAAATTTAAACAATATCCAAACAAAATAACTGAACTGATTGTTCTTACCACTAAAGATTATCTTTTCGTAAGATAGAAGATCAAATATCTGATCGTACAACTTTTTTTCTTCCTGTGTTTTTTGATCCATAACCTAAGTTCGTAAAAGTAATTAAGATATTAAGAATTTCTATTATTGATAAATAATGATATCAAATTCTATAAACCAAACCTCAAGTGCTTGCATGACCTCAGCGCCTGATTTGTGTGGGTGAACGCAAATCATTTCATGTGATCCCATTTCATGGACTGGTCCTCTCCATGGGCACCCGATACTGATCATTTATGGAAAAAATCACATGATATAAATGCATTTAAATTAATGGTTTCTAAATTCGGAGCGGTGACGCAACGGCGTCGTATATTTCGATGTTAGAATTTGGTCCTAACTAAATGAATGTAGAAATATAGTACGAAAAATAATCAATACATTAGAAGGATGCAAATTTTTAACTTCCCGTAGGGCAAGTTATAGTAATCGCAAAAAATCGAAAATGAAAATTTTTGCATTTCTCGACGATCCAAAGGTTTCTGAATATTTTGGCATACCTTAGAAAAAATGGATGTATATATGTGTGTGTGTGTGTGTGTGTGTGTGTGTACGTGCGGATACAAATTTTCGTCGACGATTTCGGGAACACCGATCAACCGATTTGAATAATTCAAAAAACATTCGATTCGTATTTATAAGGAGACGTGCTGATTAGTTTTTCGCGAAGGCAGGTCTAGCCATTCCGAAGATACGAGGCAAAAAGTGCCAAAAACGGTAACTCAGTTTTTAAGAGAACGGAGCGTCCGATTTTAATAATTCAAAAAACATTACTTGTATTGACAAGGTGAAGAACCGATCAAATTTTCATGAAGGCAGGTCTAGCGGTTTTGGAGATCTAATGAAAAAAGTAAAAAAAAATGCCATTTGGCGGTCAAAAATAATCACTAGACATATGCACATCTAATTATCAGATAATTTTTAGAGATTTTAACAATAAGTATAAATCTGGTTTACATTCCTATGGGTTCCGTACCAATGTTTACGCGTTAGACGTCGACACGGCGCTTACGCGGTTTGATATTTCGTCTTTATGCAGTTAAAGCAGTACGATTGCTTTGAAAAAAAGTTTAGATCTTTCAAAATATGTCAAAATAAAGAAAACATTTTTTTTTTCAAAAAAAAATAATTAAAAACAATTTTGTCTAATTGTTTGTCAAAAATCTTGTTTTTTCGAAGTAATTTTTTTTCAAAAATGTTAATTGTTTTTAAAAAAATAATAATTTTTGGTACGGGAAGTTCCTGCAATTTGCCTTAAGGCACGATGCCTTAATTGCCTTAAGACAGAATTCCACTTACAGCTAGTTTAAAGTTATCCCAGTTAGCAACAGATCAGACGATTTATAAGAATAAATCTCACCGGCTGTACTTGCACCCTGTTAAGCGTTCTTCGCATTCGGCTTCCTCATGTCTCTCAAGAGTATTCCTGGGAAACGCCCGCGCGCAGAATTGGCAGTCGCTGGGCAATTCTGATACTGCTTTCTCGACTGCCAAATTACGTGAGGCCGAGTTCTTGCTGAATTCGACACGACAATTTGGACATGTTGCGATCTCGTCACGAAGGCGTGCATCTGCAAGCACGTGTGTGAAACAACCAGCACACATCAGATGGCCATTCGTGCACTGAAACACGAGCATATACAGACAACGATAAAGAGACAAAACATGTCGAATGTGATTATTTACAAGAATCGTTTTTTTCGTTCAAAATTTTGGTAAATATTCGAAAATCGCTCTTTAAATTCAGTGACAAATACTCGGCACATTTCAATACCCCAGACATATTTTAACCAAAACATCTACGTCGTTAGGACATAGTTGTTGTTGAATAAATATGTATAAATGCAATGAAATGGCAAGAATAGATTCATATTTATTTGTGAAATTATTGAAAATACATCTTTAACTTTAAAAATTAACATTATTAATTCTTCGTAAACATCAATAAATATAAGAAAAACAATCAGCTAGTTTAATGATCTCAACTTTCCTATGATCTGCAAATAAATAATAATTAAACCGATTTATTTAATTTATGTTATATACTATCTCTGTCAAATAAAACAAACTACTACTACTACAATATAAAATAATAAACATCTATGGAAAAATATCATTTAAAAACTGCATTTCAATTAAATTTACCACTAATGCCACCGCACCTAATAGAACACCTGGAAGCAAAAAACAATGTCAATCGTTAAATATTGATTTAAAATTTACATTGAAATGCACATTATTTTACTTCAGCATAAATCATTATATAAAACAATTCTTATAAGTATAACTAACATTCTATTATAAATAAAGAATGTTAAAAATATTATCGAATTTTCAATCGAAACATTTTTAACAATGATAAATTTTGCACTCTAAATTAATTCACTATTGAGTAAGCATTCGCAAAATTTACAAAAAAAAATAGAACGTAGTTAGTTCTTAAAAGAAGAAATAAATATGTGAAATATATTTCCGAAAACCCGAATCTTCCTGAAATGATAAATTAATAATATATAATAGGATACATTTAAATAAAATGAAATAATATGCAGGAACAGGAAATTTTGGTGTGGTAATCAATATAATATAATTCTTTTTATTAACAAGCGTACACTTATTATACTTACTGGAAACCTCACACGATGTTACGATTCTCTGAAGATATAATCACACGGATAAAAATAATTCATACATTGCGCATAAGTAATACTTATACATTATATATTATAAATAAAAACGAAATATTCACAAAACTATAAAGAACTGAAAGAGTCAAGAGCGTTGAAACAGTCAAACAGCAACATATATTTTCAATAAAATATGTTTATTTATATTAGTTAATTACAATAATCTTAATATAATTGGACCCCTATGCGATACACGTCATAATGTATAAATAATAAACATACAATCATTGCAGATTAATTAAATTACTATTATATAGTGAATACATCTCTCATTCGAAGAAAATTTTCAAATCATCGATACAATATACACTTCATTGATTAATTCATATTGTTATTGAAAATCATAATAAGTAAATATCAAAATGACATAAAACTAGAACTATTAGTACAATCTTGACTCAAAATAATAAATAGTCTAATTTTACACTTCTTTCATAATAAATAGTCTAATTCTTTACTTAAAATACAAAATTACATTTCATTCCGTAACAATTAATAGTAATAAAAATGATAAATGCCTAGAAATTTGATTTTACTTTATATAGTACATTTTATAGATTTATTGTTACATAATGGCCTCCATTTTGATGTTATCGTACTAACTACGCAGTTTCTTTGACAATGAATTATTGAACATGACATCCGTCAAAAATGTTTTAGATATAATTACATATAAACAATAGTAATATATTTCAGTCATTATATTTGTATATTCATATTCAAATGTTGATAATATCGAGGGTTTAAATATCTACGTGAATACTACATGGGTATACGTCAAAATCAGCTGATAAGTACTTACTTGATAAACAGCAGCTTTTGGGAGATCCAAACACACCGCGCAACATAAAATCCCACCCAATCTACTCTCTAATTTATCGTTCTTTTCGTCATTCTTTGTTGTTATTTTACGCTTTTTTCTCTCAGGTTCGCAGGAATCTGAGAGCTTTTCAACATTTTCCGAAATTATTTCGGGCTCGCCACTCGTAGAGGCGGCTTCAATTTCGCGTTCGGACATTATAATTTAATAAGATGTAAGCTCTAACTAAAAGGTCGTGTCAGAAATATAAACAATAGAACAAACTTCTATATTAACAAATTTGTACAACAAATGAAAAGCTGTTATGCGACCCGTCACACGTAATACTCATAAATTACTTCTCTATACACAGACGCGACTTACGTCAACATAAGCAATATCGACATCAGCGCCATTTATCCTCAATTACAATTGATTACAACAGTAGTGCCAATGTAAGTTGGGTGACAGCTGTTATATTAAATAAAATATGTATTAAAAGTGTAAAACTGTAAAGAAAGTGTATTAAATAAAATATTATGAAATGTTTATCACATAACACAATAGATAATTGAAGGTAAAATAAACATTAGTCATTTTTTAATGGTATTCTCTAAAGATTATAAAAGTTAATTCGAAACGAATATAAATTCTTAAAACCATTCATGAGACAATCACTTTTTTGAAATAACTATTATATAGAGAAACATTATTTTATAAAACTAAATATTTATTAATATATATATATATATATATATATATATATATATATTCAAATATTTTATATTTAAATATTTTTCAATTTAAAATTATTTCTCAATGTTGGCCATCTTGTGATGAGACCGATCTAGCCGCAGTCGGATTTATGTGCGCTTCTTACTAGGCCTTATGGATAATGCAATGTCAGTTTGAAACTTCAATTAGTGAATAATGGTTTTCTAAAGCACGTAAAATGTGTATTCTATCCTGAGGTTAATTACTATAGTAAACATGGCTATTGGACATACTCGGGTTGTCCAAGTGACAAATATCGCACCTCAGGCGACCAAAGACCAGATGCAAACACTTTTTGGTTATCTAGGCAAAATTGATGATATTAGATTATATCCTACAATACGTGATGTATCATGTCCAGTTCAGTCAAGAATTTGTTATGTAAAATATCACGACAGTTCATGTGTGGGAGTAGCACAGCATTTAACTAATACAGTATTCATTGATCGCGCATTAATTGTTATACCGATGCCGAATGGAGATATTCCAGATGAAATGAAGGCCTTAGAGATGTCCAGCAATGGCACTATCGTACCAGGACTTCAACCATTAGAACCTAAGTTACCTTCACATGTTGTGAACACGGTTGAGGGTTATGGATTACAGCAGATCATTCAGACTACGGATCCCAGACTGGAGGAAAATGGTTTGCCCAACTATCCACCTCTACCTGGAGGTTATGACCCGCGAAAAGTAGAAGAAATTCGTCGAACAGTCTTAGCAATGGAGTTGGACCCCAGCATTAAGTCAGATAAGATAATAAAACATTTTTCAGCGGCTGGTGAAATTAAATATGTGCGAATGTGTATTCGTGATAATGTGCTAGAAAAATATGCATTGATAGAGTACTCTGAACAAGAATCAGTTGTGGCTGCTTTAAAACTACATGGTACTCAACTAAACGGAAGGACTGTTAAAGTTTATCATTCGTCTCAAGCAATTATAAAACCGGAAACTAAAAGCAATGAAGCAGCTCAAAGAGAAATCGAGGAAGCTATGTGTAGAGTAAAAGAAGCACAAAGTTTAATTTCAGCTGCTATTGATCCTGTAATAGGAATGCTTTCTAAAGATAAATCAAGTTCTAGGCATCGATCAAGGTCTCGTTCTAGGGAAAGATCTAGAAGACGTTCCAGATCGCGATCCAGACGTCGCTCCAGATCAAAAAGGCGATCTAGATCTAAAACCAAATCTAGAAGATCTAGATCTAGAACAAAAAGATCTCGTTCTAGAACAAAACGATCTCGCTCTCGGTCAAAGAGATCTATTTCGTGCTCAAAACGGTCCACCTCAAGGTCGAAAAGGTCTGCATCACCATCGAAAAGATCTTCTTCTCGCTCTAAAAGGTCATCATCATTGACGAAAAGGTCTCCTTCACACTCCAAACAATCTCCTACTCGTTCTAAAAGATCATCGTCGCGCTCTAAAAGATCGATCTCACGATCCAGAAAATCACCTATAAAAAAATCTCGATCACCATCAAAACGAAGATCTCGATCAAGAACTAAACGTTCACGATCAAGAACAAAAAGAAGCCATTCTAGATCCCGAAGATCACGTTCAAGAGATAGGAAACGTCGATCTATGTCTAAAGGTTCTCGTGCTTCGCATAGATCACGTTCCAAATCAAGAGGAAAATCTTCGAGATATGATAAAGATAAACATAGAGATAGAGATCGTAAAAAGGATGAAAGGAAAGAAAAGAAATCATCTCGTAGATCAAGATCAAAGTCAAGGGATAGAAAGAGAAGTAAATCACGAGATAGAAAAAGGTCAAAGACCCCATCGAAATCTTCTAGGAGAAGAAGTCGCACTCCAAAAGAATCGAGAAAAAGGTCTAAACATTCTGAGAAAGATGAATCAAGAGTAGCAAGAAACTATGATGAAGAAGAAAAGGGCTTTGATGATGTTTTTGAAGACGGAAGAAGAGATCGAAAAACTACTAAAAATGGAAGTTCAAAGTGCTATGGTGATGAAGAACTTAGAGATGTCAGATCAAAAAGCAAGAGCTTAAAAGAGAAGTATGCTTCGGATAGAGGTTCTAGTATGGAGTCTGCTGAAAGGGAACACTCACCTGATAAATCTGATAATATGGATATTTCAAATTCTCCATAACTTTTATTGAAAAACTAATTAATTATATGGCTTACATAATTTGAGAAAATAATAATTTATAATTTTCATATTCAATTTCATGTATTTTTTATGTATTTCTCAATAGTTGTAAATGCCGATAGAAAATAAAAGGTAATTTAATTTTTTCAGCTTGTGTTTAGATCAAGAATCTTTTGTCTATTAATGTTTTTTCAGCCAGGTTTCTCTTAGCAAGTGATTTTGTAACCAAAGCGAGAATCTGTAATGGAAAATATATAAAACATTAAAACAATTTTAAAAAAGTTCTGACAATTGTTTTGTTATATTTGAATATTATTTAATTAGTTCCTATTATTTCTGCATTACAGCAGGTTGAATGTCACAAGTACTATTTATTTTTACCTTCTAAATTTATTGGATAATGTAGTTAAGGGGGTCTTCCTATGTGATGGGTTGAAAAAATCGATGTTTTTTTCATAAATTGCTCCCTTAACATGTCTAGAATACGGTAGTAAAGCGATTTTAGAAAATTCGAAGTCGTTTTAAAGATACAGCAGGTAAAAGAAAGAGCGGTTCGGAGCGCTGAGTTGGCAGTTAGAACCCGGGCCTATTGTGTACCGTCGGCTTTATGCCCGGCCTCTCTTTTATTCATATATCCGTTTATACAAAGTTTGTTTAGGAGCAGAGACACAAAACAATAACGAATCTTTGAATTCTTTGATTTGGACTTTCGCTCCTAAACATCTTCATTCTGGTCCCAAAATTGTTGAAATTGCTAGCTACTTAGCAGTTATTATCTTTAATGAAGGTTTTCAAGGTATTGTCGTGAAGCCCAAGCGTATGTTGAGAAACGGGATGAAAAGCGAATCTTACGTTCTGAGCGGCGCGTAAGTGATGTCGTTAAACAAGCCAGGATTGACTCAAGAGTTGAACAATCTGCTTCAAAAGAGTTTCACGAGGAAGAGGAAGGAATACTCTATGGACTAGGCATCGCCGATTGAGAGTAAGTTGATATTTTAATAGTTTTTAACGGACTTGAAACTTTAAACGCATTTTTCTCAAAACTGTGTTTTTAAAAACTTTCCTCCATTGTATCTCAGAAACGGCTGGACCGAATTACTTGAAATTTACAGGGCACACTCAATATATGTAAACGCATGGAATGAACTATTATCAATTTTCAAAACTTCGATTTTTTTTATAGCAAAAAACAAAAAAAAACGCCTAATTTACAACTTTTATTTCAAATGTCTATCAAAAATCCAATTTTTTTTATATTCATTTGATTATAGGTCATTCCGTGCTTTTAAGCCTACAAATTAAAACGCCGTTTATTTTTTTTTTTCAGATAAGCCGATCAGCCGGAATCGTGGAGGAAGTGCGAGCTCTTTTTTTCGAGGCGGGGGTGTTCAGAGCGCTGTAACTCTAGTTTGACTGAATATTTTTAGCTGAAATTTTATATTTATACTGTCCAAATATGTGTTAATAAATGATAAAAAACTTGAAGCTCTAAATATTTACTGGTCGTAGAAAAAAATCCTAAAATATCCCTAAAAAACAGCCCGTCACATAGGAAGACCCCCTTAATTCCACATACTCACTTGAATAATAATAGCGACTGTCACTGAAGACACTGCTACATTTTCACATCCAATCAGCGTCACAAGGAACATCAGTAACTCAACGGTAGCCCAAGTCCATTCCTGGCCGTACCAAAGGACAGCATCGAATGCATGACCGCCATCAGGATAAAATACGCCTCCTATTTTCGGTGGTCCATCGACGGTGCCTGCTATTACTGTGCTCTCGGCATCTAGTAAACGTTCGACGGGGCCTCGTTCACGTACCTCGTAGTCCAGGTCCCGTAACGCCTGCGGCCGCACGCGACACTACCGTCGGTCAATGCGAGTTTTTTTTGTCGCAAAGCGTCATAATATCGAATAATGATTCAGGAAGCGAATATCATGGTTTAATATGATAAAACTGATAAATCTGAACTCAAACTGGTACTAATTTTCAGTACATAAAATTCTAAGATAAATCAACAATATTTACCGAAAATAACGTGACTAACGTTCTATAAGTAATCTGCATAAAATTTGTCAAACTTAATTGTTGGAGTTCTGTTATTTAATAAATAAAGTGCTACAATAATTTTAATAAACCTCATATTTGAATAAAAATTTCTATACTAATTTTTCCTACTTCGTAGCATTTTTTATTCACAGAATTCAGAATTATTTAAATTACTTTATAAATACCACTGACTTCTATTTGCCGATAACAAGAACATAATAAGCGTAATATATGCAACCAGATATTCACTTATTAAATCATCTATATATCCAATATTCAAACTCATTTTGCATATAATATACTACTAATTTATAGTGATGTGTTTATGCATGATGTATAAGGTTTTTCACATGGTGAAAGATGATGAAATATTTTCAGGCATCCATCCAATAGTAAGGAAAACTAGTGGGGAGTATGGCATCGTGCCTTAAGGCAAATTGCTGGAACTTCCCGTACCGTAACGAAATGTTCGAGGAATACTGAATGTTTTCAAATAGATTATTATAAATATGGTCTAATATTTATAAGAATTATATAAACTGAATTGCAAAGTTGAAATTATTTGTTTAAAGTATATTAGAACTATAGTCAGAATTAAAAATAAAATCTGAATTATTTTCGATATACAAAATGAAATTTCTTTTGAAAAAAAAAAGTTGAAACAAAAAATTTTTTTTTCCAAAATCAATTATTTTGTTAAGACAAGCAGAAAGTTCTTTGAATCATTTAAATCGGACGCTTAGTTCTCTCAAAAACTGCCATTTTTACACATTTAGCTCCGTATCTTCGAAATGGCCGGGTCTGTCTTTGCCAAAAGCTAATAAAACACTTCTCCAATCATTACTAATTGAATGTTTTTTAGATCATTCAAATCGGATGCTCCGTTACTGCCGGACCTGCCTTTACCAAAAACTAATCAGCTCATCTCCTATCAATAGGAATCGAATGTTTTTTGAACCATTGAAATCGGTTGATCCGTGCGCCAAAAAACGTGACTGAAAATTTGTATCCATACATTATACAACACACACATCCATTTTTCTGAGGTATGCCAAAATGTTCAGAAACCTTCAAAACGCGAGAAATGTAAAAATATTCAATTTCGATTTTCGGCCCATTACAGTTACCTTACGGGAAGTTAAAAATGTAGAAAAATTACTTTTTTAAAACTGCAAACATTTCGAGTCTGGTTTTGGCTCAACTTCAAATATTTCAAAACGAAACATATACATTGAGAAATTTTCAACAAATAAAGCGAATAAAAAATCTTATAATAGCACAAATGTGAGAAAGTACTCGTTTGTTTTTGTTATGTCTTTCTTATCTTTCACTATCTGAAAACCTTATACGTCCATGTGTAATAGATATAACTTTTTTTCGTATATATTTGGGTAATAATGATTGTCTTACATGATCTATAAATGAAGCCAGAAATCTATTGATATTCCTATAAGCTTGCACGCATTTTTCAATTCGTTCGGAATCGGACATCGCTCTGGTGCCAGTAGCTCTTCCATACCTCCCTTGCTCCGTCAAAGGAAATGTCATTTTACGATAATAAGCTCTGTATATGCAAAAATATATTTTAAAATTTATTAATTTATTTAATCGTACACCGCAATGTGAATCATGAGTGAATTTACCTCAAAGCTGATGGCAAGCGAGCAGTAAAAGTTTGCTGCGTCGAGTCTTTCAATAAACCTCTTGTTCCACAAAGACCTTGCTCTTCCCTTTGCAATTGTAGTAGCATACTTCGCATATCTGTATCGGCAAATCCATAAGGAGATCTAAAATAAGTGGATAACTAGTTTGTTTTTAAATTTCGTTTTTTGTACAATGTTTAATTTCATACCTTCCATGTATATAATAACCAAATTGATCCAAAGAAACAATCAACATTGATATATTAGCTAGGCTGCATAAATCTACAAATCTGTAATCATACAGCAAATATTGTAATATAATGAATATCAGAACACTTGATTCAAAATCAGTGATTATGAAAATTAGACATCAAAGGATTTCATCTAGAAAATTAGATTATTATGCTTACCCAACTAATCCAGCATTCATGTATCTTTCATAAATGCCTAACCTCAGCAGCATTTGTAAAAAATATAAAGATAAGTATAATAAGACCGAAAATCCTAATAAATCAGTCTGCGATAAATTATTATGGGATAACCCTAAAATCTGAAAAAAATCATTTTTATGCATTTTCAATAACTACATAGTAAATTATTTTTAATGTAGTTACTTCGGCAATTATAGCGACAAGCAAAGCATGCCCGAGACCATGGACTTTGCGGAAGACTTGGAGCTCATTCCACTCGTTCGCGACTAAATAACTTCGCCAAACGCTTATAGGTGGTGGTGGTCTGAAATCATTAAGCAATTATTGAAGTAATAATTCAAACTTCTGCTAATTATTTAATGCAAAATGTTTTTCCAACAATTACGTGATGTCATCAGTTGTTTCTCGATTTGTGCCCGTTGTGTTGGATATTGATCTTGGTAAACAATTCATTGCTCTTGGTTTTTCCCAATCAATTAGAAATATATCTATAGTTAACTGATGGTGTAATATTTGAATCACTTCTATGATCTGCATAATCAAGTGATCGTATTTATATACAAAAAAGATCATAAATTTAACATGTAATTATTTCAATGTTTACCTTTAATGCTAGTGCAACAATTAAAAATGCCTTTATTAAATATTCTTCTTCGTCGTTCCTGGATACAATTGACATTGCAGTTGATGATTGCAAAGTAAAGTACAACATTCTGGCCATAATTCCACATAACAATGCAGAAAGTAGCAGGGCATCTGATATCTTACCGCATAAAACTAGAAAGAACCTTATAAACCCATATATATTGAACACGGGAAGTCCAGAACGTCGTGAATAAGACCACGCTACTATAGCAGACCAGAATATTGCCAAAGTAGACAGGGTCAAAAGCATTGCCTAAAAAATATTATGCATTTAATAGATTTAATTAATAATCCCTTTAGTCTATACAATATTATACTACTGACATATATGGATGTTATTAAGCTCCAACTGCTTGTGTATCTAACCTCCGAATGTATATTTACAAACTCATCAGGTTTCCATTCTTTTATTTTGTAATTTACCAATAAAATTGGAGCATAGATTTTTCCAGGAGCATCAGTACGTAGTTTAACTAGCAAGATGAGAGAAGATGCATATCGAACTAAGCCAGTGTGGTATCGGCGTTGTGGATAAGAATCGGTTAAGAAGAATCTACGCACTAATATCCAATTGGACGAATCCGCATTCTGGAATAAAACAAAAATTTGAAAGCACCGTATATTTAAAGCAGTTTTGTTCAAAATCTATGAGACTGTAAAGCTTCTCTATTAGAGCATTTCACAATTATATATATATATATATATATATATATATATATATATGTATATATATATATATATATATATATATATGTAATGGCTATATGAAACATATTTTAAGTTTTAATAATACCTCATCATATGTGTGACCCATATTTTCAATTAACACAGGCACGGGTAGCATATAATCTAAATCACTACTTGGATCTTTATAATTAAGATATAATTCATGAAGTACACCTGCTTCTACATTTTTAAATAGGTGATGCATAGTGACGCGACATGTGGATGTGAGGGGTTTTCCAAACGATATATCACTTTGATAATATCCCGGATTACCTGTAAAGAAGAAGGATAAGAGATTTATTTAAAACATGCAACTACAAAAAATAATTTAATAATATGTGTTACCTTCACAAGGATCCAACCAACCAGGAGTAATAAATCGGGTAGTTATATTTTCACCATTTGCAGCGTAACTAACCAAAGTCAGGTTTAGAGGCTTATCCTGAAAGTAAATATTTGAAATAAATGAATTATGTTTTTATTTTTAAATTCAACTATCATCAGAAAATGATTTAATGTTAGAGAGAGGGCGATATTTTGATTTAAGTATAAATTAAATTTGTATATACATGTAGACCAAAAACAGTATCAGGTTTCCGTCTGTTTAATTCTGCATGAGCATCTCCTTCTTCATACATGATTTTAGGCAGCTGCATACCATTTGGCATTTCGGGAGGCCACAATGAACATGGTAGCCACAATTTTGAATATAGTCTTAATGCACAAAGATTACCTAAGCATTGGCAGCCTGATGTCATTTGCAACTACAAATAGAAAGCAATTTTAAATGAAATTAAAAATATTCATGTTATAATTTTACCTTGCACTGAAACAAACACGGCATCAGATGTTTCCTAATGACTTGCGAATCGTAAGAGTAATTTCTAAATGTGTGATCATTTTCACCCCATAGATTACCATATAAGGTTTTTGGAATGCATATGTTTTCTTCAAAAATATGAGTCTTATTAGGGCAAGTACAAACACGTTTTAATTCATTTCCAATTAATATTTGTGTTGTGCACGGAACACATTTTTTCTTATCAACTGTCGGTCGGAAGCCCGGGGAGCATTTGACACATTTCAAATTATTTCTAAAGGTTCCATTTTCATAGGTATAAACTGAAATATAAATAAAATCATAGTTATAAAATCTAAAAATTAGTTACTTTTTGTTCTAATAAAAATCAACGTGGAATAAGCATAATCAAAATATGAAGTTAATCAATATAATGAATTGCAAAAAAAACTGGAATACATTTATATTGAGCCGTAAAAGTGTTGCAAAATAAAGTATATAGTAGAGTAAATAAAGTATACTTTAAAAATTTGGAAAAAAAATTCGAAAAAAAATTGGGAATTTTTTTTTGCGCTGCAAATTAACACTCAAGAATATATACATATATATATATATATATAATATATATATATATATATATATATATATAATATATTGCCATAAAGATACTGCGAAATGAGTAAGAGAAACATATAGGTAATTAACAGCTCGATGAAAAGTACTGCAAAAAAATTATTATATTGTCAGCTAAAAGATATTATACAAAATAAAGGCGTGAGAAAAAAGGATATTTAATAAAAAATATGCAAGACATTAAACATAAAACAATTCAAAATATGATAGCAATAGTGGTACAAAAATAACAATAGGATAAATAAAACTATCGTTTGGCCATGTACGTATTAGTGAATACAGATGTAAAATAAAATAATTTTACGAAATTGCAT
The DNA here is from genome assembly GCF_003426905.1 of Ctenocephalides felis. Lineage (NCBI taxonomy): Eukaryota > Metazoa > Arthropoda > Insecta > Siphonaptera > Pulicidae > Ctenocephalides > Ctenocephalides felis. Next base: position 33,393,939 of record NW_020536999.1, on the reverse strand, counting down.
TTTGCGTACATCATATATGAAAATTTAAAGCCTTTTCAAGAGAATAGTTTTGGTTAATAAATGTAATTGTATCAGAACAAGTATCGAAAAATTTTTCATTTGTACTGTTGTTTATAATTTCAGAGCAGACCGGACGCGTGTGGACCGGACTATTTCGCTGTAATATCAGATCATGATATTATCAGATCATCCAATACAGTTTCAATATATTTTCTATCGAATTAGATTATATTCAGATTTTTTATTATCTGTTTTCATTAATGTAATACACTACATACAATAAAAAAATCAACCTTAACCTTCAATTTCATCATTGCCGCATCTCTGGCAGGTCACGGATTGACTTGTATTTCCAATAAATATTTTTGTAGGACAATTCAAAGAAATGCATGCTAAACTATATTCATCAATCATGTGATCACTATTAGCACATCCAGAACAGACAGGATTTACATTTAGTCGATCCCACAATACTTTTGTCACACTGGAACTGTTACATGCGCACGACAAACCTAAAAATTCAAATAAACATCATTAAAATCGAATATACTGAATAAAATAATGTTTGTTCAAGTTTACCGTTATGAGCTGGTTGCAAATACTTATTGCTATCGCATTTTAAACACCTAAACGATAGTGAATTGAAATATTCATCATTTTTACATAACTGCCTATTGCTGTACAATAATATTTCACTTGTAACATATGAATGAATGTTAAGAAGAATAAGAAAACAAATAAAAAATTGATTATTCATTATTTTGTTATCATTTGTAATACATCGTATAATAATACTTAAGCAAAACAATAAAAGCACAACAATACGTAACCATGGAGATCGATATTTTGTGCATGAAAATAAAATTAGATGGGGTTGGCTCGTCTCATATATTTTACATGTAACTAGGGCGGCCTTCCTAAATTATAAAAATAAATACAGGGTCGCACTTTTCTTAGAAAATAATTATAAAGAAACTATTTGTACTCAATTGAGTAAAAAATGCACTTGCACTTTGAAAATGTCCGCATATTTTTCACAATCGTTGAAAAAAAGAGTATACTGTGAAAAATATGCGGACATTTTCAAAGTGCAAGTGAATTTTTTCTATAATATATATGGCATATTTACAGTTGAGACGATTTTTCTGAAACTCGACCAAAATCGCGTATTATGCGGAATGGGGACAACATGTTAGCATATTGTGCATGAAATTGTTTTAAGCATGCTCGGCCAAACGGCTGTCTGCATATATAAATAATTATATATATAAATATATATATATATATATATATATATATATATATATGTGTGTATATATATATAGATGTGTGTGTGTATACATACTAAAATATATTTAAATAAGATTCTATTAATATTATAATATGTTCCACAATTATTCCTCAATTTGCCTCTGATGTTTTACTCGCATGTACGAACAATATAAACCAGAAGTATAAATAGAGATGCTTTAGCGATGCAAAAATAAATATGCTTCATTGATTTTACCATAATTAAAATTGGGCATTGCATTTCAAATTATCTTTGGAAGGTAACATCCATTCTACATATATATAGTAAAACTTATTTAAAAATGAAGTAAGTTTAAAGTATTGATAAAAATAAAAACAAATTATTTATATATTCTACTAAGTATATTTTTATTTATATACACACATATATACTATTTTAATTAATTTAAATATTTACAAGAATTTTTATCTTTATATCTTATACAAACTTTATATTGAATTAAAACATAAACAAAAAAATGGCATTATACAAATTAACATAAACATTGAGTAATCATTATTTCAAATAAACTAACATATGAACACTAATAACAAACTAATCCAATAATATGGCAACTATAAAAATAAAATCATCAGTATTTCATTGATTGTACATCGAGCATACGCATTGCTGGATAAATTACATCAATCCATATTCGTAATTGTGAATCTATTAAAGACGTTATACTATAACATATCACTTAGAACTTAAATACATGCAAATGAAATAAATACTTGAGTACAAAAAGGCATAAATAAATTTGGTTTCGAGTCCTGAAAGTTATACTTATATCTTAATAGACTTACTTATACAATATGTCATGACTCTTCTGTTTATATTTTCAGCAATGATTATAATTTTTAATTTCAATCAAAGGAATCAGTCAAACCTATTGATTATTAAAACAGAATAAATATCAGTCAACATTTTAATATAAACAATATTAATGTGTTTTAAGAGGACTACAGTTTAATAAAATTTGTCATCCAATCCTAGCCTTAAATTGCATGGATGATTTGGATAAGTTACAAAAATTATTTTGGCATTTTCTACATATATTTGTAAGCTTCTAGACACTCGAAAGCTTTTAACATTCGCACTTTATTATTATATTTAATTTTAAGTATGTTTATAGGCTTGTTTTGGTAAAATTTATACATACATATTTTTATATTTATAATTATTTTCAAGTATAATCGCTTGTATATTCTTTAGAATTAAGCTTCAATTTCATAATTTTCTCAAAAATTGTCAATATATACAAGGAAGCTTTAAATTTGAGAAATCTAGTTAGGCTCATAAAAACCTTAATAAAAGAACTAATTTTAAAGTAAATATTATATTTAAAATTATGAACCTCAATTAAATTAGAAAACATATTAACGGCAAGATATTTTACCAACAAGCTATATTTTTAAATCTCAATTATGTGGTATGTGAATCTAGCATATAAATAATCAATCTACATTTTAAAACAAAATGTGAATAAACAAACTAAGTTCATTCGTTAATAGTGGATTAACCTCTATTACTACATGTTTTAATAATTTGTACTGATTGATATAATTATATTTACAAGCTATACAATTTGGGGATATAAAGGATTATAAGTAAATTTTATTTTGAATAAAAAAATTCTATCCATTCATTCAATGTTTATAGAAAATTGTTTTCGATTTTATAATACTAGATTTCATAATACGGATAAACGTAAGTAGATTATATATTGAATATACACAATGCATTATTACAAAAATATTTTATTATGAATGCTGTTATACTATAAACAAAGGAAAACTGTTTTTTGCAGATAATTTAAGAGTTCGGGATTTTAATGTATTACCAATGATTTGCATTATAACTAGAAAATGTCTAGAAAATAAGTCATTGAAACTAAATTATAGAATGCATTAACAGTTTCAATGTTTAAGTAGTGATAAAGCATTATAATGAAAAGTTTAACTTATATTTATAATAGAGATCTTATAGCCTGAATTCATTTGTTGTGTCACGTAATATTAAACAAATACAAATACCTATATAATACAATACAATCACATTCAATTTTCATACTTATTAAAAATCATATCAGTCAGATAATAAAAAATTACATAAGTAATAAAAATAAATCCTAATCGGTAGAATTATTCTTTGGTAAAGAATATATAAATGACAACTGCTAAAGTCGAACTCACATTTTTGTCTTATTATGATGGCACTCATCCTGATAAATCATCATCAAATCAATTATATACATATATTTTTTTTAAATATATGAAGTATTCAAAATATAAAGAATGGATTTGCAAAATATAACCAGCTAACTGCGAGCATACATATAAAATATGTATAATACATTTCAAAGTATTTAAAACGTTTAAAAGTTTAAAGTTAAAATAAAAACATGAACTTATGGATATCCATACGTAAAAGTACTATTTCCCAAAAATATGAAGAAACTGTTCAACTGTTCAACTATTTATACATAAAATTTCATTTAATAACACAAGATGTTTTCTTCTTTAGCAATGTCACTGTAGGAATGATCAATGAGAAAATTTAAAAAAATTGTAAAAAAAATACAATTTAACTATATACAAATAAAAGATGAAAGATGAAATAAATAAATTATGATAACAAATAAAAATACGCGCTTTATAAACTTCATTAGAAGTATTATTATCTACAGAAGACATTTGGAAGTCATTTTTTATTATCATTTATACTATAATTAAACGCAATTTATCATTTTCATTCAGAAATACTCGTGGTCTAGATATGAGTCATTTGAATTTATATCTATCACGTTTAATAACTAAGAGAAATTATTATTTAACGGAAAAATATCAATAAAAATTACTGACAAATCACAATAACTTTGTAAAATTATACATGAACATTTACGCTAACTTAATATTACGGAGATCATAGTATTTATAACAAATTCAACACAGTTCAAAATTTCTCTATTTACACATACAATTAAACTCTTGACTATGAAATCACAAGTTTTAAATACGGGCTTATTAATTATTAGGCGGCAAAAAATTTGCTACTTATTTTAATAAACTTAATATAAAAAATGTGACAATATCAATTCACATAACTTATTGCAGTACTTGTATAAGTTTATTTTCCGGAACAAACCTTGAAAACCGTTTGTAATCTGGAATTCTCATTCTTCTCAATATAAAATATTGAAACGACATTACGCACGTAAATATAAAATGTACATAACAACATACATTTAATTTATTGCAAAGGAATATTTTGCAAATTGTTAAGATAATATCCAAAATATTATTGAATTAAATTCAATAATGAATTAATATGTGTGTGAGATTGATTACCATGAATCAAAGAAACATTCAAACAAATAACCATAAAATAATTATTAGAAAAAAGTATACCAACAATTAAATGAAATAATAATTACAGAATCACCAAGATCTTCTCAAGTTTCACCCAAATCTCTCTTTAACCAGGAACATCAGCTTCTTTTTGCCTTTGTATGCCAATTTCATATTTTCAATTAGTTGTTGGAATTGTGTGTGGCCATCATGTGCCAAAATAAAAGTATCACGAGCTTTGCCTAAGAAATCGATGAAATCTCCATAATGTCTTGGCGAAATATGAGTTAGTCGCGAATGCGTAGTGTTTATGTACGCTGATACGGCGGCGTCCAGAAGTTGCCGTAGGGGCGGCCGGTCGTATGATAAAGGTTTCAAGGCAGTACAACTTCTAGAGGATGATCTGCTGTGATGATGATGGTGGGGATGATGATGTTTGCCTGAAAATAAAAACAATAAATTTTATATTGCTTTTCTGAAAACTGCTACATTGATTATCTATGATTATCGATCGCAAGAAATAAATGTGATCGAGGAGGAGGATATACTTGGATCTCTACCTTCGGGAGGTTGACAATGTGGGGCCGCCATGCTACATCTTCTCAAAATATCAGAAAGAACGGTGGCACATTGCACATTTTTCACCAGCAATGGTATCATAGAAGATAATTCTGTTTTACCCAAAGAATGAGATAAGGCGCACGCCCAATGAATATCGTTGATTGCTGGATGTGTATCCTGTAAAGAAAATCTTCTTTTTGTTGGAATGATAAATTCAACCTCATTATTGCACTATGGGACATTATCGTGGTTGCAACTGGACCCGTCGCCTCAGTTGGAGTAAATAATTGATACCTAGTTGAGTTATTCAGGATTAATTACTTTGTTACTCGTTATGCTTATGCGTTAATTTGAAGATAAAATTAATGAATGTATAAAAAATATATTTTAGTATTACTTCTCAAGAAATGACTAATAGTCTTATTCAAATTAATTTTTTTTATAAGACGTTTGATAAATTTCTAGGAATTTGTTTTATAATGCGAGACCGTGGACTAGATCTGGATGAACGTCCCGCAATTAATGTTGTAAAGCAGAAATATTACTAATAAAACTTTTTGAAGAAGTGAAAAAATGTCATAAGTAAATTTATATACACATGATCTTGTACATGGTTTTAACGCGATAACATTAAAAATATATTTAGAGTTACATTATGAAAGGGAAAATAATAATAATGTTAAGTAAATGCATCAGGTGGTGCATAGGCAAACTCCAAATAACACACAGACTCACATGCATATACATATGAGATATATGATTTTTTTTAAATTATTTATTTAGTGATATAAGATATTTGCTTAATATGAAATATATTATTTATATTTAAACAAACTTACCAATTCTGCATAATTGATAGCAATGCATCAGCACCAATTTCCATTGCACATGTGACTAGCCACCTGACCATCTCTCTTCGTCTCCAATTTAGTGACGCCAGAGTCATACGCATTACTTGTAAACCCAATTCAAAGGCTACGCTTAGTAAGGCTGGATGTCTGGGTCCGGATTCTGGAGTAGCAAATCTAAAAGCGTCTTGGGCAAGCTTGAACAGGTGGGATGAACTATGAATGTGCCGCTGTGAGCATTCAAGAACGGCACGAAGTCGTATCACATCGCCTACGAAAGTAAGAGCCAGAAATTTAACTACCTTCTTAATAACATTTCTCGATAAATTATTATTTATATCTGAATGTAATACCTTTGGCAGCGCTCAGCATAGTTGAAGATAAAGCACATTGTTGAGTTTCAATATGACCTAATGTAAACCAACGTGGATAGCGCGGCATGGCTAACGGTCCTGGTGAACCTCCATTGATTGTGTCATCTGAATCCTCATGCTCTTCCAAAATAGGTAATCTAAAATTATTAATATTTGTTTTACTATCTCTAATTTATGAAATTTTATAATTTTAATGCGATATATGTTGTAAAAAAATATAGTAAGAATATATTGCTTATCACAAACCTCATAGCTCTGAGACCAACCAAGTAAGCCAAATCGGGATGATAGTTTAATAAAGACAGAAATAAAAACTGTGCAAACGTATGCATCGGTATAGATTCGGGATGAATTCCCAACCCTAGTCCACTAGATGGTCCGCCTTCTAAAAGATACAATGATTGACGACGTAATACTGCCACCAAAGCGTTGTCTAATTCGATTTCCTGCAATTTCGCGATAAGGCGGTCCTCTTGTTTGCAAGCTTTTTCCTGTATAAATGTTATTAATTAATAATGAACAATATATGTATAAAAATGTGCACCATTTTAAACAGTTAAGACTATTACCTGTGCATATAAACCGATAGGCATATTTCTTTGCTGCCCAAGGCCTATTAATGCTACTTCAAAGGCGAGTGTTAAATACGTTTCATCGCGGATTTTTGAACCCGTGACAGGCACATGTTGGTATCTATAATAAAAATATAATATAGCAAATAATATTTTATAAAAAAAATTACTGACTGTGTCATACGTATTAATTCCGTACCTAGGAGGTATATTAGTGGGTGTGTTATCGTCCAGGCCAACAGGATCAAAATAAGTCTGCATTCTGAGTGTTCTATCATCGGGAACCAAAGATGCGTCAGTCAAGCAATCGAATATACAACCGACCGGATCTAGCGGATGACCAACCCAACCGTCCGTTATATGTTTAACTTTGGCATGATAGGGTACTGTGCCTGGAAGTAGTAATATTATTTAATTTCAAGTTCAATTTATACATAACATACAAATATATATATTAAGCTTACTTTGCGCTATACATTTCGATGAACATGTGTCCTGATAATAAGAAATTTTGGCTCCATTAGCGTTACTACTACTACTCGTGCCAGGGTTCTCATTACAACCTAAACCTCCATTGCAACCGATCATATTGCAATGCACAGCATTAGCAAATTTAAAAACATCCCTCGCTGGATAATCGCCGGCATTAGGTGTTCCGACATTTGTATTTGTAGTACTACTATTTTTGTTATTGCACGTAGTCCCTCCATTGATAGGATTGCCGGTCGTTCCACCACCACTTGTATTATTTGTATTGGTATAATTTGCACAACAGGATTTTGTGCAATAATTATTATGCATCTGTTGTGAATTACTTCGAGTAACACAGCAATTTGAGGAATATTTTGCAGGTTTATCGCACGAACGGGTGGACTGACTGTTTTTCGAAGCAGTATCTAGAGTAAGATAAATTGAATAATGAAAATACATAAATTTTAAATTAAAATTTTGTTATTTAAATTTTTAATCAACTAAAATAAAATGAGGTAGTATATGAATTAAACTTACTCTGTGTATTAGTAACACAAGCGCATCCAGGACAACCGTACATCCGCGTACAGTTGTAACTCATAAAGCAATGTGGACACACATTTCGATAGGTTTGATCCCTATGTTCCGTCGTTTTCGTTCTATGCCTGAAATGGCATTGGTGTTCTTTGGTGTTATTTATGTTATTTGGATTGTTTGGACAATTTTTGTGATGAACAATGCCATACTGGCTAGAACTGGAGGAGGAAGCACTCATCTGGCACTCTTGCCAATTTCTTTGGGCGATAAGTTGTTGTTGTTTCATGGTACGCACGACGGCAACCGCGAGGCGGAGTGCGGACTCAGCGTGACCATGAGAACGAAGTGAATCTATGCGGGCTGCACACATTGGGAGAGGTTCTGGAAATATTATTAATAAAAAATATTATTTAATGAAATTATTATATGAAATCTAAACGTCAACTGCAATAAAGCTAATAATCGTTTTTTTCATAATTTTGATATCCCATTATCTATTTATATTTCTGTACTATATATTTTAAGTTATGATATTTTTTCATTAATGATTATTGGCGACAGTATGTTATCAATAAATTTACATATAAGTTTAAATTAAATTACTATAACACTATAACTACTGAAAATATATATTATTAATAGAAACATGAAAAAATAGAGAAATCGGAAAAAATATTTATAAACCATCTTAATAAGCACCACACTATGATATTACCAATATTATAATGTGGTGTAAATTTATTTAATTATAGTGTGGGTAAAATTTATTTAATTATGAAACCAAATTATGATTGTTACTGTATAATACACGTAAGTTATATGAAAGGCCATGTTCTAAATATAATAATATGATCACATACGTTTGGAACATCATCTATGCGATCATTGCAATATAATTTATACTGAATATTTTCGTTTGATATTCCCATGTATTTTATCAAAATTATTTATGGAGGGATTTAAAGAATACAAATTATGCTATTTATCGCCGATCAAATTCAATTACTTTAATGAAAGCCTATTAATTTTAAAGTTTTTCCAGCCGTTGAATGTAATAGCACAGGTAATATAATTTATATTTCGAAATATAAATGTATAATAATTTATTTGTATTAACATCGTAAATTTTACCTTTCCATAAAGGTTGATTGAGATCATTAAACAGGGCACCGGTGTTAGCAGATGGATGTGCTGTTTTCCCTCTACTACTCGTATAAGTATCACTTGCTAAAATGTTTTTCAAATGTGAATTGTCCCAAGTCATACCAACAGCATCTAAAGCTCTGCGAAAAGAATATATTTTATAAGATCTTGCAAAATATTAGAACATATATCTAATTCCAGTATAAAAAAGTTGTTGAACATGTCTATTCTATATTAAAAATTAAATTATAATTATCAGACTTATAGGATTCAAAATTGGTATATAAATGTACCTCATAGAACAAGAAATTTGCTATAAGAAACTTAATAAATCATGTGGGAATAAACTCAAAATTATCGATATTATAATACAATTACTTAAAATATTGAACACGTTTAAGTATAGTCTATTGTGTCATGCAATTATCACTAAAAACTTGCACTATTCATTGAACACGTTTTTTAAAGTTAAATACCTTTATTGTTAATTACGAAACAATGGAGTTTATTGTATGAAGGCAAACTGATACTAAACCTTTCAAACAATGGTCAGCATATTGATTGGCATATAAGAAATTAACAAACACGTAATGAATTATATATAAGTTCTATTGTGAAGAATAGGAAACTATTGTCAATATAGCATGATAACTTTAGGAATGCGCGAAGATTTCATAATATTTTTTAAATAATTCCAATTAATCTAAAGTAATGAACCCAATTGCTCATATACTTAGCTCTAATTTTGAAATATGATGCTGTATGAATCAGAGACTTTAATAAGACCATGAAAAATTCAAAATCGGTGAAAAAATGGAAATGCTGGAATTAAAAACACGCAGGAGAGAATGCCATGGCATACGTTGCAGTACGTTTCAGAAAAAGCACTTAAAAGGACAAGGGAGACAGAAAAAGTAAATGAAATGTGGTGTGGCAGAGTACTATGATTAGTCTCATCATTAACGGAAATATATACGTTTTGAAAATATATTTTATACAATATATAACTGCAATTAAAATACCTGTGAAAAATCGTCCTGGGTGTGCTTGTCGCCTTTCCTCCAGCATTGTTTAGCCTCATTCTTTTATTGTTTCTGTGGTATCCGTTACCAGCATTATCATCATCAGAACTATCAGAAGTATCAAATCTGTTTCTCTCCCTTTCACGTTCCCGTTCTCTCTCCCTTTCGCGTTCTCTTTCTCTTTCTCTTTCACGATCGCGTTCCCGTTCTCGTTCACGTGCTCGGCTATCTCTATCTCTGTCCCGGTCCCGGTCGCGATCTCTATTATCTCTTTCGCGAGGATGGTACTGAGGGAGAAGGAAGATAATTTAATAATTTCTTCAGAAGTTAAGAATAATTGTTGAAATGCTGTATTCATCATGGAATTCAAGAATTCATCTTATCATATAGATAGATACTTACATTATTATCCCAACCTTGAGCAGGAGTTCTCAGGTCTGGATCTTCTTGGGGACAAACATCACTTGCAGTCCATTTTTCTAATAAAGCTTTCCATTGCAATCTTTCCGTTCGGCCTATTCGAGGATTTAATACTATACACACCCACAACGCGCCTGCAAAGATTTGAAAGCTCAATTAGTTTCATTTATTCGACTAATAATAAAGATATATGTATGAATTTACAAATTTTACTACGCATAACTATGTTAGAATCAATACTGATGGCGGTACATACTTATCAAGTATATGATGCACCAATATTTTAAATTCTAAGTCAGTATCGTTATAACAGAAATGCGCTAAAGCTATTCTTTCTGCATTTTTATTTTTCTATTTTAAGAAACGAATTCTTTTGAGCATTGCCGTATTCGAGAGGTGTCCCATATTTTTAGATGTCCTGAATAATAATAGTGTGTTTTATATTATAATCTAGTCTGGGCGCTCGCGGTGGAGTATTGATTTTCTTGTAGCGGCCGCAGTACCTGCGTTCGTCTCTGGAATACTAATGCACTCCTGGAGGGTTGGCAAATCTTATGCTGATCATGGGCTAAATGACACTTTTATAGCAGTTGCGAACGAAGGTTCTTATACAACGTTAGTCTCTCGAAAATAGATTGAATTTCGACATGATAGTTAGGAAAACGCTTGCACATTTGAGCATATTATAAATAATAAAAATTGGATTTACAAAAAGTATGGACATTAAAGAATGCTCCACCAAGAATGTAATAATAATAACTTGATATTTAATATATGAAATTAAAATGAATGAAAAAATTTTCAAAATACTTATGAAATAAATATATTATCCTTTATTTGTTTGAACTTTAATATTGGTTTGATAAGTCCATAATTCAAATTGTATCGTATTTAATAAACGATTTATTAACTTTCAAGCGGTATTTTTTACTTAATCAATTTTCTTCTGATCGAACTAAAAAATTGGAGTCGTTTCTAGTGCCAACCCTATGTTAAACTAGATGCTGAAGCAGAATCAGTGGATTCCATAGAACAACCGATGCAGCAGCTCAAGGTATATTGCCATCCGCATATACAACACCGCGATATAATATAATGTACGCGATTTAATCAATTCTGTCATGAATATTTAATGAATTCAATCAACAGATATAATAATAATAATCCAATTGTCTTAACAATGATAATATTGGTTATTATTCATTACACTGATTACATGTGAACTCATACTGCGAATATGTTTGGAAATGCTGGCACAAAATTCGATACATCTATGTAATTGTTATATAAATTTTAATTATCTATATTAAAATTATATAGATAATATATAAATAATCGTGTTTAATAAAATTAGTCTGAATTTAATATAAAATTAACTCAAATTTACTATTTAGTTCTATTACTGGAATTAAGAAGAATGTTTTCATAATGGTGAAAATCCGAACACAAGTTTTATTAAAATAGTCTGATGAAATCTGAATTAATATGTAAACTAACCCAATTGATCCCAAAGCTGCCTGCACTTGTCGGTCATGGGTTGTCCTTGTGTTTTCCACAAGAGTAAACGAGGGTCCGATAAGAATTGCTCTGTTATCAGAGTCAACATGCGGGCACCATTCGAGTCCTGAGCTCGGAGCATTTCACGAACCTAGAAAGAAAATTGGAAATTGAAATAATAATCATTATTTGAAAACCATATCGTGGCAAAAACATAATGATAAGCTTTTGATATCATTACAAAATGAATTTGAATAAATAAATTTTTGCTTTGAATATTTGCAAACTGCAAAATCGTTTAAAAAATTGTTTATGTCACGAATAGAAAATTATCGATTAAGAAAGAAAGATAATTATTGCTAATTTATCTTGAAATTGTTATAGATCAATATAGGTTGAACAAATTATATGCTAATTAGGATTTCTTATTTTCTTATCCATATAATAAAACAATGAAGAGAAAATGGCAATTACCAAGCATATATGCAAAGTATTTACTGCAAACGTGTAATATATTACTTAGAATATTTCGTATTTTATTCAGCATTGAATTAAAAATATGAATTTATAAAAATGCATGAAAAATACATGGTCATAAAATTCTTGTTATAATTGAAACCTGAAAAAATCTAATTAAGTTCTGATTTTAGAGCATTGACTAATAAATATTTATTAATGAAAATACATGCTTCTTTAGCATATTTCTTAAACTTTTTTTCTATTCATGTTAAAAATCACGTAGTTGCAATTATAATAAATACTTATCAAATATAGAGATTCAAAAGAGTAGAGATTCAAAAATTTTTCAGACATTCTATAACTATAACGCATCTAACAATATGTTTTAGAGAACATATCTTGGTTAACATACGCAAATGTGAATTTCTCATCAATCCAATAAAAATCATTACAGGTACAGAGAAACAGAGTGTAGGTGCTATTAGGATAGTATCTATTTAATAAGTGTATCACTATTATCCAACGATGGCGCCAACGCCTTCGCACTCACCTTGGAGAAGAGCGAGTTGAGCTGCTTGTTGGCCGTGTAGTAGCTGCCCTGTGACAGATACGAACGCACCTGTTCACACACCTGTTCTTCGTCGAGGTGCCAGCTGTGTTCGTCGTCCGCGGACGCCCCGGCCGTCGGATCTGGCGCCCCTGGAATCTGAAAGAAAATGTAATTGCACTGATTACTTGTGGTTACAGAACGTTTAACACACACATGATATAAGATACTAATTTTGTACAAAAATAAGAAAATCGTAAGTAAGATATTCTATTCCTAGTTCATTAGTAGGAACTTGGTAAAAGGGTAAAACTCGTGACAAAATCAGTATCCACAACTAGTGTAACCGCCTAAAAAAAAGGTGATTTTTGGTAATTTATATTACAAAAACTACTTTATCAATCATTTCAAAATTTTAGAAATATATTTATACATGCTTTAAGAATACATAGTAAAATTTTTGGAAAAAATTACATATTTTTTAAGTTATCGTCGATCTCCAACGGCGCGACAAAAAAGGCCCTTAACTGCTGCAGTGATTCCGGCCTTCTACGTGGATGTAATAAAAAAAAAAAATTCTCGTTAAACTAGATAATATTGTCTGTAAAGTGAACTACGATAAAAAAAATAAATCAAAAATTGACAAAATGGCGGCGTTTTTAAAAAAAAGTCGAATTTTACCCAAAATTTTGGTCGTTTTTCGACTGCTAAACTTCGATTTTTGATCCGATCAAAAAATCGGTAGTTCATTTTACGGAGAACTATATACAGAACATGTAAAAAATGGCTGTAACTCAAAAACTATTTGAGATATCGATTTGAAATTTTAATAAGTTATTTTTGAGGGTGTAATCTACCGAAATATAAAAAAAAACAAAAATCGATTTTTTCAAAATTTCACACTAGTTGTGCCCCTTAATACTCTAATCATAAATACAATAATTAATAAAACAAATGGCACAATTGACAATTTTTCAATAATTACTTGATTTATTTCTGATCGTTGCTGAAGTATTTCATCAGCAAGTTTCTGTGCCGTAGGAAGTACTTCCGTGTGATGTTCCGATATCAGGTATTGCACGAACTTTTGTAGTTGCTGTCGGTCCATTTGTAGTAAAGTTTCTGTAACAAAAAAAAAATAACTCTGTTAGTCATGCTATTGATTTAATAGTGAATATAATTTTTTATCACATTCTTTACATATGTATAAAAATACTGCTAAAATTGCCAGAGTATAAATATTCATACTAGAGTATATCCGTTTAGATGTTATAAATAAGGACAAACTAAAATTCATTTTAGTTTTCTTGGCAACGATTTTAAAATCCGCTGTGGATTGTGAGAGGTTGAATTATTAAGCTAAATTTATTACAACGCAGAGAGTACTTTACTAATAAAGAATAAGAACACTTAAGTAATTACGAAAACGTTTGAAAATTTTAGTGATATTCACATCTGATTTCATCAACGACTAGTAAGAATATGTATCAATATCTTTTCATTCAGCAAATTAAAAAATATTTTAAAATAGTAGTTTTTGTTAAATTAATTCTAATGCATATCGATTAACTAACTATGAGACTTTAACATGAATATCTTTCGAGAAAAATGAATTTTTCTAAATGAATGAAATCGTAAATTAGACATTGTCTAGTAACGCACGATTGGGGTGCGCGCGTATCGATTTGCGTGATTTTGAGAATTCCGTTCGTCCGTTTACGAGTCACGTGGGGGTGCATAAAACCTACGGGCGCACGAGGATTACCGCACTGGGTGCACCCTGGAACCTAAGCAGCGCTACTGGGACGTCAAACAGAAATATTCAATTGGGATCACGTTGCAGGATTGTACCAAAAATAGTTGAAATATCTTTATTTTTTTGCTTTAATTGGTATGCTTTTATTTTGATATACTTTCAAAGCTTCTAAATTTTCAGTTGGCTAACAATATTTTATGTATTAATGAAATAAAGTACTTCTTTTATTGGCAGGGTTAAATATCCCTGTCAGTTAGTTGTGTAGTGGGGATACGCGTGAATAATTTTGGAACAATAAAGGCCTATACACATTCGCCCAAAGTAACAGTAGGAAATGCCATTGGCGCCCTGTGCTGAAATTTAAGAACATCGCCAGGATTAACTAGCGCACACATGCGCACTATCATAATATACAGCAGTTATCCAATATATTTAATCCTGACTCGACTAATCAAATATTTTACTAAGACAGATGTCGCCAAATAAAGGGTCCCTATCTAATTTTAAATCAGGACCCTCCAAAAGACCATATTCGACACGAATCATCAGAAACAAGTATTAATAAAGTAAATAAATCTAAGAAAATATAAATAATATTATTAGTAGAAACAGAACATAACTGATAAATATTGCTCAACGACCTCTTTTATTTCTGTATTTATTTTATATGATGGTTTTGTTTACATGATTTTATGAATTAATTTAATTGATCTGTTTGTTAGAAACGCTATGTTTACACATATTTTGGTCTTGACATAAATTATCTTGTCCAGATAGACATATCCGTGATGTCTTTGCGAAGTATTGATTTGGTGTTAATGTAATCAATGCACAGTGGCGCACTACGATATAATAGAAGGCGCTAATGTTAAAGCTCTACAATACATGTATATATATATTATATATATATATATATATACATATATATATGTATATATATATATATATATATATATATATATATATATATATACATCCACATATTCAAAAAAATATAACGCATTATGTTAATATTCTTTCTATTATTATCTCGCTAGCATATAAAATCCCAGAACTGCTTCATGTTTTGTGTTACATATCGTTGGTATTCTCTCGGAGCCAACTATTATAAATGAATCTTCATAATCTTTTATGTTTATTGGACCCCATCCAATACGCTAATGATAAACCGCATAAATTTTGCCTGGAGTGAAGTCATAGTTTTCAGTTCCGTTCTCATTGTTTCAACTACACTGTTTCGAAAATATGAACGTTATAGACGTTATATATAGATATATATATATATATATATATATATATATATGTGTGTGTATATATATATATTTATATACAAACGTGAGTGTAAAGTTTCCTATTATACGTAGTACGTCGTATATTATGATAAGCGCGCTACGCGAACGCGTCCACCCGGTTTCCCCTAAAGGCTCCGGAGAATGTTTGAATGCATATGACATCGATGTGAGACCACTTTGCATATGACGGTGCAAGGCACTACTGTAAGGGTTGCTGACTTTGTAAGGGTGGGACAGGATCTAAATTTTATATTGCTACGAAATCATTTCAATTAAACTCGTTGCTTTGTAGAACGATTGTTTGCAGATCAAATTTTATACTTAAAAGTTTTTAAATCAATATGTTGTCTGCAGACGGAGTCAATATTAAGTAATACTCAAATAAGAATTGATTATTTATTATAAAACAATACAAAGTTTAGGCATTTTATTGCAATCGCCGCTGAATAATAATCGAACACGTTCGCTATCATCAATACGTAATCATCATTAAGCAATTTTCTCCGTGTTCAATTCTACCTACAACTTCCACACAGCTGGTATTTTTCTGATAATTTGCGTCACGTTTTCACGTTGCAGTTTTCCCGGCCTTTCTAATTAAGCGCGGCCCATCTCTCCGATTACACCCCGCACGACACAAAGTGACGGCAAGGGACGGCTACCCCTGAAGCAGCCCTATCAAATACGCACACATGAAAATATTTAGAAATGGAGTTGGTCAACGCGCTTTTCAGTTTGTACTTCTTTTAATAAAAATTTGATTCATTTAAATTGGTGGTAAACAAGAAAGAATCCGCTAATTCATTTCTGGGAAAAGGCCGTTGAAGGAATTTACCAAAATTTTTGGTTTTGTTTAAATATCTACATAAATTCATGGAAATTAAGCACATTAGACTACGACTGTCTTGAGTTTTCTCCTAAATATCTATGTATTTTCATTATAAAATTAAAAAAAAAACGTTCATATGAAATTTGACGCGCTAAAATCGAAGTTTTCTTCACCCCGAAAAATTGTCCACCAATTCTTTGTCTACATCACGTATATACGATATTTATGTATGCCGCATGGCTTCCCAAAGGCTTTTTATATCTTTGGCACGTGCAGTCCGGAATATGTACGCGAAACGATGCATAGAATATGCACAGACGCGTACAGTTTTATATCTCGCAGTTCCTCTATCATTTTTCCCTAACTAGTAAACCCAACGCGTGTCATAATTGGAATTTATTGCTAATTTCAAGCTTGGTCATAATTTTATCATAATTCCTACGAGGGACGTAGAATGCTTGCAGAGCATTTATTTTTAAATGAATGAATATCATACATTGTCATATCAAATATGCCAAGTATTAGATATTGCCACAAAAAATATTGATGGACGAAAAAAAGACTATTTAATTTATGTTCATACAATAATTGTGATTATTAATAAGAAGTTCAGTACATCATATTTAAATCAAATAAAATATGCATGTTCACCTTTAATATAAACGCACATCTGTAGAATATTTATCAAAATTTCATTTCGGATTCTGTATTGAATTGTAATTTTCGACCCATGCTAGGAGCTTAGGTTCCCTCTTAGACCGGGACCAAATCCCCCAGCAAAGCCCTAGGGCTCCAACGACCGAAAACAACGCAAGGCGATTGGGCGCTCGATCGTAAAACGCGTAATGCGTAGTAAAAACTTATTCAGTACCGATGGAGAAACGCATTGGGCCGTTTGAGGATGAAAGACGACGGTCGAAATAATATTGAAAATATATAAATATACACTTTATTGGTGCTTTCTGCAGATTGCAAAGTTAGCCACTTATTCGCAATAAAACATTGTACAAAATTAGCAAGAAATGTTTGGCACATCATTACTGCTATAATTTATGAGAAGCAGATCATTTAACACTAAACATTTTTTCTAATCATTGATTTTCATACAATAGAGAAAATTTAATTATTGCTATGAATGTTCTTGATTAATTGTGACAATTTCAGAGACACCTTATTTGAAAATTGCGAGTGCTTAGTATGTTTAAATAACCGACTTCTCACTTTTACTTGATATCATACCCGATCAAATAATGGATATATTGGTACTGGTTGATATATTTATACTGAAATATGATTTAATAAACCTATTCTATATTATTAAACTATAATAATTGCCTAGAATAACAAATATGTGTTTCACAACTAAATACCGCCGTTCTTCGTGTGAATAGAGCCAAAACACCGCGGGATGCCGATACCGATTCAAAATCGCGCCCCACGCACGTTTTCGACCGCGCGCTGCAAGTGTTAGTAAATTTCGTCGTTTCGCCTCGAAGAATTACTTACTTACTCAGAAGATATACGAGCATCATAAATGTGCGTTTATAGTGGGTACCTTATGCCCAAACACTGCTTTTCCAAAGTTTTGTTTTTGGGGGTATTAGTAAACCAAACTCAGTATTCAGCTGGATTTTCTTGATTAAGTGCAAAAAGTGCTAAAGTATTGTAACTAAATTTCACAATCTTTTATATTGAGGTAAAGTTTCATTTTTAATAAAAATCAAACTATGCACTTAATAATGACAAAAAGTGTTTTTCAATTCAAAATTAAGAGTAGGGGTATAACGTAAAGCATATGGGCTAATCAAATCAAAGGTAACACAAAGAACCTGGTTCAAAAACACTACAGAGAATATGAACTTTGTATCAACTATATCAAAAATGAAATGAGGACACATGTAGTGCAAAATACATATTTGGATGATAGGAATACCACAAAATTACACGTTCCAGTGTGGACAAGAACCAGAAAAATTATACCATTGGACCGCATCTTCTGGGAATGCAAAAGGTACAAGAGACAAAGGAAAATAATAAACCAGAAGCTGCAGCTTGCAGCAAAAATGTATAGTTTTTCCAGTAAAAGCGCTAAAGTTGATATCTAGCAACAATATTGAAATATACAAAATTATATACAATTTCATTTATAATAATAATATTAACTTAAATTATACATTAATGATCGAAAGATCCACAGCCATGCAAAATAAAAATAAAAAAACTGGAATATTAGGTTGTCAAATATCTCCCTTCCGCTTTTTTGCTCTTGGTTTATAATACAAAAAGGCGGAAGGGAGATATTTGACAACCTATTATTTAGAAATAATTTATAAAACAAAACAAAAAATCATCTAATACTAATGATAGTTTTAGGCAAAATAATCAGAGAAAGTACATGAATTTACTCTAGATAGTCTAATTCCTGCATTGCTCAATCATGGATAAATGAATAACCAATGAAAAAGAACAGAAGTTCTTTCAGAGAATCAAAACTCAAGCAAAAGATAGCCAGAAATTATATCAATAGATAATTACATATCTAT
The DNA here is from genome assembly GCF_003426905.1 of Ctenocephalides felis. NCBI lineage: Eukaryota > Metazoa > Arthropoda > Insecta > Siphonaptera > Pulicidae > Ctenocephalides > Ctenocephalides felis. The sequence goes on along the minus strand of NW_020536999.1, from coordinate 33,374,427 downwards.
TAAATATAAGTTAGCATGAGATCTGTTGTTAGTTGTTTCTTGAGCCTCCTTCTGTCCGATGGAAAATTACGCAAATTTTCGCATAATAATTGATTTTTCCTCGATATATTCATAGTAAATATAAGAAATGTATTTTTTGAATGGTTGTGAAAGAAGTTCTTTTAAAGTTAAATAGAATACGATTCTTCTAACACATAATAATTGACATTGCCGCCAATTTTAACGGATAGCATTGATAAACTTAATTTTAATTTATTTAAATTGCATTTCATAGAGCAAGTTATATAAACATTGAAGTTAAGTTGGTACATATATGCAAATTTTAAAAAATAATATCGAAATGAATATTCAAAAAAAAAACTTAATCAAAAAAATCCTAATGTAAAGAGCATTACTCGCGAATTTACTGAAGCTTCGCAATGTCTTGTTCAACATGTAAGAGAATTATAAAAAAAAATTAATTATTCTTTGAACCTTTTTTGTATTTACACAATTACGCCTTCAGCAGCTTATAGCTGTAATGGCGAAATGTTCTTAGAGCTTGTATATTTTAATAGTACATACTTATGACCGTGGAGTGTTTTTTGTGGAATAAAAATGTTTTGAATAATTTATAATTTTTTTATTTGAGAACTTGACACAAGTATTCTGCTTTTGTATGAATTATTATGATCTCTGTCATTTTTATATCTACTTTGCGATAAAACAAGAGCTGGTAAGGTTGATATAGTTAATTTTTCATTTGCCATTTTTCTTGTTAATGTTTCTAATTTTACTTCATTATTTTTTATATAATATTATTATTACAAATATTATTATAACACTACACAAGTAAATATACATATACATATATGTGTAATACTCATGAACTATTTTACGTGACCTTTCATATTTGTATTAATTCCTAGCAAACTTCTACATTTCTCTACGACTCATATCCTTCTTTAAATAACTTAAAGTACGGCTTTTACACTTTTCAATTTGTACAATTATGATTTAAAAAAATAATCCGAAAAAATGACCAACCTGTAGTCTACAACATCCATTAGTATGTGACGTATCTGAAATTAATTATTTATACTAAATTAGCATGGCGAATGTATAATTTGCGTGCAGAACAGTAAATATTTAAATTCATGATCACGTTCAGAATAAATCTCATATATAGCGACCTACACAATAAAAATCAGTGGCGTGCGAAAGAAATGGCCTATAGATTTAATATAGCAACGACCAAGCGTTTATTGCCGCGAACACAAATATTTAAATGTTTATTGCCGTAATAAATTCGAATTAATTAGATAATAATTTAAATAAAATTTATTCTTCAATTTTACGCTTATAGTTATGCAGCAATACAATCATTCTCTGTTAGCAGTTTAATTTAATTTTTAATTGAGGAAGTATTGTTGTATAATGATGTTGTTATATTATACAGTAATGCTTAGTATATATATTAAATAAATAAATTAGTTTGAATAAATATAAGTATGGTTTATAAAAATTAATTCGATTCTTGCGAATAATAAATATTTCCTAATCGAAAAGCTTTATAAAACAAACCCAACTTCGGAATTTCCTGTTATAATCTTGGCAGGCGTATAACTGTTCAAAGGGTAATTACATTCGCATAATGTTGTTTTAACGTGCATTTCCTCATTAAATTGTATTTATTTATTGTATAATAATTCGAAACGTACTGAGAAAATTATGCGTAAAATCAGAGTTGCATTATTATAAATTATTTATACACCATAAATAAATAAACTTCTACTGATAGCTAAAAATACTATTTTTTCAAATCTTGTCTTCTTTAGGGCTTCTAATGAAATATTTATATGTAAGAGAACACTAGAAAGGAATTTCAAATGAAAGAGATCATAAATATACATGAAATGAGGAATAAACTTATTCCAGAATTAGCATTTTTGGCGATAGAATTATTTAACTCTCGCATAATAATTTCAATGGAATAATCAGTTTGAAATAATACATATTTGATACAGGAAAATTTTCTTTGAGAAAAGAAAAAGAACCACTGGGTGAACCAATATATACATATATATATATATATATATATATATATATTAGGGTGGTCCTTAAAATGGTCATTTTCGAATTTCCTTGCTCCCAGGGGCTCAAATGGTTCCAAATAGATAAAAAACAATTCTCTGAAAGTTATAGCTCTTAATATTAACGTTTAGATAGAGCGCAATTCAATCAAAGTTTTGTATGGAAATAGGATGAAATTTTTTTCAAAAATTTTAAAAAGGTTTTTTAGATGTAATTTAGTAAACAAATGAATGAATAAAACTCATTCATTTATTGCTAAGTTATACCTAAAACATTTTTTTTAAATTTTCAAAATTTTTTCCATGCTCTTTCCATACAAACTTTGATTGAATTGCGCTCTGTCTAAACGTTAATATTAAGAGCTACAATTTTCAGAGAATTGTTTTTTATCTATTTGGAACCATTTGAGCCCATTTTATATATTGAATATATATATATATATATATATATATATATATATTAGGGTGGTCCTTAAATTGGTCATTTTCGAATTTTTTTGCTCCCAGGGGCTCTAATGGTTCCAAATAGATAAAAAACAATTCTCTGAAAGTTTTAGCTCTTAATATTATCGTTTAGATAGAGCGCAATTCAATCAAAGTTTTTTATGGAAATAGCATGGAAAAATTTTCAAAAATTTAAAAATTGTTTTTTAGATGTTATTTAGCGAACAAATGAATGAATAAAACTCATTCATTTGTCGCTAAGTTATACCCAAAACATTTTTTTAAACTTTCAAAAAATTTTCCATGCTCTTCCCATACAAACTTTGATCGAATTGCGCTCTATCTAAACGTTAATATTAAGAGCTAAAACTTTCAGGGAATTGTTTTTTATCTATTTGGAATCATTTGAGCCCCTGGGAGCAAGGAAATTCGAAAATGGCCTTTTTAAGGACCGCCCTAATATATATATACATGTATGTGTGTGTATGTGTATTTGTAGGTGTGTGTGTTTTTTCTTCCGGATACTAATACGAAAAATAATATTTATATTAAAATTGTTTATATTTTCAAGATTAATCAACATTATTTTGTCACCTTTTTGCCAACAGTTTCTGCTTAATGTTGTAATATAAACAGATTGCAGAAGAAAATTGCACAAAAAATGTTAAAAATCTTGATGATTTCTGCTATTTGGTTTAAATACAGAAAAATGCAAAGCTTTTATTATATGTTGTTGACTATTATAATTTTATTATCAGTGGGTTGATTAATAGATCACATTGAATTGAGAAATTCTGGTCCTCAAAAGCAACAAAAATTAAGTTTAAGCAATAGTACAACATAGTTTCGTCTGCCACGTTGTCATAATGGGGGACTACTAGTATTCACAAACATCCACGATATAACCATACAGCAAATTCCGTAATAAAAATCAGACAATTTTGCATTTCAACATAGCATTAGAATTCTCTCTAATATCTATGTTTGTTCCGTGCATATGCGGAATACTGCAGCATTCGCAATTAGTATTATCACATCTGCGAGAGTGTGCGGCGTTTATCGCTGTGCCGTCTCGTACGAAATAACGATTTGCAATTCTGCACTGGGGCTATTTTGCCAATTAGACAACTGCCAAGCAGCCAAGACAATTTTCAGTTTTAAGGCTTACAACTTCTTCTAATATTGTATGTCTGGTACTGTAATAGTGGGTAATCATACATATATAGTTTTTCAAAAAATGTTCAAAATCATAAGTTATAAGAAAATATTAATGCTATGTGTATTTTGGCTAAATAGTAGAATTTCTACTGTAGCAATAGCTAATTAGTAGAAAACTTGATATTCATTCGGTTTCATAATAACACGTTTATCGCCATGTCATTCATATGTGTCTGACGATAGAAGATAGATTTTTACTGGAGCCATGTCTGACACGGCCACGTTAATCAGGGATGTCCGACAAAAACGATACATTTCCAGTATGCTTCGAAGGCTAGACTATCAGAAACAAAACCTGAAAATTTGTTAGCTGGCTACAATATATGGATAATTTTTTTTATCACAGGACCATGTCTTTGATATTATTTGATTTCTTGATACATTTTTAATTTAAGGGGGCACAACTAGTGTAACCGCCTAAAAAAAGGTGATTTTTGAGAATTTATATTAAAAAAAAAACTACTTTATCAATCATTTCAAAATTTTAGAAATATATTTATACATGTTTTAAGAATACGTAGTAAAATTTTTGAAGAAAAAAATTGAATATTTTTTAAGTTATCGTCGATCTCCAACGGCGCGACAAAAAAAAGGCCCTTAACTGCTGCAGTGATTCCGGCCTTCTAAGTGGATGAAATAACAAAAAATAATTCTCGTTAAACTAGATAATATTGTCTGTAAAATGAAGTACGATAAGAATAAAGTCGAATTTTACCCAAAATTTTGGTCGTTTTTCGACTGCCAAATTTCGATTTTTGATCCGATCAAAAATCGATGGTTCATTTTACGGAGAACTATATACAGAACATGTAAAAAAAAATGATAGTGATCGGATCATTCGTTTCTGAGTAATCACTGCAGCAAATTCGGAAAATGCTGTTTCGAGAAAAACGCGTTTAAAGATAAAATGATCGTTGTACTATATACTATATGTATACTTTTTAAATGGCTGTAGCTCAAAAACTATTTGAGATATCGATTTGAAATTCGATTTAATATGTTATTTTTAAAGGTGTAATCTACCTATATATGAAAAAAACAAAAATCGATTTTTTCAAAATTTCACACTAGTTGTGCCCCTTAAATATATAATATAGTTACCATGACATTATCGAGGCGAGTAACGTTAATTAATTAATCATAAATTAAACAGTATTAGTAAGGGTAAATGATAGATTGGAATTAATTTAAACATGAGCTGTTATTACAAGTTGCGAAGATTAATTAAAGAAATTGTGCATGAATAAATTGGTAAAGACAAGATCCAAGGTTTCAACTATTTTTAAAATATAGTTCCTAATTAAGACCGCGAAAGCTAATAAAGTTATAAATTGACGAAATAACAATTTTTCAGACTAGTATTTAGCTATTAGCGCTTTTCGTGTTAATTTGATACCGATCTATAGTCCTGCAAAAATCAGGAGTTGATAATTAAATCTTTTAATAAAATATTAATATAATGATCATTCTCTTTTTAAATTTTTTTATAAATATATTTTCGATAAAAAAAATTATACGTTTAATATATATAGCTTTCAATGAAAATGATCAACCAAATTAAACAATACTTAAAAAATATCCTTTGCTAGTGGTTATAACACTGTACCGAAATGGATCTTTAATCCATGATAAAGTTATCGAGCATTTACCTTCGCTGAACTGTTGATACTGTTATAATGAACTCTAATGATGATATCAAACTACTTTTTGCATAAAAATATTGCAAATCCTTTACTAGCGCAAATGCCAGAAAACGAGCTTCCAAGTGAAGACCGCTAGGCGTGGTCGACCCATAAAACTTAATATAGACGTTAAGAGACCCCGCGGACATCTTGACAGCTCGTTATCCATAAACTATATTCGCTTCGCGTTTGATATGTTATTTATCAGTACTAAAGATCGTTTTGCGACTGTATTGAGTGTTTGTTGATTGATTGTTGATACCAATTCCATCAGGTTTCTTCTTGTAATGATACTGTTACTAAGAGTATATTTAACTAGTGTGATTGAATACGAAAACGCTCAAGCAATTTTTATAAACGATATTAATTCTTGACACTCTAGAATAAATTACAAGAGCATGTATGCAAAAGGAGGATGTGAAATAATGAGAAGGTCAATGAGTGATCAGAATTATATAAAAATTGATAATCGTAGTTTCAGGTCATCATGGCTGAAATACAAATAGTTTTAAGGAAATCAGTGAATTACTACCAGAAACTGTGACTATATTTAGAAGAATATGTTCTTCTTGATATAGATATTTATATATTTATGAAGATCATTACTAGATACAAAAATAGTTCAACCACCCAGTAAAACTAGTTTATATTAAATAAATAACTTAAATTTTCTGAATCTTAATGGTATCACAAATTCCATAAACTATGACATATATATGGTTAATTCCTCGGTGGAGACCCGGAAGCTATTAATACAGTCAACCCGACCCGATTTTCATTTCCATTCAATTTCACTAGCAAAGCATCGCCTATTGAACCCCATCATCAAAATTATACGAAGGCGAATTAATATAATGCAAACGCACAGTCAAAGTTTAGTTTTAGTCTTTAGTAGCACAACCTACGCTCAACGGCTCAACCAGCAGCTGCCCTATATGCAAATCTAGACCTTCTTAATATCTCACAGAATGTCTTGGAGTTGCGAATATGGTAATTATATGGAGAGGGCTGAGGTAGAATTGACGCACCTAAGCGAAGATGGAAGGTTTGGAAAATTTGTGGACGATATGTGAAAATATTGCGCAAATAGCAAATTCCTTTCTACGAAAGGCGTTCCCTATTTCTTATAAGCTTAATGTAAAATGACTCATTCGTCTCGGCACAATTTCGACTTTTATTCGGATAATTTACTATTACATTTTTCTTTAATCCAAAGTTTTCTTTCTCTAATGAATATGTGCAAATAAACATTAATTTCATGATATTTACTATTCTTACAAATACTCATAACTACTAAGACCATATCGAATGTACCCCCTTACGTTTGTTAGACAATTTTCCATAGAATCTAAAGCAATTTTCTAATTTTCTAATGAGCCCTCTGTCTAATACATGCGATGTTCATATTAAATTGGATGGAACATTCGGCTATGTATATCGTCACAGCGTTCATTTGTAACTGTTTCGTACTATGTGTTGTTCTCCATTGTGTCGCGCGTTAATTATGATATACAATACTATTGTTTGCATATGACGTTGTTTCAAAACTTCAAATGTTTCTGTAGATTTTTGCGAAAAGTAGATAAGGTAAAAATAAATATCCTGTGTTTGGTATTCTTGTTATGTACGTTAATAAAGAAAAAACGAATTCAGATAAACATTATGACAAAACAACGGATATTATTCAAAAACATATTTTCTGCAGGTGTTCAAAGATTATATTGAACTTTATATTAATCATAACATTTAAAATTCATGCATCAAAAATAGGTACAAAGAATACATTGTAAAGTATATACATTTGAATAACTCCCAATAGAAAAACACACATATATCTATGTTTATGAAAACTCATGCTTGTCCTAATAGAGTAGATCCTAATTTAGCCCTAAAGCTTTTCTTAGCATCATTTCCTTCCCTTTAATAAACGAGTTCATAAGTTAAAACCATTCCACCTGCTTCTGCCTGCTACCTCACTAATTTCCTCCATGTATCCAGTGGCGTACCAAAGGGGCTAGAGGTTTTGATGAGTCCTGGGGGGTCGAAATGATATTTATGGTGGTTAATTTTCTCTCAGACAAATACGGGACGTGCGAAATGCACACCCTTTTATACGCCGCCTGTAAAAGGATAATATTCGGCACCCCTCGCAGAGCACGACTTTCAAACAGAGGGTTTCTAAAATAGAAGACGTGCTTTAAACAATGAAAACACCGAAGATGCAATTGATATTCGGAAGATTGCCAAAGTGTTTTTAGAAAATTGTAAATTAATTAACAAATTGAAAGATATGCATAATTGCAGCCAGAAAATATTTTTATATTATGTTATCATCACAGCATAAATGCTATGAAAATTCGTACTCTGAATTAATTGAGATAAAGTTAAGAGACATGTTTTAACATCAGTTTTATCTATAAATAAGTTATCGATAATATCATACAATTTTAATTAGTTCGAGGATCACGTGAATTACAAAAGCATTCTTAAAAAATTTTTTTTTTACAAATACATCCTATATTTGTAGCCATATTCTCTTTTCAAAAAAAACCTCATTACATTTATAAGACTTTATCAAGATAATTTCTTCCACCTAGAATTTTTTTTATATAGTCTTAACTTTATTAGAATTTTATAATCTTCGAATTATGACATGTCAAAGTCTTACAAAAAAAACATCTTTATTACAAGCTAGCTTGTAGGTACGTGGCTAGAACGACTGGACCTAAATCAGGGGTCCCTGGTTCGATCCCGTTTCAAGCAGCCTGCTGTCAAGTAATGAGTAAAATATAGATAGCAATATGTTTCCAAATGAAATTAGCTCTGATACGGCATTGCTGCATCAATAAAAAGTCGTCAGTGTTAAATTAATTTTAATAATAAAAATCAACACCTGGAGATGGAACAACTGAGTTGGTTTGCAATATAACAAAAAACGAGTTTCAAAAAGTATCAATATACGTTCAACAAAATATCGTTCGCTTGTCTGCTATCGAAGTTTATACGTGTGTCCGATCACAGTTTCCAGATACTGGCTAAATTTACTTCAGAACGAAACTAAACATTCTCTCACAAGCCCAACCGGCAAACTTAGGAAGCTCGTACCGCATACGATCTTCTGTATAAAGTACACACATCCTAGACTTTATATATATACTTCAGCAAAGTGAATAAATAGACACGCGCAACTGCCTCAACACACGTAAAAGCTAATGCACGATCATAGTCATATATAAATGCACATATGTTTGTATGGGACATACAAGCGCAAAGTTTTAGTGGGTTGTATTAGTGGACCCATCGGAGTAACTCGGTGGGGTTCACGCGAACCCATTTCATTCCTACCACGTGCCGATGGTGGATTCGGTGATTCTCAATCTCTTTCGAGAAGGGTAACTGATTATGTGTTTTGACAAAAAGCTTTTACAAAGTATATTCTTTTAAAATTACATTTTAAAATTACTGTAATGTGAATAACATGGGTAGTGATTGCTTCTTGTCACACCTACGTTTCTACTAGAAATCATTTAAGCATTTGAACCACTTTGAGCCACCAAATCATACTGAATTCTATTACAACAAAGTAAAGTTCTGTGAAATGACAAGCTTTATTATACTCTGTAGCCAAAAAGTCAACTAAATGAAAAAAAGTCTTTAAAGTTTTAGCCACATTGGTCTTGTAAAAAGATTAAATATTTAAATATATATTATATATTAATATATAACATATACCAGTTTATATAATAAACTGTTATATAAAATTACTCGCAAGCTTTTTAGTTTTAGAATTTAGTTCAACATTATTTATTTATTACATAAAACAGAAATAAAATTATATGAGCATGTGTACGCACATTAATTTTAATGCATTATTTATGTAACAGTTAGACGTTAATTATGCAAATAAGGTGGATAGTTGGTTAAAAACGTCCCCATAAATATACTGATAAATGAAACATTTATATAACTATTTGCACTAAATATAAGTTCAAATTGCTACAGGACAGAAATGTAATATCTCCAGGTGTAAATTATATGGGACTAAATTGTTACTTCTAACTTAGTTAAAAAGCTAAAGTAAAGCAGTGATTTTAATCAAAAGATTCAAAAGCTATTCACAAATGAAGTCATATCCTAGTTTTGAAATAAATATATAAAAACACCAGTATAAAAATTTATGTAATAATGTATTTATAGTACAGTCGTAGAAAAAAAATGTAACTCCTGACATGGTTCAAATGTAAAATTTATACATTATCATAAGGATGCGTTTTGTGTGAAAAGGGCGTATCGTTGTCACCGAGTCCGGCTGCCGCAACCGGACTTAAACCGAGCGAACCAGGTCGAACCTGATCGCAGGAAGTAAAATGTTAATGGAGTTATAAATGTCAGGCAGCCCGCTCCAATATGTTCACATTAAGCTCGATGGAGCGTATCATCATCGTGTATATACAATATAGATACATAACAGATGCGCAAATCGCAATCGTACCACTTGTTAACTCGTAATATAATGCATACATAGAATATAAAATCATGTAAATAAAAATTCATTATTAATCATGAATGATTTTGCATAGATTCAACGTCAGGAAGTTGTAGCGGTTTTACATATACATATATACATGCATTTTATTTCTAATCTAAATTTTTATTTTATATAAACTTCATTTAGAAGTACTTCCGTCTGTACACCTATGAAATTCAAAATTCATTCACTTAACAATCGATTTATAACCTTGTTGCTATAATTAATTTTATTTATTTAACTGTATATCCTAAGCCCATGTAATGATACATCCAAGAGATACACATTCTTTCGCAAAAGTTTCACTAGAAACTAATTAATCTAACAAAAGTCTGCAGACTATTGTGAAGTTGCGAAATGTGAATACAAATTATCGAAGACTCCATGTATATTCGCTACAAAATATTTAACTTTGTATATGTGTTTGTAACTATATCAAAGAAAAATATTCTGGAATTTTTAATATTATTTATATTCAAACCAGAAATATTTCAATATCATTGTGAATACATTCGCATACCTAAATATAAGATGTATTTGGACGAAGACATAACATCTAACACGTAAATTAGAAAACTCAAATTAGAGATCATTTTCAGAGGATACCATAATTACATCGAGCATTCTTCAGCTGAATTATCATCAAATAATTGTGTGCAAAATAGTTTAGTAATGGCACAAAAATAAGATAAAAAATTAAATATTTTAATTCGAAAGTACCTTATAAATTATAAAACAGAAAAATATTAAAATATTATTCAACTACATAAAAATAATAATTTCCTAAACGTAAACCTGATTTGTTACCAATTAATTATAAAAATATTTACGTTTTTCATCACTTAATTGAATGATTTATTATAACATGTTATGGTATTAGTAACGATTTATTTATTCATTCATTTTATTGTCTATTTATTTGAGCAGCTTGCTAAAACCAACAGCTGATATATAAATTGCATCATTAATAATTAATAATTATCACATGTATTATAGAAAATAAAAATTATTATTCCATGGCAGCGTCCTAAGTTTTTATGAATTGTTTTTGATGGCAAATATATAAAAAAGAATTATTGAATCGCGTATATGAAGTTTTTATTCAGTCAACGTTCTCTGTTAAGACTACATGGTTAGGTAAAAATAATTATAATAAATTTTTTATATATTTTATTAAACTTAGAAATAAATATTAGTTTTTGTGCAAATACCAATTTGAAATGTTTCCATATGAATACTAGTATATTTCAGTCAAATTTGCTGAAAAAGCAACGTGCTTCCAACATATCCCCGTAACCAACAACTGATATATAAATTGCATCATTAATAATTAATAATTATCACATGTATAGTAGAAAATAATAATTATTATTCCATGGCGGCGTCCTAAGTTTTTATGAATTGTTTGCGATTGTAAATATATAGAAAGAATTATTGAATCGCGTATATGAAGTTTTTATTCAGTCTGGTAAGACTACATGGTTAGTTAAAAAAAAAAAAAAAAATGGACAAATTTTTTTTCCCCAAAAATCGATTATTTTGTTAAGACAAGCAGAAAGTTCTTTGAATCATTTAAATCGGACGCTTAGTTCTCTCAAAAACTGCCATTTTTTACATATTTAGCTCCGTATCTTCAAAATGGCTGGGCCTGCCTCTGCCAAAAACTAATAGACGCTTCTCCCAATCATTACTAATTGAATATTTTTTAGATCATTCAAATCGGATACTCCGTTCTCTCAAAAATACGATTTCTATTTTCTGCACTCTTTGCTCCGTATCTCCGAAACGGCTGGACCTGCCTTTGCCAAAAACTAATCAGCTCTTTTCCCTATCAATAGAAATCGGATGTTTTTTGAACCATTCAAATCGGTTGATCCGTGCACCCTAAAACGTGACTGGAAATTTGTATCCACACATACATACACACACACATCCATTTTTTCTGAGGTATGCCAAAACGTTCAGTAACCTTCAAAACGTCGAGAAATGTTAAAATTTTCAATTCCGATTTTCGGCCCATTACAATAACTTACCCTACGGAAGTTAATATTAGTTTTTGTGCAAATACCATTTTATATTGTTTCCAGATAAATACTAGTATATTTCAGTCAAATTTGCTGAAATAGCAACGTGCTTCCAGGTTTCCCGTTACATATCTTTATCTGGGCGTTACATAATCTTTCGAATTCATCTGTCCATCTATCAGTGCCGTTCCTCCCGAGCGAAGCGGCTCTACGGGGCTACGCAGCACGGCTACGGGCACAATACGTCACACGCCCTCATACTGACAGTCCGTTACTCAAACACTACAAAGTTGAACTTAACGAAAAATCGTTACCGCGCGAATGCCGCGTATCCGCGAATAGTGAAGGAGTTGGCGCCATCAGAAAGAAAAATTCTATGTAAATGATGCCTCTTAAAAATAGAGCTTTCTGTAAAAGCTCTAAACTAAATATACAAGTTTCAATTATGAATCAAATACTGAAATCAAATGGATTTATTAAATTTTTAATCATTTGTTTTTCGTGAATAGTAAAAATAACACCTAAGGTATTATCTAGAGTTAATTGCAGATTCAAATGCAAAATTCTACGTAGATATTACTGCCTAAATATTAGTTGGCGCCATCACCAGAAAGAAAAATTCTATGAAAATGGGGGCACCTGCTCATAAATATAGAGCTTTCTGTAAAAGCTCTGAACTAAATATACAAGTTTCAATTATGAATCAAATACTGAAATCAAATGGATTTATTAAATTTTTAATCATTTTTACCGTGAATAGTAAAAATAACACCTAATGGTATCTAGAGTTAATTGCAGATTCAAATGCAAAATTATACGCAGATATTACTGCCTAAATATTAAATATAAAATAAATTGAACTTGTTCTTCTATTATTGATGATAACTCCTAAAACAATATCTTGACGTGCAAACTTTACCATACGCTACCCTCGTTTACCATGTTGTATCTTTTTATTAGTTATTTATAATTTAAAGTTCTATCACTTTAAATTTTTTTTATCGGATAGAATTATTATTATTAGTAATACTATTTATTACTATATTATACTTTATATTAGTATCATTTAGAAACTTATTAGTAATTTAAAAAAAAAGTCTTTACAGGGTTGAATAAAACCGATGCATATCTAGAACACGCCATCTGCTCTGGAAACATGTTGTTCCTAGACTTGTCAGTCCGAGTGCTGATTTTAATTTTATTTTATTTTACAATGGTCGATGGCCACCTTTTGAAATAAACTATTCTTGAAACAATTATTTGAATTCTATTTAAAATATGTTTGCCCATATTTAGAAATTCGATGATATTCTATAACCTTCTCCAAAATAATATTTCAAACATGTTCAAATATTATCCGCCATATCATTCCGAAATGTTTGAAAGTTCTGAAATTTTTATTAAAATTACAAAAAGGACAAGAAACTCGATATGTACTTATTGCGATATATGAACTTAGCGTGAGATGAAGATTTCATATCTGCACGGACGGATGTGGCAGGCCGCAATCTACCTGTCAGCGTCAGTAGTTTCCAAATTCAATTCTGTGCCATGTCGCTTCAAGATCACGTATACTATAATAGCCAAAATTTCTGGCGGTTTCATCTCGATGTTTTTATTTGATTCCCTTTTGAAATTGATTTGATAGTTGAGAAAAATATTGCAAAACATTTAACTACCACAAAACCACAACATTTTTAATTTAAAATTTAAAACAAAATACTTTTGTGCACAAATGTAACAAAATTGTTACATCAAATATATGTACTGGTATATTAAAATTATCAAAAACCTAACGAGCGAAATTGTTTAGATGTAATTAGAGATTCAAGCAGATGATAATACAGACACGTGTACTATATTACATATCATATCCTGAGGATTCAGTCCCCCTGTCCAAGTACATTCGCACGCACCCCTGCAATAGTTATATGTGCACAATCTACACAGGACACGAGGCATGCGGCTTATCGATCCTTTGCGCCTCTGCGCCTCTACGGCTCTACGCTTATGTCAGGAATACACAGGACCTTCATGTCCTGACAGATTTCTATTGCTGATACCAGATTTAGGATTGCGAATATTTATTTCGTTTCTTGCGTTAGATAAATCCTCGGTTTATTTGAGTTCCAATTCCCAAATTATTCATTGGTGTAACTTATCAATTTTGTTTCATTACAACAAACATTCAAATTTAAAAAATATGTGCATTAGCTTTCCTAGAAATGCTGCATTATTATAAGTAAGATTTAGTAATAGCGTTACTCCCTTCAAACATTTTCATACATTCTATCTAATTAATTACTTTTGCTAAGAATACTTACTTACTACTTTTGCTAATATTACTTTTGCTGTAGTTAAATGTAGGTACAAAAACACATATTTTAATGCTAATAGAATATATCTTAATTAAGACCAGATTAAGTAATTTTAATATAAAATCTTATATAACTGTAAATATTTTATCTCTAATTTCATTTCATGCACATTTCAAGAAAAAAATTCAAATAGCTGTATGTGGTAAATCAATAGATACCGAAGGTTGCTTGAGAATTCTAAAGACAATTAAAATTATTGAATAACTCGGGAACATCATGAAAATAATTAATATTCATTATACAAAATACCTAAGTAATCGAACCGCAAGATAGCATCATCGAAATTCATTTGCAATAATTATACGATATGCGTTACCTACATTTATAAAAATGCAAGTTGAACTCGACGGCTAGAAATTCCATATGAAAACATATGATAATAAAAAATTCTATTTGGTATAATACTGATTTTATTTTTATATGTATTTGTTATTTGTACCATGAAGCAAAAAACAACTAATAATAGCAAAATATAATATAATACAGTGACAATTATTTAACTTTTATGAAGTATTTTATTATTGAAACATAATTAAATTACTTAATTAGTTAGTTACATTTTTCTCCTGGAACAATGCAAATAATGAAAGAAAGAAAATTGAATTCACAGAACAGAAATTATAAAAGTAGAGCCAATTGAATGAGTAATTTTAACCTAATCATGCATTATAAATCAAAAAAAAATATTTGCAAACTTAACTATAATAACAAATATTTAATATTTTATTTCAAATTGAAATTTTGATGACAAGAGAAAGCAATGCGAACTTTAACCCTTTCGTTTCGAGAGTGCTTACTGCAGGAGTATCGCTGCTGTACGGAACAGCTTGCCCATTAGTAGTGCCACTGAACTGACTAGACACAGCGATCATTGTAAATAAAAATGTGTGGAAAAATAAAAAATTACCCTTCTAATGAACTATAAATTACAATAAAAGACTAGAATTCTCAATATTTTAACTCATAGAGATAAATCTTGAAGCAAAGTCAAGCACAACATGCCATCTATGGACGACATCCGTAGCGTAAGGGTTAATTGGTCTTGTCAATTATCAAACGCTCGTTGATAATTGACATATGCTGTTGATAAGATTCTTTAAATCAAATCTTACTAAATTATCAACCAAAATCTATAGTTATATTATATAAATATTATAATAGTAAAACTATTAATGAATTACAAATAAACAATAAGAGACGACATATATTCACGTATAAGCATAATGTATATGTTTGCATCAGACCTCCTCGTTCCAGAATCAGTCCGGAATCTCGCCGAAGCACCGTGTTAAACACGTCCCGTCCCGTGTTACAAACGCGCGCGCCTTAAAGGGGATGTGCCGCGTCGCATCGGTCTATCGCACTTGAAACCGTTTAGTGTTTTGTTCGCTCGCATGTGCGCGCGCTATGCCATCGGACCATGGGCCGGGGTTCCTTTTAGAGTACGCACTAGTGAACTTACTCAATTTGGTAAAAATCTGCATAGTTCTAGTAATTAAACTAACTGTAAGTGGAATTCTGTCTTAAGGCAATTAAGGCATCGTGCCTTAAGGCAAATTGCTGAAACTTCCCGTACCAAAAATTATTATTTTTTTAAAAACGATTGACATTTTTAAAAAAAATTTACTTCGAAAAAATTAGATTTTTGAAAAACTATAAATTTGACTAAAAATTACTTTTTTGAAAAAAAAAATTCTTTTTGAAAACAAAATTTTTTTGAAAAGAAAAATGTTTTGTTCATTTTGACTTATTTTGGATATTCTGAACTTTTTTTCAAAGCAATCGTACTGCTTTGTCTGCATAGAGACGAAATGTCAAAGCGCGCAAGTGCCGCGCCGCCGTCTAACGCATAAGCATTGATACGGAACCCATAGAAATGTAAAAAAAAATTATACTTATTGTTAAAATCTCTATAAAGTATCTGATAATTTGATGTGCATATGTCTAATGATCATTCTTAACCGCCGAATGGCATTTATTTTACTTTTTTCATTAGATCTCCGAACCCGCTAGACCTGCCTTCATGAAAATTTGATCAATTATTCATCTTGTCAATACAAGTAAAATGTTTTTTGAATTATTCAAATCGGACGCTCCGTTCTCTTAAAAACTGAGTTACCGTTTTTGGCACTTTTCGCCTCGTATCTTCAAAACGGCTAGACCTGCCTTCGCTAAAAACTAATCAGCACGTTTCTCCTTATCGATATAAATCGAATGTTTTTTGAATTATTCAAATTGTTTCATCCGTGTTCCCGAAATCGTCGACGAAAATTTGTATCCGCACACAAATACATACACGCGCACACACACACACATACATCCATTTTTTCTAAGTTATGCCTTCAGAAACCTCTAAAACGTAAAGATATATAAAAATTTTCATTTTCGATTTTTTTGCGATTACTATAACTTGCCCTACGGGAAGTTAATAAACGCTCCTCGATAAAATATAATATCCAATTTAAATTCTTATTAATCGTGTTAAACTATTTTTAGGCATTAAACAAACTGAAATGCAGCAATTAAACTTCAACGAAAAATAAAATTTGGTCGGTGTCTAGAAGTCTGTTCTTACTGAGCAGAAAATATACATCAAAAATACTGTAAAAAACTGCAAGTAAATTAGTCCAGTTGTAGTTAGATTAGACAGTTTCGAGAAAAACGCGATTAAAGCTTCGCAGAGGTAGGAATCAGGATGATTATCGTAGCCCAACAGCTATATCTCCAAAAATAATTTAAATTTTTAAAAATCCTCTTGTACACATATTCTTGAATATTCGTAAAAGTTGAACACTTTTTTTTATTCAACATTTTACGTTTAGAAGTCATAAGGAAGATCTAATAGTTGAAATTAAATATTAATAGAATAGAAATAATAATGTTGGTCATAAATTAAACAAATTCTGAGTGAAATAGATATCCATTCATTATCACTCTGAATTCCCAGCAGCATGTAAAAATATTATAGAAAACATTCGTTAATTCTGATACAATATATCAAATTACCATACCGTCAGATTCAACTACTATTTGAGTAAATTTCGACCATTGCTATCCTAAATTCCTTACCCCGCGGATGCGCGCGCTCTTCACGAGAGGGACGCATCGGTGTAGGCGAAAGTGGCGAGACGAGGTGAGACGAGGCCGCTAATAGTCGGCGACCCGCCGCCCCTTGCGGTCTGCGCTTATATTAGGTGCCCTCTCGATCCGAGCGAACCGAATGGAGTGGTTATTTGACCAATGCACTCATAAAGAGAAAAATCTGACAAATTGATATAATTGGGACAGGTTTTGAAATAATCAGGTATATCAAGATTTAGTACAACAATGTTCGTATATAATTTTCTGTGGTCCTTAAAAACAAGCATACTTACTACTAAAAATTTGTTATCTGGGCCAGATAGTCCTAATACACTTCTGTTATATTTTTTAACTGTCAGTCAAATACGTTGACCTAAGGTAATTAAATTTAACCAACAGATAACAAAAAAAACATGTTTTAAAAAATATTCGTTGTTCAGTGCTGAAAGTATATCTACATAAAATATATTAAAGATCAATCTCAAACTTCAGTTAATGAATAATTCAGAATATAAGAGATTTACAATTATTTTAATCAAAGCAATTATTGTATACGAAATCGTTTAGTTCTAAACTTTAAGGCTTTGAACTGTCACAATTTGTGAAAATCCTCAATTACAATTTGTATCTATTTATACTGCAAAACATAAAAATTCAACATCAGCCTATAACTGTATTGCCATCGAATCCGCCGTATGAAAAAAATCAATTAAGCCCGCAGCGATTGCAATGGAAATTTATTTTAAAATCACCTACTTATGCAGCAGTTCTGAATAAAAGATTAAGCGGAATAATAATTTACAGTAAAACCTGCGCATGCGATGTGCCGACAAGTCTTTAATCAATTTTTTGAAAAATAGAGCGTACAGTTTCCGGAAATAGAACTGGAAACTCTGTCACTGATAAATAGAAGTAATGCACCATGTCACAATTTATGGAAATAATAATAATTCACTTATATATCATACTACTTGAATATATGTGCTCATAATTTAAATAAATCTTAGAATTTTAATGCTTCAAATAAATAACTTATTAAACATTTTATCATAACTATTAATTTCCTTCAATTTCCAAAAGCCCAACTATAAATTACTACAAAACTACCTAGCAATAAGAAAATTATTTACTGGAATTATTTTTAAATTATTACAATTCAAAAATCATGTAGCAGGTCACAGTGTCTTATGTGGATTATCGATAAAGTGAACTGCACATCTGTGGGTTTCGCTATTACAATAAACTTTCTAGGTGCAGTATCTGCAATAATGATAAGTGAATTCGTTCAAAAAACTAAATTTAATTCATGAGAACATCCGATTTCACAATTCGATAACTATAAATTTACGCGCCGTTCTGTTCTGACGCAACTTCGAAGCATTGTTGAACGGAGATGAAAAACATCGATCGGAAAAGGTGCGGTCATTGCAAATAAAATACTCATCAATATGTACATTTTTATTGTGTTATTAGGTCTCATCATGCAAATTTGAACATAATATGATAATGATGCATTGTCATCGCAGCTTTTATAAAACGAATATACCAGGGTATTAATTCTTTATTATTGATTTGACTTGATCTGAAGGACATTTCAGAACTTTTATAGCAAAAATAATATCTTACATTGTATTAAAATCAAATCTAAATTAACATCTATCTTATGAAACAGACCACGTCCTAATATCCGTTGAATGATTATTTTGATCACTTTGGAAATTAAACAAAAGACCACTATTCATTTTCCTTTTTTTCTTGAGCAATGTTGTCTCTATAAACAGTTGAAACATTAAATTTTCAAGCAAATGCGAAAAACTGTATTAAATATATTATTCAACATTCTAGCGAGTTGAATTTAAAAAGTAAAACGAAACAAAATGCCTATGAAAACCTTAACAACACAACCATAATAAAGTACTGGCTAACGACCAATCAATGAAGCGTTTTAATCTCATGGGTATAATTATTGGCAATAAATCATCGACGAAATACGAATTTAGTATTGCTTATTACTGGTATAAATATATAGTTTCCACGATCTTGATTAAAGTGATTAGATATATTGCAAATAAGCGAACGTATTTAATATATTTTTGTTGTTAACTAGAAAATAGTGTAAAAAATTTTAAAGTTATAATAAATGGAAAAATATATACTCAAATAAAGCACTACTAAAATCTTTTCAGTACTCAAAATTTCAAAATTACTGATTATTAAACGAAATGCATTTACCTGAATCCACAGATTTTTATATGTCTAATCGCTCATATTCGATACGTATCCATATATGGAAAGGTGCATCCAAATATGAAATTATAGGCAATAACGTTCATTATAGAATTATCTGTTGCATAAGAACAATGTTTTATTTATTCAACATCTGCCTTGTATATCGTTATATATACAGCCATAATTGGATACGTGCATTTAATTAATTAACTAATATAAAGACGTTAGAAAATGCATAATGTCATGCGGGCAGAGAACGTATAATCGCAATACATATTTAATGGGCTTTCTAATAACCCTGTAGTTTTATCATTAAAACATGATATTAAAAAACATCTTAAAGTATTTTGAAAGGAAATTACGTCTTAAAATTTTGATAATATAATTTGATTTTAGTTTATTATTTCATATTAACAATGAAATTGGAATGAATTAGATGATTATACAATGAAACCAGTCTCTCCAAAACCAATAAATTTAAAAAAATATATTTTGTATTAAATTAAAGTTATATTTTTATAATTGATATTTTTTAGTTGAAGCAAAACCTTAAACGTTAATATATTATATAAATAATTAAAATAATGTAAATTCCTGAAAAGAAAATCCAGAAATCCTCATATAAATGGAAATTTCGTATCCGAAAAAAATTCTAACGGAATGCATTTTCAGAAAAGGGAAAATTTATTCCGTCAATGGCGGCGTATAACAAAAATTTTTGCAATTCAGATAAGAGACGAGCTAGCTAGGAGCCGAGTTTCATTAACTATGGCCGGGCAGCATTAGTAAACAATATTACTTCACCGTCCTAACGTATAACAAATGAATCTTGATTGCAAAGCAAGGGAATACATTATCATTTGCAGTCCAGAGTTGTAGAAGATTATTCTTCCAAGCACAATGCGTATTATACAGTGCTCGCTGGCTTTCTGGCTAATATTTATACATCACGGCAACGGACGCCGCATACGAATTCCGTCTTGCATATACATACACTTTGTTACATTTATATGCAGATGCAGATGTGCGTCTCTTTGAGTTTGCATAGGCCAAACCAGGTTTACATAGGTGGATGTGTGCGAATTCATCATCTAGATTGCTACCGAAATAATACATCATTATAGCAATAAGTTACTACACAAAAAGCAATTACAAAAAAATATTTTTTGCTAATAGATCAAATGACTAAAAGTTAAAGATGGCAAGAATTGGATTTTTAATTTAATAGATATTGGTTTCAAGTACACGCGGAATGCCAAGTTTTCATTTTGTTATTTTTTAATTCTTTGCAGTATATGGAAAAAATAACATAACCAAAAGAAAATACAATAACACAATAACCTTTTACAAAATCTTACGGATTTTATGGGATCAAATACATTATCAAAAACATTCAAGAACAAATTATATTGAAAAGAGTTTATAATGTACTTCGTTATAATAAATCGTATTGTGCTTTTACCATTATACAATAACAAGAAACGATCGAACTTAACCATCAATGTATTCCCAACTGGCCATAAGCTCAATCGCATTAGCTAAAACTATGCAAAACGGTTGTTTATATATACACAACTACTACTTATCACTCAGCCATTAGAAGTACAAGAGTCCAAGTAAATTTCCCTCTACTGTGAACTAGTTAAGTTAGTTAAGTAGATTAATTTCGAACAAAAAATATCAGATATCACTCCAAACTACCCTTAGTAGTATAAATTCATTATCAAATACGATAATAATATTGGTCTTTACAACAGGCAACTCAAACTTAATATTGGTTGTAGAAACGCCCGCATGTTTTAGTCATAAGTTCTTTGAAGTACAAAAGATAAGTTTTTGTTCTAGAAAGGAGGTTTTCGTCAGAGTTTATGTATTATACGGGCACCGGTGTTAAATGTTTGACTTCCTGGCACGACAAACAATTTTAATGATTCGTACATGTTTTTATATTTAACATCTGTTCACTTTAGTTTTTTTGCAAACAATATCCGAACAATTTCAACGGGAAAAGTAAAATTAGTAAATAATTCTAACTCTTGATAAATAAAACAGCACATTTCAAATGACTCGATAAAGAATCAAAAACCTAAAGGTACTTTTTTTAATTGTTTTTATCATAATCATTCTCAAAACCCCAAATTTTCTGTTTTTTAGTTCTCCTAAAACTGACGCTATTTTTAAATGCACTATAAACGTATATTTAAACGTAATTTCTTTGTGTAATATTAATATCACTTATTCTGATTGGGCAGTATTCATATATTGTGAATTTATCTTTCTGATTTATCTTAAGCGATTTATTTTTGTCTAATCAAATTTATAGAGTATAAAAAAATTAAAAGAAAGAAAAGAAAAGTCATCACTCTCTTTTATAATCGTAACCCTGTAGTCAAACTGTACACATCTTTGTACTCATATTTGTTATTGGATAATCTTACAATTACTTGATATTCGTACCATAACTTCCCATTAATAATATATACGTATATAATATTAAAGATTATAGAGTATTTTATTTAATCATGGAATATTACATAAAGCGATCATTCCTTATCGAATTTCATCTCAGAACAATCCTCCCGCTTAAATTATTTTATGCCAGCATCAAAGTATTCGATATCAGCCTTACACAATTTGGATCATATTATAAATTATTTATAGAGTATATATATAATCTGATAACCCTCAGTAATATGATAAACTCAAAACTTGGACACAGATGTGCCCATGATCGATGTGTAATATCACTTTGTACCAAAATCGTACCAGGGTACTGAATATTCATAATATATGTCTGTTATTGTTTGCTTGACCATCGTGCTAATGTCGATAATTAATTATTATAAGAGATGAAAATAGAGGCGCTTAAACTAAATACATTCATGAAATTTCATTAGGTAAATACAATAATAGAGTACTGTGTATTTGATTATCGTACTGCATAACACGTTAGAATATTTCTTTGTGGGCCTATGCAAAATCCTTGCCATGGGACAAAGTTCATGTGTTTTCTTGATGTTACATTTAACGAGAAATAGAAATGACTTGATTATCTTTGATGTTACTTCAAAACATAAATTCACCATTTATTAGCATAACCAAGTAAAAGTTGTTGCGTAACAACTAATCTAACTCAGTTTGAAATTATCTAAAATTAAGCAAAATTACATTCATTTCTCAATCTATTCGTGTTCCCATATAATTAATTAATGGCCCGTTATTGTAAAATCCGAAAACAGGTAGTAAAAAAGATAAATATTCCTTGATGGAACCGGAATATAAATTATTGATAGAAAGTGAATACTAAGAAGGCGTTTATGATAATTTTATGATTTTATTTTTAATATATTTCGGTATCACTTTTATAGCCACAAAGCTCGGATTAATGTAATATTATTCGGTATTGACACATCTGCTATTGAATAAAAAATTACTATAATATTAATTCATTATGAATTATCGCCAATATTTCTACGTCTTATTTACGAGATGAAAATCGTTCAAAAGCGTTTTTTAAAAAAATATTCTGAACATAGATTTTATCCAACATTTCCAGAATATTAATATAAAACGTATTTGTTTCTTCACAGTAACATGACACCTTTTAGAAATTTAATGTATCCAATCGTTCAGGATACAACTTCAAACTATCATAAAGATTTGCTTTATACAATCCCTTACTCAACTGCACCCAAAACAAATAACAAACCAATTATCATTTGAGAATGCAAGTTATCTATATTCCCAGCATTTTCGTGGGCGTTCGATGTGGCAACTGTTCACGATCACACCGATGTAATCAACAAGACTCAAATAAACAACAAAAAAGCATATAATCATAAATTTAGACTGACCTGATATCGGAACTCTGAGCCTGACGGTTTCTGCATTCCGAATTCTGTACAAAGACAAAGCTACCACGTGTTGACACCAGAATATGTCACGTGTATCACATGTGCAGGTCACCGACGTTATTTTACACCTGGAATGGAAAACGGAATATATTAATAATTTGAATTATTAATTAATGAGTGGGAAGTTTCAGTTTTACTTTTTTTAATACTTGTGTAAAAGAAAACATTTTAGAAAGTTTTCAACTTTAAAAATTGTAATTTAGCCTTTTCAAGATTTTCAAACCATTCAGTAGTTCAAGTAGTTTTAAGAAAGGGTTTTCTTGAAAGCACCATAAATATAACATCTGTGATAAAATTTAAATGCTTGTTTTAATTAGATAAAGAAAAATTTTCATATATAGAGAACATTTTTTTATTATTATATTTATTTGACCATCTATCTAATCTACATAGGATATAAAATCAATTGAGTATGATATAGAATAGAGTAAAACTAAGAATTGCATCCATTGGTGTAGTTTTTCACAGTATTTAGATATAGAGAACATCCCTTAAATAATTTAAAGCATTAAAAACATTTAGTACAATTTAGTGCTTGTGCAGTCAAATAGTATCGAATTCTTAATTGAAATATCCAGTATTTAACATTCAAAGAAATTTCCATTGAATAATGTGTTCCAACTTGTTATCTATATATTTCATTACAGCGTATATTCATTGAAAAAGTGTTTAAACATTAGTTAATGAGTTGATGTATGCGTAGGTAATTTTCTTTTTAAAAGGCCATAACAATAATCGCTAACAAATATAATTTATACAAAATAGAGAAGCCGATGTTCTATTTCTCCACACGGTATTCCAATAATGAAAAAAATTTTAAATGTCATTCGCACTGATAAATCTTCACTTTTAACCGTTGTAGGCAAAAACAAAAACCAGTTCTTAAATAATTTATATATATATATATATATATATATATATATATATATATATAATGTAAGATCACGGTGTGTGTTTTGATTACTTTTGACTGTCAATGACGGAGAAAGTGATGATATATGATACGGCAAAATACTGTCACATCATTTGACGAAAGAATTTCTATCAAGCTGATCGAATAACTTTGCACATTGTTAGAATATCGGATTACGTAAATAAAGCAAAATCGCAGAACAACGATTGAGTTAAATGTTGGAAGGTGTATTTATTACTTGCATCATAATGAAATTGAAATCCGAAACCAATGAGTAATGAAGAAGCGTGAAACCAATAATAAGAAGTATTATTATCATTTTCAGTTAAGTTTCTCACAAAAAATTTAATGGGAAAAGGTTGGACGGAGCTCTGAAAGTGTTGTATAGAGCATTTTGGGAAATTTATATTTAAATAATCTAATTTGCATTTAAGAAATTTTCCGTTTGCAAAAATAATTTAAATCTGAATCAACGAAGATCTTTTTCATCATCTCTGTATTAATTTTCTCTGCATAATTAACTGTTATATACGCGACCTACATTATTTCACAGTCCAATTAGTAATAGTGCCAGAACAATACAAATTGGTTATTGTCTCTCTATCTACATGAAACAGATTTTATATTTTGTACACAATAAAACTATTAGCATAATCGCTCGATGTTCTTCGGAATGGTTGCGAAACGCACGTAATTTACTTTTAGAAAATCAACGCAGCACAACAACTGGCTAACGATGAGCACTCGACCTTTCAGATTTAAATTCTGCACTGGAATGCTGGATGTGACATAATATGAAGAAATTAGATGCAAATGAATCAAGAAATACAGTACAAAGTAATAGTCTGACATAGTTATTAAATAATTAAATTTATAGTTAAAATACAGCCATTGTATAATGAGATATTTAATACAAAAGAATTGTTATTTATTGAAATATTTGATCATAATTATTTTTAAAAAATAGAAAAAAACTGCAAACTTTATTTAAATATTCAGTTTTTTACTGCTTCACACGTTTTACACATTTTTTCATATTAACAAAGTCATGCATTTTATATTTTATTGCACAAACTGTGGCGGGCAGAGTAAAAATTAATGAAAATAAATGTCTTATAAAATATCGTTGAAGCCTTCATAAATAATATTTCATGGTTTACCTACAGCGTTTGAAAATCTTTTACGTGTTGAAAATTTAAAGACTTTTGTGCCATCAGATAATATAGTACATGTATATTACTAAATTACATCGAATATTTATATGGCATAAAAACTTAGAAGAAGTTGTGTAGATCGGCATAGTTCATTATTCTTACCTATCAAAACTGACGGATACTTTGTACTTCTTTTCAGGTTCTACGGGATATTGTCCTGATACGTTGTTTCTTCCTGAAGAAACTATACCACTCAAATGGAAACCTGCAAAATAAAATAAATAACATTATTATAAAATTTTAAATACTATCTGTTAACTATTATATTCACATTTCTTAATAACCTAATAAATGAAAATCATTACTATCGATACCATTTTTTGCATCGTTTTATATATTAGTTTTCCACAAGGGGCATAATTCAATAAATATAAATTGCTCGAGAAAAATATAATAAAGAAATCTTATCAAATCGAGAAACTCCATCGGTGTTTACACCGAAAACATCGGGCGTAAACGCGTGAATTCGTCGACTGGCGGCTATGAATGAATTATCCCGAAAGCCGAAAAACACTCATTCCACGAAAAACAATACTCACACCTCCTTGAGACAACTCAATGCCCCCAGAGTCGGAATGCTCACGCACGACGCTAATAGAACGCACACAATCGAGTACAACGCGTCGCGAGACTCCAACACGTACGCATCGAGAGCGGTGTGAGGTGCTAAAGCCATAGTCGGACGGTACTGGGAAAATCTGGTGTTGATAATTGCAGTTGGGGCAGATATAGGGATATATTTTTTTATTAACCCTCCGTCGGTCAGCGTGGTCTGGCCAGACTTTTTTCGACTTCAATTAAAAAAAAATACTAGTAAACCTATCGACTTGAAATTTCTTGACTTTTCCTAAAATTTCATTAGCTGTCGATCAATGAAAAAATCAGGACGAAAAAATGTACAGAAGGATAATTATAAGGATATTAACTTTTTTATACTTCGAACGGTCGGAAAGGTCTGTCTAGACTACCCATACATTTTGTATGAAATATACGCTTTTTGATATATGTAAACCAGTATTTTGTCTTTTTTCATGGTATTTTCTATTCAAACTGCGTTGTATATATTCTTTGCTATGTGTTCTAACATGAATGTTAGTATTTTCATGACGAGAGTTCATGATGAGTAATGCACACATTATCAACAATTTTTCTACCCGTACTGCGTTCGAAAATTTTTTGGCAAACCTGTAGTGTAATTATATTTTCACTTTGAGTTTTACAGCTCATTTCAAAGGCGACGCACCTCATTTCGTTTTCATTAGAATTTCACATTCATTTCAAAGGCGCCGAAAAAGAATAAATATTGTTTTTCATTGATATAAAACAGAAAAACTAACAAAAAAGCAACGATTTTTTATATTTCTTGATTTTTTTATATAATCGTTAATATATAAGACACCAAAAACTCATTTATCCCATATAAATGCATGTAAAATGAATGGTGGTCCAGCCAGACCTTTCCGACCGTTCGAAGGTGAAAAAATATCCGACCGATGGAGGGTTAAATATTATTGGTAGCTTTACTGTCACTTTCTATTGATAGAGAGTAACTACATAAAAACCATTGGTATTGGTAGAAACGTATGTTGAATCGTAAAATATATTTAATACGTAGCAACATTATTAGTTAAGATATACTTGAAAAAATTCGAATATGTTTACTGCAATATTTATACGTATTTCACATCTTTAACCGACGTGAAATCCTTATACCTAATTATTTATTAGGCTTATACCAAGCCTAATTTTAAGTACACCTTTCTGAAATAACAGTAATCTATTGATAGATTCAAGGAACATTAAGGACATTAATATAAATATTAAACTTTTACTTTAATTGTTTATTCAATTATCTGCAAAGGTGCGATCCAGGCTTTACACCTACATAGGACTGACTCACACGCGCTTATGCCGTCTTTGTCCCTCGCTGAAACGGGCCGCCAGCAAACACGTGCTGAGCAATGTGAGTGCGACGGAGAGAGGCGTGGGAACCGCGAGAGCGTGAAAGAGACACATACCAGGCGTGATACATTGCGCGACGCGTGTCTGAGGGAGATAGCTTGCCAACGATGCTTGGTGTTCAGGGAAGCAAAACCAGTAGGGCAATTAAGAACACTAGAAAAAAGTAATGACCGAATCGCAAACAATACACATTTTTGTTTCTGTACTTAGTTCTGTTTGTTAAGTATGAACATTAGGCGACTGTGTACGCACATTATATATGAATATGAAATTTATTAGTAGCCCATACATTATGAAAAGTACGGAAATCGATATATAATATATTCTTAAGTGATAAAAGTATTTAATGATGGCAATTTATGAAATTATTACCTCATGTTATAAGTGTCTCTAATATATCTTCTATATATATAAAAATAAGTCGGGTTTTCCTTCCTGACGAAATAACTCCAGAACGCACGAATCGATTTCGACAATTTTGCATTCGTTGGAAAGGTCTCGAGCTCCGCAAGGTTTATAGCTAAGAAAATTAGTTGTGCATGGCATCGTGCCTTAATGCAAGCTGCTGGAACTTCACGCACCGTAATTAAAAATTCGAGTAATGACATTAGTGAGAATTATCAGAATTATGCTTGGTTAAGTCAACGAGCAATTCTTACCGCAAAGAATAATAATGTCACGCACTGAGTTTCACCATTCAATCAAAAATTGCTGGCGATTTGGTGACATACCAATGATTCCCACTGGTCTTCCGTTTGACTTCAAACGACTGCAATTTCAAGTTTGCCTTGCGTTCGCAATAACAAGTCTCAAGGCCAATCGCTTAGTGTTTGCGGGATAAATTTCAAATAGATTATTTAGAAAATCATTGTTTTTCATAAGAGCAGTTATACGTTGCCTGTTCACGAGTTGGAAAACCATCTGCTTTGTTTGTGTTAACGTCAGACCAAAAAACAAAAATTGTGGTTTACCAAAGAGCACTTCAATGAAACGGATAATTTGCGGATTCACTTTCATTTACTTAGAAAAGTTCAACTAAAAAACACTTCATTTTTGTAATCGAAATATAAAATAAACAAAATATAAAACAAATATAAAACAAACAAAAAATTTCTTCATCTTTCTCACGAAACCATCAGGTGGCGAAACGGAGTTCGTCGGGTTTGCTAGTTTCATATAGAAATCTAGATAATAATCATTTAAGTTCTAACTTAAACAAAATCTGAATAAAAACAAAATCTTTATCTTACTTCAAATTACTAAATTATGCTATACAACTATACAACAGCATTCCTTTGCGACAAAACAAGCAGAGAAACATATGGTTTTGTTCATATGTACACTAAAAGCCCACACCAATCATAAAGGTTATGCAATGCCTTGCATACTAAATGCAAACCATCTTAATCTTAACTCTTAATCTCTCATCTAAACCAAATCATAATGCAAACTTACGACAAAGTAAAAGTTTAGCGACAGAAAAGGTTGCGTCCGTTCAGTTACATTGTAAGACACGTGTCCGAGAGAGACGCGATACAATGTCAGCTGAAAGCACGTGCGAGCACGAACGAGACGGAGATTTTAATACACGTGTATGATGAGAACGGCACTAGTGCCACACATTTGTACGAATGCGGTAGAAGAGAGCAGTTGATTTTTGTTGTCATTACTAGTGCTGTAATAGAGTATAAGGTCGATTACTCATCTACAATAATTTGATACAATGTGCCTAGAAATACTAGCTTACACTCATTATTAGTAATTTGAAGAACCAACTCAAAAGCATTTTTACATGTGTTCGCTAACATTTAGAAAGTTGAAAGTATTTTAGAATAAGATTTTTTGGGTAAAATTATTTGCTTTGATTTCATAATCTATTAACGAGTTTTTCTAGTCGACTTTTACTTTAATTTCGGGTCCCACTTAGGTAGGGTCCGCTAGGACGACGGAACCCGATCCCGCTTCGAGCAGCCTATTGTCAAGCAATATGTTTCCATGTAAAATTGCACATATAAAAAGTCAGTACTATTACAATAATTGTAATAATAAAAATCTTCACATAAAGATGGGTTGCAAGAACAATTGCAATCTATAAAAAACAAACATAGTTTGTAAGAAATTAATTATAACGGCTTCTAGGACACTTAAGTTCTGATCGCTGCTCCAACAAGAAAAGAAATGATAATTTAACAAAAGAAACTTATCGCACTAATCCTTATATTTACAGTTGAAATATCGCATAAGCATTTCATCTACGAAATGTTTCAGAATATTTTATGCTACTCTTAAGAAATATAAAAATCATTAAGGAATGATCTCGTAGCAGAAACATCATGGAATCAGCTTATGTATCGAACTTTTGACTGCATTTTATTTAGAACTAGCAAACCCGACGAACTCCGTTTCGCCACCAGATGGTTTCGTGAGAAAGATGAAGAAATTTTTTGTTTGTTTTATATTTGAAAAGAAAAAAATTGATCAGGAAGGAAAACCCGACTTATTTTTATATAAATAGAAGATAATCTATTTGCAATTATTTAAAACAATTATTGATTATTTTTATTACTCGAATTTTTAATTACTATGCGTAAAGTTCCAGCAATTTGCATTAGGGCACGATGCCATGCACCACTAATTTTCTTAGCTATAAACCTTGCGGAGCCCGAGACCTTTCCAACGAATGCAAAATTGTCGAAATTGGCTCATGCGCTCTGGAGTTATTTCGTCAGGAAGGAAAACCCGACTTATTTATATATATAGAAGATGATATAAAAATTTAAAATATTTTAATATAGATAACTATTATTTTTTCTCGTAGAAAAAATAATATTTTAATATTACTCATATAATTAAATTCGTTATTTGTTATATACTTCCTCTATCAATTGCTTAATTGATATCGAAATCAGTATAATTCTCATGGTATCTACCAGCACTAGCGCAACAATACGGCACGCGCTTGTGGTGGGGTTAATAGGCATCAACATGTAGTCAAGTCCAATACTACAGAAACGAGAGAAGGCGAGCAGGACGAGACGAGAAGCGCGGAAAGGCAGAGTCGCTATAAAAACAAGAAACTTAAGACAATAGCCAGCACAAGCAGATAGCTATATGCGGCGGATGTTTGTGTGCTTCACAATATACGTGTATTATACGAGCGAGTGGTCTTGTTTCTATTGTCCGACCGGTATAGGCACATTTGTGTAGGACCGGTTTTGGTCAGAATCGTCTGTTTTATATGAATTCTTTTGCTTTATGACGAGAACGCTGCGTTCAGCAGTATAGGTGGATAGAACGCCGACGAAAATTCACTCTGTTGTTGGGTTCATTTAGGCCACTGTCAAAAATGAAACAATATTTTTATTCAACGCGCTTCATAACATTAAACCTTAGCTCACAAATGAGTATCTTGCCTTCGCCTAGAGACAATAAGTTAATAATCAAAAAATTTCTTTTTCTTTTTTTTTTTCTTTATTTACTATAGACAATCAGAAATACAATTTTCTATGAGTCTATGTGATCCATTAAATATGACATTTAGAGGTATCTTCCACTGAAGAGATTCCCCTGTAGATAATCTATGTTAATAAAATATATCTATGTTAATAAATAATCTATGTTAGTAATATAACAGAGCTTAAATTACGTTAGTAGATCTTCTGGCCATTTTCTTTTGAGCCTTTTAGTTGGATCATGATTCAAAAAATTTCTTGATTCTAAATGTATGCTCATAAATCCCTAAACTATTGGTGCTTTGCATTATGCCTCAAGGCAAATTGCTGGAACTTCCCGTACCGTCATTTTTTTTTATTTTGTAAAAATTACAGTTTTGAAATCGCTGTCTAACTGTTAACATGATAAATCTTGGTACGAAACCCATTTGCACTTATTATAAGAAATTCTATAAAATATCTGATTTTTGATGCGCATATGTTTAATGATCATTTTTAACCCGTTAAATTATATTATAAAAATGGCGTTTTTTACTTTTTTCATAAGACTCCGAAATCGCTACACCTGTCTTCATCAATCCTTCATTTCGTCAATACAATTAAAATGCTTTTTTTAAATCACTCAAATTGGACGTTCCATTCCTTAAAACAGAATAACCGTTTTTAACACTTTTTGCTCCGTATCTTCGAAACGGTTGGACCTGCCTTATTAATAGGAATCGAATGTTTTGTGAATCACTTATATACACATACATGCATACATATATACACAATAAATATTCATTTTTAATTTTTCATATTACATTGCATAAATTTTACTCATTACCTAATTCTGAATAAAACATAATTCTATAATTAGAAAATAAATATTTTCTCAATATTCATGCATATTATAACTATATTACTAAAAAAAGTATTTACACATAATTTCTTTTCCACGCTTCTAATTGAATTAAATTTGTTTTTAAATATGTACATGTCTAATCACGGTTTATAAGTTCGTAACAACCGTGTTTATGATAAGATCCATAGCAGGTTCAAAATAGGGAAAAGTAATATAATTCTAAATTATTTAGTATCTATGATTACATTGATTATCATAAAATAAAATACTTCCTTTATAAATACTTCGCTCGTTTTTTTAAATAAATCGTTAAATTATTATTCATATAGGAAACTTATTTCTATACTTTCTCTTTGTATAATTTGTGGAACGCATCTAATTTCGCTTATTAGTTATATTATTAAATTGGCATTTGTTTATGGTAACAAACATTACGTATTTGGCAAACCACATATCTACATACAATGAAAAGAATAATAAGCATTTGTGAAAAAATGTAATATTAGTGGAATTCATATTCGATTTTTAGAAACTGTTATTGAGAATTTTGTTATAAAGTTTGAAATATCGAGGTGAGATGGAAAATGTTATTGTATTGTTAAACATATATGACTGATTAGATATGTATGTATGCATATGAAATATAAATATAGCGACTATCTATCAATTCATCTGCGCCGTGCATAATAAGCGTTTGCTTATTGAGGTCTCACTTATAAATAAAACATACTAATTTGCACCGACTTCTTTCCATGCCACGCCAGTTTCTATATAGTTTCCTCATCTCATTAATATTAATAATTGATTTTAATTAATTTATTTAAATCAACTTTTTCACATTCGCAACCAACAACGTCATATAATTTGTAATCAAATGACTTCAGCATACAAAATTTTAGAGTTGTTGTTTTGAACCGATCAATACTTGCTGAATTTGCAATCGAAATGAATTGATCATCGATCATTTCAGTTGCAACCTTTGGAAATAATGAGAAAGGATATGCTTGTATTAAATTATAATTTTTTTTTTTTTATTTTTTATTTTTTTTTTATATATTTTTAACACCAATCAGAACCTTACGTCCTATGAGCTGTTGGGCTGAAACTTCTTACTTCGTATTTTTTAGATGGTAACCCAATGATTAATCTATCCATATTTGATGATTTTTGTTATTAGAATTAATCTAATAGGGCTGACTTTTTATTGGTGCAGCAATGCCGGGTGAGGGCTATTTTCACTTGGAAACATATTGCTATCAATATTTCCAAGTGAAAATCGTTATCACTGCTGCCTGACAACAGGCTGCTCGAAGTGGGTATCGAACCCGGGACCTCTGAAACAAGTCCCGTCGCTCTTAACCGCTTACCTACGGGCGAACCCAAATTATACATTGTAAATTTATTGTACTAGCTTTTGATGACTCAGTTTATTTTTTTATACGTCCCTGAACACCATATATTTTTCAAATATTATAAAATCAAATAATTTTTAGTAGTTGCAAGATATTTACATTTTAATCCTTCAGCTCGTAGTGATTATCTGGTTATATATAGCTCACACTATTGGACGATTTCCATAATAAATAATAATAATTGATATCACTCAAATTGAGGCTTTGCATTTTTAGACAATTTTTAGAGTGCACGGTCAAGAATGTGCAAAATTATATTATAGATCTTAATTTTTTTTATCAAATAATGAAAGATTGTTTCCTCGTTATCTGAATAATTCTAATTACTTATACGCCTTTGGTTAATTGCAAATACCAAGATTGTACATAGATTTGTCAGACATTGTATGCACAAACTTATATACATCTTCATATCTTCAGTTTTGCTTATATTAAAACAGTCTGAAGGAGGAACAATAACAGCACACTATCTCTTCTCCTTTTATTGTGCCAGTGCAGAGGCACCCGTTTTGTTACATTATGAGAGCAATAGAAGTTTTGAACTGTGCGCGAAGCGAATTATTATTCCCGTTTCATGTTAATTATGTGCAAAAGTGAATATTAAGTAGGAAATTGTGGTTCATACACATACATATATTATGGCTGTGATAAAATTATCATATATTTTCATTTTGACGTCGACATATTGTGAAAAATTAGATGGTATTTAAATACCGAATGAATTTATGTTGGAGATAATATATGTAGAATGCGTACTGATTAGAATCCTTGAATACAGCTTTATGGGAATATTACACTGAAAATAAATGAAATGGATATGAAAAATATTTAGATTAGGTAGTGAAGAAAACAGTCTTTGGCAACCTTTGTCCATCAATAAGTTATAAAATTGATTATTCTTTTCTACAAAAAAATGCCTATCACATTTCAAATATGCATAGTATAATTGTGTTCCAGTTGGAAATCCTAACAGCTATATAAGAGCTTGATTCTTTTGCTTAAAATCTAAATCCATTTTCATAAAAACGAGATATTTTACTTAACCTTAAATATAAAATAAGAGGCCACTTCAGTTCATGGCAAAACGAAGCATGTTTTGAAACTAGTCGTAATATGTGAATCAGCACCTGATCTTTACGTTAAAAAATGTTTTTATTACAAAATTCATAAGTGTTGACTCCATTTTCTTGGTATGTATAATTATAACACGGTCGTTTGGAGTCGTTATGAACGGATGTTATAATGTGACAACGCGGTTAGTGCGTAAACAGGTCTGTCTCTAGACTGTGAAATATATGGATATAGAGATTTCCAGCAAACACTGATTCTATCAGTTACATAGAATTTTGTAGACACTTATATTTAGACTTTAAAAACGCTTTTGAAATTTAATTACAAAAAGTGTATGATTCTTAGAAATAAAATTTCGAAATTACAAGCTATGTATACTATAAAAAATAGAATATTCTTAAAGTTTTCACTTGCAAGATTCACCTGTGATTGCAAAAGTGGTTATTAACTAGAAATATGAAGAAATCGGTCGATATCTTACCCCTATAATGAATCAATCTATGAAATATTTCGCAAAAAAATGTTGAAAATTATTTTAGATTCATTACATTAACCATGTTATCGGTTATGTTACCCCAGAATTGTCATATATATGTATCTAATGCGATTTTTGCCTAGTAATACGCCATATTCATATACCTCAAGGCATATTTTTCAAAGACAAAGGACAAAGGACAAAGATAAATACATTTATGACTATTTAGTGCAAAAAACTATTACCATGAAAGAAGATCGATGAAAAGTTTTACCACTGAGTCACACCCATAAATTCGATTCTCATATGATTCACGCTAAAAGCAAAGTTCGCGGGTGGCCGATGGCGTTGAGTAAAAATGTGCAGAGTGTTTATTGCGTTTTTTATCGGTCCCATTTCGGTTTAACCGAAAAAAATCAACGACCTCAGAAGTCGTCTGGTCGAGACGAGAGAGGTTCTACGAAGAACAAGGTCAATGCTGGTTGAACTCTGCAAACATTATATCAGAGATAGTTAAACCGTGTCTAACAATTACAATTAAATATCCCCATGGCGCGTAAAGCTAATATAGTTTTGTTTAAAAAAATACTAAATTTATATTCAAATTCTAGATACAATAATAATTATTACTATAATATGCAACTAGTTGATAGAAATAAATTAACTTCAAGCTTTACAAAAAAATGTGTTTTAACACATTTCAATTGCATGACTGTTTTTTAAACATAAGATGAATATATTATACAAATGTTTTTACATATTATATATTATAAAATAATGTGTGTAAGTGTTTAGACACATTCATATATTTATACTTCTCCAATATTATAAACATATTTAATCCCAGCACTTCGTTTTCAAAATATTTCATAGATGAAAAAAGTATAATCAAATTTATCTTTAAATGTATTCGTGAACGCTTCAATAGGTAGCACTGAATACTAAAACCAATTCCAAGTCTCTAAAAAACTAAATTGGACACTTCCTGGCGGCTTTCTTTGTTTATTGCTTCTATGTACAAGAATAAAGAGATCTAAAGATTATAGAAATTTTAAAATCTAAGTTGATTATTATTAATTTCACATTGCCCACCTACATGATTTTGACCGCATTAATCATTATTATAAAAATATTTAGTAATTTTCGATATAAAAAAATTCCTATATTTTGAATTATTTGCAAATAATCAAATATATATTCAGCTGCTAAAAATATTTAATTTACAACTTATTAATGGAAGGAAATGATATCAGAAGCAATCCACCTTCACTTGAAAATATTGGTCAACATATGTTCCAAATAGTATATTGAATATAAATATGAACACTAAACTTTTCTGATTGAGAATTTAACTCGGCTCACGGACCTGACTCCGAATAGAGCACCATTAATCATTATTTGTAACAATACAAATTTGAGCAAGTACTCACTGTAATTTATTAAAATAAATATTACTCGACATAAGATTGAGTACGTCCGTGGATTCTAATCTTAAAGAGTGCATTTATCGACTTCATATAATACTTTCTTCGACCCCATTCTGTTCGAAGCCACCACCCTTAAAAGCGTTCTATATTCATTCCGCCAAATATCACAATGTCACACCGATCTCGTAATTAGCGAATCGAGAATGAGGAACAGCGCTGTGAAAAACTGAGGGCTGGTATAAGAGTAGAAATTTTAGAAATAACAAAATTATTGTAAATTTTCTGCTGCTTTGTATGTTTGACAAGTTTTATCATTTGAATACTTCCAGACTTGAACACCAGAGTGTATGGCATATAAAATATATATTTTTTATATTGTTTCTGTCGAACATTAAGCACAACAAATTTTATGAAACTAGAGATAAGTAAAAATTACTTAAATGAAAATTAAACTAGTTGGGTGTATGGCATCGTGCCTTAAGGCAAATTGCTGGAACTTCCCGTATCGTAACAAAATGTTCGAGGAATACTAAATGGTTTCAAATAGATTAGTATTAATATTGTAACATTGTCTAATATTTATAAGAATTATATAAACTGAATTGCAAAGTTGAAATTATTTGTTCAAAGTATATTAGAACTTTAGTCAGAATTAAAAATAAAATCTGAATTATTTTCGATATACAAAAAAATTTTTTTTTGAAAAGTTGAGACAATTTTTTTTTCCAAAATCAATTATTTTGTTAAGACAAGCGTTCTCTCAAAAACTGCCATTTTTTGCACATTTAGCTCCATATCTTCGAAATGGCTAGGCCTGCCTTTGCCAAAATCTGATAAACACTTCTGCCAATCAAATCGTTCCGTTCTCTCAAAAACTCGTTTTCTATTTTCTGCACTCTTTGATCTTTATCTCCGTAACTGCTGGACCTGCCTTTGCCAAAAACTAATCAGCTCTCCTCCCTATCAATAGGAATCGAATGTTTTTTGAACCATTCAAATCGGTTAATCCGTGCGCCCGAAAACGTGACTGGAAATTTGTATCCATACATACATACACGCACACACGCATCCATTTTTTCTGAGGTATGCCAAAAAGTTGAGAAACCTTCAAAACGTCGAGAAATGAAAAAACTTTCAATTTCGATTTTTGAATGTTTACAATAACTTACCCCACGGGATGTTAATAAACAAACATTAGATAAAAAAGGTCTGTGATTTAATGCATCAGTAATCACATATAGTATTTAATTAAACATTAACATTTCACGACTGATTTGAAACTGATTATTATAAATATGCCAGATCTAAAAAATTGACAATCGATAATTATTATAAACTTTTATTAGGAGAACTTGTCAGCGTAGATGTTTTTCTTATTTTAATAAATATTGTAATACATGTTTTAGAAAATTTCAAGTCAAACAATATTTTAATTTATTTCGATATGTTAAATTAGGAGCCAGTGTGGCATCAGGTTCATCGGGTATAATGGCCAAGAGCCAGTGTTGCCATGTTCTATGCACCCGAGATTAAAATTACCTAGTAAAGTAATAATAAAGCTTTGTTTTGAACAGTTTGTAGTCACCTTAGGTTAGTCTTTGTTGTTACGTTCCATGTCAGTGCAGATATATTTATGATGATATTTCTAATAAATAAACAATTTTCCATAATCACAATTGTATATTCTAAAATTAACGTACGTATTTCAATATTAGGAAAATTCGATGGAAGTTAACCAGAGGTAAGTCTAAAATTGTCGGGATGATATCGTAGCTTTGCTCCTCACGAAACGAGAGAGGCCATTTAACGATTAAACGTCGCTTCCGCTGTTCGGTAGTTCCGCTTTAAACATTTCTCTGCTCGGCGGACGAACCGATACGAGAGCAAGGGAAAATTATACACACATGAATTTATATATATATATATATATATATATATATATATATATATATATATATATATATATATAACGAGATATTTGTAATATCTAATTAGATATTTATCTGCGATTAGATTATTATTATACATCATTTTTTTAAAAAAAGCCTAAATACCACTGTTTTAAAACAAACTCTAAATAGTATAGCAGTATCATAAAATGTGATGCAATAATATTTATACATACATTTTCTTTATCATCATAAGATCTGGTGTACACTTGGTGTGTATAAACGCATTATCACCAATTAATAACAAACTAGTGGAGTGTATGGCATCGTGCCTTGAGGCAAATTGCTGAAACTTCCCGTACCGTAACGAAATATTCGAGGAATATTGAATGCTTTCAGATAGATTATTATTAATATTGTAACATTGTCTAATATTTATAAGAATTATATAAACCGAATTGCAAAGTTGTAATTATCCGTTTCAAATATATTAGAACTATAGTCAGAATTAAAAATAAAATCTGAATTATTTTCGATATACAAAAAATTAAAAAAAAAAGAAAAAAAAAGTTGAAACAAAATGTTTTTCCAAAATCAATTATTTTGTTAAGACAAGCAGAAAGTTCTTTGAATAATTGCCACTGCCATTTTTTACATATTTAGCTCCGTATCTTTGAAATGGCTGGGCCTGCCTTTGCCAAAAACTAATAAACACTTCACCCAATCATTACTAATTGAATGTTTTTTAGATCGTTCAAATCGGATACTCCGTTCTCTCAAAAACTTGATTTCTAGTTTCTGCACTCTTTGCTCCGTATCTCCGAAACGACTGGACCTGCCTTTTCCAAAAACTAATCAGCTCTTCTCCCTTATGTTTTGAACCATTCAAATCGGTTGATCCGTGCGCCCGAAAACGTGACTGGAAACTTGTATCCATACATACATACGCACACACACACATCCATTTTTTCTGGGGCATACCAAAATGTTCAGAAACCTTCAAAACGTCGAGAAATGTAAAAATTTTCAATTTCGATTTTCGGCCCATTACGATAACTTACCCTACGGGAAGTTAATAAAACATTATATAAATAAAAATGTGCCAAATTTAAAATGTTGTATTAAATTCCAAATTAATTGACGGGTTTTTATATTTTTAACTTATTTTACATTTTAAAATAAAAACATTACTTAATATAGAAGTAGAACGCTTTCCTGACTTTGTGCATGTGAACTTTGGAATAGATAATTTACCATTTACCATTTACCATCTGATACTTTGCTCTAAAACACAGTTTAATCAGTCCAAAACCCATTTGAACTACCATCCCCGAATTGCCAACCCTTATATCCACTACAAATGAGGTTTTAAGCACACGAATACAGTCGCCTCACGAATACATGTCAAGAAGCCCGCACTGTTTGAAAATAGAATACAAATCGTAAATAGAAAACGAACAAGCCGGAGTACATCTTTCGTATTGTGTTGTGGGCGGAAGCGGGTTGCCGCTGCCGGTTGAGCGGCGAGTGCGGGGAAAACTCGGAGAAAATCCGGGAATAGGTTGAGAGAATGTTTTCATTTAGATATTATGATGTGGTTCGGAAGTGATTTCGCTTGAAATCGGCAACAAACACAGAGCCGAATCCTAAATTTGAAAATAAGAAATGTTGTTGAAATCAATGTTTTTAATAATATTTTCGCATGATGATATAATTAAAGTATGAGCTTTTACGTCCTTGACAATGGCGCATGGCGCATTATTCTCAAATTAATATTTGCAAATGATAACCCGAAATGCTCCTTCAAAATTTTATTAAAATTTTCAATTAAAAAATCGAAGAATAAAAACTATAATCGATCTCTATTTTCCTATAAGATAAACATGCAATATTTATTATACAACTCAATATCAAAAGGTCTAGGATATATATGTGTGTATATATATTTAATATATTTGTATATAATCTAACTTAATTATTAATTGTCATTAGGTTAATCCTAGAGTTGTGTTCATAAATATCATTGATACTATTTTAGTTATATTACAATATTTTGATGAAAAAAAATTACTTAAATTGTAAATATTGAATTTAAATAAAGTATCTATCTATCTATCTATCTAATTAGTCATTTATAATTTAATATTTCACCTTGATTGATTGATGAGTTTGATTATTTGAGGGACATTATTTTAGTCCATATTTACTTATCCCATTTATTTTACAATGAGGAAAAGAAAAAATAAAACACATTCATAAATTCCTAAGTTCTTTTAAACTCTAATTCATAAATTAACTGAAATTGCTTTACAACCTTAACTAATTAACCTTCTAATTGATCAACGTTCGCGCAAAACGCAGACAACACCTGATAAGAATTGATAAGGTAATTTGCCGTCTGTCTGGTGTTTTGTTTCGTTGATAAAGCTCTTGATATGTAGGGACATATAAATTATGAATTATAAATAATATAAATTGAGTATGCTATATGTCTAACTATTTTATATTATACTTTAGTGGCTAATGCCTGAACAGATTACCTAATATTGCCATAAATTAACCATTACAATTTGGCAAATTTTTAAGCAATTTAACAAATATTTAACGTGTATATATTCATATATACATGCCTGCATGTGTGTAACATGTATTTATTTTTAAACCGTCATTTCAAACAAAATTTATATCAAATTTATACATAGAATTATTATAGTTTAAATAATAAAAGAAAAGTCAACGCTCTGAGACAGATGTTTCTATAACGCGAATACGTTAATCTGAACATGTTTGCATACGATGCTGTGCATGCATTTTAGGGTTGTGTATTTAAATTTTAATATATGTTAATGCACAATTTATGTTAATTACAGTTAGCCAACGCACTGCTATCCACAAACACAACACGAAGACTTAAAAGAAAAATATTTAGTGATTTAATTAGATTGTAATTACTCGTGTCACACTATTAATTCTTATAAAGGAAAAATGCAACTGTGTATTTTTCACTATTTATATATCGATGTCATTTTTACATATAATTGCCAAAAGATTTACTTAATGTCTATGTAGGACAGTTGTAAATATATTGTTGAATAAAAAAAAAAAAAAATTACAAATGAAATAAATTCATAATTTCTTCAGTTTTAAAAATAATATTTATGTAAGTTTATACTAAATTTTTTGTATAATTTGAATGCTAATTGAGTAGATTCTTGACTACTCAATGAGTAGTGCGTTTTGTAACTATGTTCAGTTAGATCATGGAAATAATGAAAACTTTCTGATATTTTTGAAAATATTAGAAAAAATAGATTTATCACAAGATTTTCACATCTAACTAAAATCCTTGAATATTTGTAAAATCAAAATACTCCCCAGCTTTCAGTCTGTGAAATGCATGCATTTGCCCACATATCGATATGTGTGAGTTTTGTGTTATGACTAGTGCATATTTGTTGTATTGTTTTTCGTTTGCAAAACGATCGGTATTATTGAATCGAAGAGAGCCAACGATATAATAATAGGAACAGTACACATGTTTACGCACCTTGGCTCTCGAACCCAAGGTATATGACCTCGTCGGCCACTATTTTATTCCTTTGCATTTATTGTTCAATTATCAAACGATTCTTATAGAAATGGAGATTTTATCAGCCTCGATAACAAATCGATTGTGTTCAGGGTACGATGTCATGACTTAGTAATTTCGTGTTGTAACATTTGATGTGGTCATAAAAACTGAAATACGATTATTGTTTGGTATGTACTTGCACGTCATTGTTTTTTAGTTATTTTCTAATTCCTTTTTCTTATTTAAATTGAATCCATTTGTTCTCACACTTGTTATAAGCATATAACCCATCAAGTAATAATCTGTTTATTGTACTCAATTTGCGCTTGATAATGGATAAATAATCAATCACTCAATAGAATTTACAATTAGGTATTCATTGTTTTCGAGTAAGTTTTATTGCATTTTTGATAGTGAAAAATTGAAATCGACATTGAGAAAATTCTGAACAAAATATATCATGATATCTCATTTTAATTGTACAAAATAATAATCCTGATTTTTTTTTTATTTTCTTACTTAGTTTAATATTTTAACACATTCACATCAATCTTCTACTATTTGTAATGAACGTCTGGTCTAATTAAATTTTATAATTACAATGTTTTCTACTAAAACCAGAAAATTCTACAATATCAATCTTCATTTTAAATCAACCTTATGAAGATTATTATAAACACGTTCTCATCAGCACCTTTTTATATTTAACGAAGAAAAAAGTATGTAGTTATTACAATAGTCATGTGTAATTATAGATTTACTACGCAGCGTTCGATATGCGAAAGGTTCAATAGCATCCAGTAATGAATAAACATATTTGTCTTTAGATACTTGTATAAATGAATAAATATATTGTAATATATTTTTACAATCTTATTATGCAGTACATTAATTAAATAATTAAGATAAATAAAATAAATCTAAATTAACGATGAATGTTTTGCGCTGGTTTGTATCTAAGAAAAGTGGTATAAAGTAAATCACTTATATTTATTGAATTGAATTCAGTACATATTTCTTAGTACTCTAAGCGTCTTCCGGATAATCAGTAACAAATCTTCTATGTTAAGAAAGAAAATTTCATCTTTCTATCTACAATAAAACGGTTTAAATGACAATTACTCCGTAAGAATACATGTAGAAATTAAAATCGAGTACACACATACCGATTGTTTGGTTGAAATTGACATCCATCACGTACACTTTAAATGATGTTCATATTCATTACAAAAGTTAAACTGACTTAATAAAACTACTCGAACTAGCCCAGAAAATTATTCTTGCAAGAATAATTAAATTATCACTAATTAAAAACTCACTAATTAAGTACTTGCATAAGAGTCAATTAAGATCTTACTAATTTTGTTTAAATTATCTAAATTAAGGAGACACGATGCTTTTATAGATGCAGTAATTAATAGCATTTATTGAGATTTTTTCGATTATTTTTTATAATTAAATATAAGATTCCATCACATATTTTTTACAACTGTTTTTTATAAATAAAAATTTATGCCACGTTATTTAAGCATGTTAGGAACATTATAACAAGGCTCTTTTTATAGTAATTTTTACAGTAGTCTAATGTATTTTTAATTATATTTCATTAGAAATCTTTATATATATTCACATTGTTATGTTTGCACGTATTTGTTAATAACTTTGAGTATGCCCTCTTGCTTTCTACATTTTGATGAGTTTAATTTTGTATTTACTGTATTATATTTGAGGTTTCATTTCTCAAAAAACATAAAAATGATCGAAATTAATAATAAATTAGTGGGTGTAAAGTTGTAGTAGGGTTTCGACTTACAATATTAGTAGCAAAGTAATTAGTTGTGATATTAAGATTTAATTTATATTAAGTATTTAAAAATTTAAAATTTTGCTCGAAGTAGAAAAATTTGAGTCTTAAAAAATAGGTACACCACGCTCTTAAAATATTGTAAAATAGTCAATTTTCATTTGTTTAAATTTCAATTTATATCCTCATTGAATTGAATTACTTAAACATATTATGTAAGGATAACATGGCCAGTTTGTTTGATTAGTACAGTACAGCACCTAGTACACAATTGCAGTACGAGCCAATGTTAACACCAACACACATGATCGGGATTCAACACAAGCGCAACGCGCAAAAAATCTCACGCACACATGGCGAGAGTTTTCAAACAA
Organism: Ctenocephalides felis; assembly: GCF_003426905.1. Taxonomy (NCBI): domain Eukaryota; kingdom Metazoa; phylum Arthropoda; class Insecta; order Siphonaptera; family Pulicidae; genus Ctenocephalides; species Ctenocephalides felis. The sequence goes on along the minus strand of NW_020536999.1, from coordinate 33,330,449 downwards.
AAAATTTATTCACACATGTACATGATGCGGCGCACACAATGTTTGCGTGTGTACAAACAAACACGCACACTTGGAGGCTAGACTCTCCTCTCGTTCTATTGATTTCCCATCAAGAGACGCGCGTACAATGTTAGGGCAGCCAACTCTTATAAAATATTTGAAGAATTATAAATCGGCCAGAACAGACGCGCGACAAAGACCGGTATATCCGTCGTGAGGAGCGCGTGTAAAAAGGGCGACACGATAACTACTAGAGGGGCGAACAGGCACAATGATCATATTTGAATTGTAATTTATGACGAGTTCACGTTGCACGAACGTAATTCCCTTCGTACCCCCCAAGTCCATGGAATTAAATGTTAAATACCTTTGAAACATTGATGGCTCAACAATGCTCTTCGTCCGCTTTATTTATTTAATAGCATTTGTTCGCCGAGGCGGAGACATAAATAATAATATTCTTTAGATGCTTCTATCTACGGGGAATATTTAATTTCAAAATATTTTTAAATTTATATTTTATTTACGATCTATCGTAAATCAACATTTCGTTGAAGTGAGAAAGTTTTTATAGCTTATATTTAATATTAGTGTGAGGACCGCATATTCATTGCACCAACTGCTTGCCCGAGTACCTTTAAAAATTACCGATATTTTTAATAAATTTGCCATCACGACAAAACAAAAATGCATTTCATTAACGCATATAAAAGAGTTAGATAAATTAAAAGTTAAGTTTATAAGAATTTGAAATTTCTATTAGTTCTACATAAAATTGCATAAAAAGCCTTCGGCTATAAATACTTAGCACTCCGAGTGTACACGCATTACAGCTTACACACTTGTGTATATTTATGCCGTAATTGATTCCGAAGCCCCCTTCGGCGGGCCCCCCAAAACTATCAACGTCCCTCTCGCAACCGCACTTCTCACGGAGTGCGCTTCTTCGCTCGCGCGGAGACTGTCGGAGTGCCGACATAAATACAAAGTCCTGTGAAATATATTAAAGCATCGCGGTCCTTCTCCGATACCGGTATCGCTGGATAAGTCTGACGCTCTCGGATCGTCAGCCGGGACGGGAAGAAGTCGGTACGTAAATTGCATACATCAAACAGCTCAGTGTATGCTCGACGCTGAGCCGTGGTTTAAATGCGTGCCTAAGTTGCTAAAAACCACCAAGATTTTTTTGACTTAAGTGTAAAATTTGATTTTTTTATAAATTATAGCGTTTCTTAAATGCGGGTATTCTCAAAGTATCTGACCATCTCAACACATTTCGTGTAATGAAGAATATTTATTTCTGCACTGTTTTAAATTGAGGCAAAATTCATTTTATTTTAAGTTCAAATTTTCAAACAATTTTTCTTTCTAAATTTATACATTGAATATACACATATCCCCCGTTTTACATGGAAAATAGGTTCCATAGAAAACAGAGTAACTCGAAAAAAATCTCTTTTATATGGAAAAACTGTGCTAAACGAAAATCATTATAAACAAGCCGTTCTTGTCAGTTTGTAATATGATGAATAACAAACACAATGGACAAAAAATAAATATTAATATATTTAATATCAAACACATTCATTAAATTAGAGCCTAGCATAGAATGAAAATTAGCAACATCTATTATTCTTTCATTATCACGTAGCCGGTTCAAAATATAAATTTTGGTTTATAAAGAACTTTTATTTTACCCTCCAGCTTTTCATTTTTATCTTTTGTCATTACCGAACTATAAAATTTTATATACATTATAGATTTTGTAAACTCTTTTACTTGCTCACCTTGAATAAATTTACGCTATCAACTAGATATAAACACTAATTACAATGAAAGTTTAAAAACGATAATGCTCTTTCTTTGGGTATTTCAAACAAATTAGCTAATGCACACATAAAATTCAGTTTTGATCATAAAAAAGGGAGTTGTCATTTGTACTACATATTTCAATCTATTTTCTATCATTAACTTCCCGTAGGGCAAGTTATAGTAATCGCAAAAAAATCGAAAATGAACATTTTTGCATTTCTCGACGTTTCAAAGGTTTCTGAATATTTTGGCATACCTTAGAAAAATGGATGTATGTGTGTGTGTGTGTGTATATGTGTGTATGTATGTGCGGATACAAATTTTCGTCGACGATTTCGGGAACACCGATCAACCGATTTGAATAATTCAAAAAACATTTGATTCGTATTGATAAGGAGACGCGCTGATTAGTTTTTGGCGAAGGCAGGTCTAGCCGTTCCAAAGATACGGGGCAAAAAGTGCCAAAAACGGTAACTCAGTTTTTAAGAGAACGGAGCGTCCGATTTTAATAATTCAAAAAAAAAAATTACTTGTATTGACAAGGTGAAGAACCGATCAAATTTTCATAAAGGCAGGTCTAGCGGTTTCGGAGATCTAATGGAAAAAGTAAAAAGAATGCCATTTGGCGGTCAAAAATGATCATTAGACATTTGTACATCAAATTATCAGATATTTTTTAGAGATTTTAACAATAAGTATAAATTTGGTTTACATTCCTATGGGTTCCGTACCAATGTTTACGCGTTAGACGGCGACGCGGCGCTTACGCGCTTTGATATTTCGTCTTTATGCAGTTAAAGTAGTACGATTGCTTTGAAAAAAAGTTTAGATCTTCCAAAATATGTCAAAATAAAGAAAAAAAATTTTTTTGAAAAAGTAATTTTTTCAAGTAATTTTTTGTCCAATTTATAGTTTCTCAAAAATCTTATTTTTTCGAAGTAAAAGTTTTTCAAAAATGTTAATTGTTTTTAAAAAAATTATAATTTTTGGTACGGGAAGTTCCAGCAATTTGCCTTAAGGCACGATGCCTTAATTGCCTTAAGAAAGACAGAATTCCACTTACAGCTAGTTTTTTTTTCTACAGAATAAAGTACAATGCCTCAAAATTATTACTGTTCTTAACATTCTCTACCTCCAAATATAAAATATTTGAATTAAAAAACGTAAAAATCTTTTGGAAGCCTGTTCTCATCTTCTATAGCGATCACGTACTATGCCGAGCTATTGCACTGCTCTCTTGTTATTCTCTCCTTCTACTATTCGAAGCACAAAGGTTCGCTCGTGTTCAATCGGCCTGGTTCGCAGTCATACGTCTCACGCGTCTGCCTAGCCCCGTTCCTTTCGCACGCCGCTATTAGTACGAGAATCACATGTGTGTAATACGCTATGAGCAAGGTAGGAAGTGTGAGAGGGGCGCGGATTTTGATCATTCATAAGTACCATGTCCCACCGAAATGCTTGTAAGATGTTCCAGGGTTGAGAAGTTTGATATTTTGAAGTAAAATAACACAAATTGTGAACCTTGCAAATTTAATCATTATAGATTTAAATAAAATGTCGAATAAACAGAACGAATAAATGTGGTTGACCGTTTTAAGTATTGGTGGAAAAATGCATGCAAATATTCATAAAGATGGTACATGACATTTAAGGATATAGAGAAGATAAATTTAAATATTCATATATTATGTATTTATTATGTAAAATTATTGTATATATCTAAATATTGTTGTTCAGTTATTAATCTATGTAGAGAAATTATATATATAATTTTTAGATGTCATAAAAGCATCTAAGAATATTGAATGCTTTTCGCGACAAGATACAATACGTATACATCAAAATTTTTTGCCATTTACATATTTATCAAATTAATAGTAATGATTATCCCTTTCGCTACGAGAGGGTTTTCCGCAGAAGTGTCGCTCTATTGAGCGAACAGGAACCGAAATGCTTGCAAAACGTCTTAATTTAAGATCCTTCTATCATTATCAATAAAAATGTCTTGAAAAAATAAAAGTTGCGTTTCTAATAATCTGGAAATTACAATAAACATTAGAATTACCAATAGTTTAACTCAGTGCCTGGTGTCCCATGACATTTATACAGGTAGTTGAGTGGATGTCGTCCATGGTCGACACTCTTAGCGAAAGGGTTAAAAATACAAATTTCTTAATAGAAATTCACAGGTTTTGGTAGTATATGAATTAATACTGTCGCCTATTAACAATGCATATCCACTCAGCCCTGTTCTTATGCGGTCTGCACCGGACTGCTTAGTAGGTGTGTGAGTGCGATTCCGAGTTCCGAGCGACCGGGTCAGAGGGATCGATACACGACATACAGGAACAACACTGAACACTCTCTCCTGTATGTGACGTATGTCAAAGTAGGTGCAAGTGTTTCGATGTGTGTGCGGAGTGCGCCGCAACGCTGCGGAAGGTGTGTGGAGCGTCTGCCGATATAGAGATGTCAGGTACCGTATATCGAAGTTTGCAAAATATCAATTTGATGCGCAAAATAGAAATAGAAAAATCGAGGAGAAGCAAAGTTTTCTAAAAGGCTTTTAGTATTTACCTTAAAAAGCCTTTTTGTTAATGTTAGATATTAAATTCAATGCCGAAATTTTATGAAAATGTTATTCATTTTTCAATTAATTGCATAATTGCACAGGCTAATTTCATTAAATATTTTTTACAATTATATACTTGTCCTGAGGGGCCGTTCAAGTATTACGTAAGCACTATAGGGGGCCGTGGGTTGTTGATTTGCTTATTTTGGGTTGACATGGGGGGCAGCAGAGTCTGGATGATGATTACGTCATAGGTAGTATTTTAATTTTTTTACATTAATTGCAAAATGTTTTGCAATACTTTGCTTACTTTTGGTGACAAGGGGGATGGGGGGGGGTAATTAATTGTAATAAATCTGCTCACGTAATACTTGAACGATCCCTGAAGTAAAAATTTTTAAATAATATTTTATTTATAGCTTCAAGTTTATATATATTTCATTATATATCATGCAAATTACATTACATTTTATATATAGAATTCTACCCGCGGATATTTTGTCTGTTATGGCCACAGAAAATAATATAAATAGCAAAAATATACGATGTTCTAATAATTTTGATAAAAGAGTAAAACAAATTAACTATTAAAAAAAATCACATATCAATAATTGCGTTATGGTTAAGAGCAATAACTGTTTTTAATAAAAGAATTACAAACCATTGTTTAAATGCAGAGAAATCTCAAAAAGAAATCAAAGACATCTTTTTAATAATAGTGGTGTTCCTATTTCAGTTATGGGTCGACCAGGCTATAGTTTGGCATGGCGTGTTTGCCATACCAAACTATTTTATATTGCCGATACTTTATTAACTTCCCGTAGGGCAAGTTATAGTAATCGCAAAAAAATCGAAAATGAAAACTTTTATATATCTTTACGTTTCAAAGGTTTCTGAACATTTTGGCATACCTTAGAAAAAATGGATGTATGTGTGTGTGTGTATGTGTGTGTGTGTATGTGTGTGTGTGTATGTGTGTGTGTATGTATGTACGTGTGTGTATGTATGTGCGGATACAAATTTTCGTCGACGATTTCGGGAACACGCATCAACCGATTTCAATAATTAAAAAAAAATTCGATTTGTATTGATAAGGAGACGTGCTGATTAGTTTTTGGCGAGGGCAGGTCTAGCCCTTCCGAAGATACGGGGCAAAATGTGCCAAAAACGGTACCTCCATTTTTAAGAGAACGGAGCGTCCGATTTGAATAATTCAAAACACATTTTATTTGTATTGACAAGATGAAGAATCGATACAATTTTCATGAAGGTAGGTCCAGCGGTTTCGGAGATATAGAGGAAAAAGTAAAAAAATGAGCCATTTGGCGGTCAAAAATGATCATTAGACATATGCACATCAAATTATCAGATATTTTATAGAGATTTTAACAATAAGTATACATTTTGTTAACATTCCTATGGGTTCCGTACCAATGCTTATGCGTTAGACAGCGACGCGGCGCTTACGCGCTTTATATTTTGTCCTTATGCAGTTAAAGCAGTACGATTGCTTTGAAAAAAAAGTTCAGATCTTCCACAATATGTTAAAATAAAGTTTCAAATAAAACTAATTTTTTGTCCAATTTATAGTTTCTCAAAAATCTTATTTTTTCGGAGTAAATTTTTTTCAAAAATGTTAATCGTTTTTAAAAAAATAATAATTTTTGATACGGGAAGTTCCAGCAATTTGCCTTAAGGCACGATGCCCTAATTGCCTTAAGACAGAATTCCACTTACAGCTAGTTAATTTTTCATTTTCACATCTCTATTTTCCAAAGTGCGCGAGGACTGCCGGTGTAGTATGAGTGACCGAGTAATGTGCGTAGAGCGAGAAAGCACCAATATGAGGTGTTTAGTTGGAACGAAGAAGACGGAACTTTGCATGTATCGGGTAGTTGCGTGCGTGAGCATTGGGAAGAAACGTGAGCCGGCATCGGGAAGCAGCAAGTGCTTTACAGGCCTTTGAACTGGCATACTAGATGAACAAAAATTCGGCAGATAGATACTTTTTGTAAAAAAGTTATAATACAAATATAATTATGAGAAATGCTGATGGAGTTTAACCATTTATCTCAGCCATAAATTAACTATAGAGTTTCTAATTCCGTGCGACAATTGGTCAAAATTTCACGCGGATATATTTAACATAATATCGCAAAAAATTAAAAACCTAGGATATAATATTTATTTTATTGGTAAAATAGTTGAACTGTAATGTATAACCTGCTCTTTTTTTAAAAATTTCGATTATATATTGCTGCAAACTTTACATTTAAAAAAAATCAATTAATACACAATTTATACTAAATTCTTGAAGTACTTGTAATTATAAATCTATAAACCTAACTATTAAATAAGGGATCGTTCAAGTATTACGTAAGCAGATTTATTACAATTATTTACCCCCCAACCCCCTTGTCAGCAAAAGTAAGCAAACTCTTACCCCCTACCATGCTTACGTAAACATTTTGCAATTAATGTAAAAAATAAAAATACTACCTATGACGTAATCATCATCCAGACTCCCCTGTCGCCCATGTCAACCCAAAATAAGCAAATCAACAAACCCCCCGCCCCCTTATAGTGCTTACGTAATACTTGAACGGCCCCTAATCATAATTGCTATAACTTCTTCACGTTTGATACCATTGTCCTATTCCATTATGAATGTTCGAAGCCAACTTAGTATTGATGAGCTGACAGGTGTGAGTGAGCTTTCGGGGACCTTGCAGAGCGTCGCTTTTCTGACACCACCGCGAAGGCAAGGGCGCAAGGCGGTATCGTTCGGGGAGATTATTAAGTATTGAGGATGAACCAACGTATGGGTTGCACCGAAGAGTTTCAGGTTAAATATTAAATATCTGGCAAATGGTGGGGCCTGATTTCCTTACCTTTATGGGCAAGGATTTTATTTGCAGTGAGATTGTGATTGAATAAATTTATAGATAATTTGTAGTGTAGTATAGAATTGAATCTAAGCTTTACAAGTGTAATAACGCCCTCGAATACAAAATATTCATGTATTCTAAAAATAATAAAAAAATGATTTTAATATAGATTTAAACCATTTATTAAACTATGTATATTATCTAAATTACATATGCATATTGTTTTTATTGATAGGTGTGATCGTGCGTAATAATATATACGTGGCTATAAAAGTGCTACAATATTGCCAAGAACCAAACATGATGAAAACCGATTGACCTTGAGATTTTTAAATGGTACCAGTAAAATTGTATAATATGAACCATTTATTTAATAAATTAACATTAGGGCTAATTAATAAATTATTAAGACAACAATATAATTATATTAGAGCAATTTCTTATATACAGTAGAACCTCAATTAACCGGACTAATTGTTGTCGATAGGCACTCGGATAATAAAAAATCCGGATAATCAAATGTATAAATAATAATGTTGTGAATTTATTAAAAATAACAAATCCATACATATATATGAACGAAAACCAATGTTTTTTAAGAAATTAACAGTTCCTTATGTATATACATACATATATTCATATATACTGCAGCATTAAACATGCTAAAATTCCTATTGTAGGTATGGACATACATATAAATTTGTCGCGATTGGTAGTCCGGATAATCGCAAATCCATATAACCGAGGTCCGGATAATCGAGGTTCTACTGTAACTTAAATATCAATATAGACCCAAATGATTATACTAATTATCATCCTTAGTCACCGGTAATCAATGAACCATAACATAAGCTAAAAATATTTTAGCACAAATATTAGGTATATTAATTACTTATTAGGAGTTTTTAAAAATGATAACGAGATATTTTTAATGTATAATGTTTGAAATATTATCTTCAATGCTATCCTAAGCAGTGTTAAATGTGCAAGCAATTATCAAATTTAATATTTGGATAATTATTTCAGTTCAGAAGTTAATAAATATTTAGGAGCTTTTGAAGCAATTTAATAACATACGTTTTTGACGTTTATAAAAAATGACATAAATGAAATTTAAATTTTTAATTTAGTGGTAAAATGATTTTCATGCAAGCAGTAGAATTTAATTTATTAATGCTACTATAAAAATTATACACGTATATTAAAATTAATTAAAGTAAATTATGCACGTACAGGAACAACAAATAGATCCTTTATATTAATTTCCTTCAGAAAATAAACTACGGACTGATCCTTAAGAAGGCAGAGTGTAACTTTTATAATTTGCATGGCTATTTTTACACAAAACACGTTGTCATAAAATGACATGTCACTCGGCACAAGTTATGCCACCAGGCCATCAATTGCAAAAATTATCGGACCGATCGTGGAAATTGTAGAACACGCGTACCTACCCCGCGGAAAGTGCCAAACTCTCTCTACGTGCCGCTTGCCGCTTGCCGTTGGCCGGTTGCGGCTCGGTAATTGAAAATCTATATCCGGGGTGCCACAGAGTAGTCGCACGCGAAAGGATGGCGGAGTGAAAAAAGCGAATAAATAAAACACGAATATGACGCAGCGGCACCTCTATCCTATTCTCCCCGCATACTGCCAGTCCGCCCATTTGGCGATATCTATGTAAGGGTATATCGAAAATAAGGGTTGTATCTTAATTTTATATCAGGAGTTGATACTACTTATCAGTATAAAGAATAATTTAAGTCACGCATTCGACGAAGAATTTTCAATGTTCCAAATATTTCTCTTTACGATTTATAAATAGACATGTTATCTCTAGAAAAAGTTAACAAGTATATTTGGGTTTTAAATAAATGAAAATAAACTGGTAAGCTCAAATTGCCTCTGAATCTCAACTGTAAAATAACACACAGTTCTAAAAGATGTTTCAAAAATAAGCTCTTTAAGGGGCACAACTAGTGTAACCGCCTAAAAAAAGGTGATTTTTGGAAATTTATATTAAAAAAACTACTTTATCAATCATTTCAAAATTTTAGGCATATATTTATACATGTTTTAAGAATACATAGTACAATTTTTGAAGAAAAAAATTAAATATTTTTTAAGTTATCGTCGATGTCCAACGGCGCGTCAAAAAAAAGGCCCTTCACTGCTGCAGTGATTCCGGCCTTCTACGTGGATGAAATTTACAAAAATTTTTTTCGTTAAACTAGATAATATTGTCTGTAAAATGAACTACGATAAAGAAAAAAAATCAAAAATTGACAAAATAACGGCGTTTTTTAAAAAAAAAGTCGAATTTTACCCAAAATTTTGGTCGTTTTTGGACTGCCATAATTCGATTTTTGATCCGATCAAAAAATCGATAGTTCATTTTATGAAGAACTATATATGAAATATGTAAAAAAAATTGATAGTGATCGGATCATTTGTTTTTGAGTAATCGCTGCAGCAAATTCGGAAAATGCTGTTTCGAGAAAAACGCGTGTAAAGATTAAATGATCGTTATACTATATACTATAGATATACACTTTAAATGGCTGTAACTCAAAAACTATTTAAGATATCGATTTAAAATTTTGGTATGTTATTTTTAAAGGTATAACCTATCAAAATATGGAAAAATTGAAAATTCGGTTTTTTGAAAATTCCACACTAGTTGTGTGCCCCTTAAAGTTTGTGTTTACTTGTCAAATAATATCGATATTTTATTATATTCTAATATTTTGAATATTCTTTCCAAAGATTAGAAACCAAATAAAACTGTTCTATAAATTTACTTCATTCATTTTGCACAGCGCATCATCCCATGCTTTATCAAAATTATAAATTATTTCAATTTCAGTCGATTTGTAAAATATTCATTTGCCTGCATCGCGATGAGTTATTCATAAAATGCGCGCTAATATATTATTAATACATCATTATTATTAATACGTCATTATGTCAATATTTTGCTATATCCGGCATAAATCTCACACAAAATTTTATTTTTTACACAATCTAAAATTCATGAATTAAAGTATTAACGGTCAGCATTTTAATGCAAACGGAATAATTGATACAGCGTGACATGTCAATCGCTCAACTTTACTGAAAATGCGTTGGTAGATCGATATGAAAATGTAGATTGTTTCACTTGAAACAAGAAATTTACATATTATTTGAATAAACTAAATAGTACAGATTTTATATTATCATAGTTTACTTATTACACAAGAATTCTTCGGAATTTAGCTACAATGCGTAAGAAGTCATTGACGTAATTTAGTAGCGGAATTCTTATAAAATGATAACAAAATTATTGATATGTAGCATTTATAATATACACATAAAATGGTATTTAGTATTAAAATATAATTTATAATAAATATGTATTATAAAATAAATATTAACAAAATAATCAATTTATTATAACAAACAGTCTTGGAAATAACATTTCATCTAGCTTTATATTATTATTATTATGTAGAGATGGTTTTATGGAAAATGCATTATATTTGACAACCTCTGAGATAGCTTGCAGACAAATATATTTTGTTGCAATAAACATTGTTCTCGGCATGGTGCTTGCTTGCGCCATAAAAGGGGTGCACGGCTAAAGAATTACTCATTCGCGCATTCACTAATAAGACTTATAGGATACGGCAATAAACGTAATGCCTTCCCACGACGAGAAAGCTTTGATTGCACCTATATTACTTATGCTAAAAGACGAAACACACACGCAAAAAATATTTATTATAATTTAATTGGGAAATTTGTAAAATTAGTAATATTGTGAGAATTATTGAGATATTTCTAATTGGAAATATAGAGAAACAGTAAGGATCAGAAAAATGATAATATTGCATAGAATTTATTATATAGGTAGTTTATCTCAAGAAAATATTGATATTATTATTATCTACAGGTTATAAAAAATTCAATTAAAATACAAAATAAACCTTTGTTTAATTGTCCGAAAACACCAAACTAAAAATTTTATAACCGAATGGTGTCATAAATATTTCAGACACCTGTTGCATTTTGAATAAATACAATTCAACATGATTTTGAGAGGCAGAAAAAATTTATACCTGCTAAAATCATTATCCCTTGACTGCCCTTCTACGATTTAATTATGGCTTAGAACTTTTAGAACGCATTCCGCCAAAGAGTTATAACAACAACATAAATGACTCTTGTAGTTAATTATCACCCAAAATTTAAATTAACACAATTGTAAATTCCATAGATTTTTATCTTATTTTACCTTCTGAAATCTTGGTAAAAAGGGCCAAACAATTACACTTCAGTGTAAATCTAACAAAATATAATTCTAGAAGTATATAGTAAATTTATACAGGCAAATAATTTATGTTGATATCAAATGATTTTTAGCCATAAATTTGGTATAGCAAAGATGCAATTATTGTGAATATTACAAAAAAAACTTAAATTTTAATAAATATTTTTAACTTTCAGTATCCCACAACTCAAATAACAATCTTGAAAGAAACTGCATCCCACAGCTTCTTACACGTTCGTACTACGCAAAATTTTGCGTTTTTCGAACATTAAAGCCAACTAACACAACGCTTTGATTATTACTAACGGCTCTGTGATTTCAATTGTTCAAAAACATGAATCACAAACAACTAAGATAAATTATTAATAGATAAGCCCATTTATGTTTTGCAACTGAAAACACACCTATGAGAGAACGACGTACGTGTAGGTCTATCGAAGTGTAAAAACGTTTAAAACCTTGCATACGATTAGTATCAATACATAACACTGATGCATAGAATTACAATTAATTCCATTTGTTTGTTAAGTTATTAGGTAAGAACATTAATCAAAATGCTAGGAAATGCGTTGCAAGAATATGATTCACATTTGTATTTTGCTGCAATAAATAGGTAGATAATACACCTCCAAATAAAACCTTCTTTAGAAGAAAACAGAAACTACTAAAATTCAATTAAATTTAGAAGCAGCAATATTATATAAATCAAAAAATGTATGGGAGATTCAATGTTTGTTGAACATAGTTCAACCCTGTTAAATTTTTTTATCATCGTATAGAGCAATATCGATCTACATATTTTATTGGCACTTGAAACAAAGTGTTTTCATACAAAACATTGAGTTACTACTATTTATATAAAGTGTATTTCTTTCCAGATATTCAAGTCACATTACAATCGTATTGGTGCTATCAAATATCCATGCGAAACCATTGGTGGAATGAATGGGTGAAATACTAGATTTTATTTATTATAGGACACCCAAAAACACATACTATATACGTATGTGTGTGTCGGTGGGTGTAATATAATAAATAATGAATAATAAAAATATTAAAAATGCCGCAATCTCCAAGATCGTCTTGCACTGATCTTTTTGACCTCCTGATATCTTCAACACACCCGAATAGAAATCATGAATAAAAATGAATAACGACAAACCAGACACTAGACATATTACAGACTAGATAGTGTTATTCTTTTCAGTAACCAGTTTAATATATTGTCTGCTAAAATGTTAGGTAGAATCAATAATTAATTTTACTAGTTTAAATTGTTTCGAAGTGAAGTCACGTAGAGAATGATATCCTTAAAACGCAAGAACGCACTCTTACATTAAAACGTTAAGTAATTTACACTAAAATTTAAAAAAAGCTTAATTATGTATTTTGAAGTACATATGTTATGATAAAAATGAAATGAAATGAATTGAATTCAATTTAATTCGGGGTTCATTTATACCCTACCTAATTACTAAGCTAATTTTCATTAAATTTAGATTCCTACTACCTCTAATTAAAATAGTATCTAGTAGAAAAATATTATTCGACGCAGGCGACTGATTAGAAAAAAACGTAATTTTGATTTCATCAATACAAATTAATAATGTACTTGGCTCTTGAAATGATAGTAGTGTTCTTTAGTCACAACATCGCTACCTCGCCTAAATATTGAAGTGAGTCAAATTAGGTCGTTAATTATAATTGGATTTAAAAACTGAAGTATCAAATATATTCTTTGATAAAAGTTTGTCTCGACCTGAGTATGCATATAAATAAATTAAATCGTGTATTATCGATTCCGAAGCGGGCGCCACTGGACCGTGCACGCAATGTAGGATATATCGGGTTGCTCTAGCATTCGGGTTTCGCATATCGCATGATGTATGGCACAAGTTATTGCTTTATGATGTATCGAATGCATTTGACGATGACAAAGTTGTATGGGTTACGCCGCCAGCACTACGGATCCATAGACAAAGCGCTATAAGGTATTTTAAAATTCATTTGATTGTAAATTTAAAAAAAGATACAGGTATAACATTAAGCGTCAATATATCTATGTGTTTCTAACAAGCTCATAGTCTAATCGTACACACCCACTCATGAAACTTTTGTGATCATCCCTAATAATTACAAACTAGGCACTCAATTTCTGTTCTAGTCAAAGCCAACGAGTAAAAATTTCAATTAAATTGTTATGTATTACATTAAAGCTCAAACATGGGTGAGGCAAAAAAGACTAACTGAACTTTTACCCTAGTAAAGGTGTAAACAATGACAAAATAGTAATTTTTAAAGTAAATTAAGTTAAAAAAGCAATTTTACAAGAGATAAATTAAATGAATAGTTATTACAACTTTGCTGATGAATATTGCTGACAAAATACCAGATCAAGCTTATGTACAGTGTTCTCTTTGTGAAAAATGTACTCATGAAATTTATATTTTGCCTTGGTTGAATAATATATCTATTATTTCGTGAAATCCCTTTAACATTAAAAATAACATATTGGATCAGTTTGCCCCCTGGACGTCCGATTTTACGCCGCCTGTGGAGATAACAAAAACCAGGTGACAAATTTTTGAAACACAGCAAATAAAACACATTTCAATAATGATGAATTAGATCAGACTTTTACTGAACATAGTAGTGTGTATGTATGGATACAAATTTCCAGTCACGTTTTTGGGATCAACCGATTTGAATGATTGTTTGTTTGGTATGTGTTTTTTGTCTAAAATCAAATTGGGCCTTTGTGCTCCGCCCTATCCTATACATGATAATAATATAAACAAGATGCCCACATTTCAACATGTAACTAAATTTCTTATATTTCTTATGATGCCCTTCGAACCAATATTGCTTTCACACCGTACAATGAATTTCCATCAAAACCAAAGCTCGAATATTCAATTATATCTAGTTGTATATTGTTAACTAGTTGCATATATAAACACCACAAAAATGTCAAATTAAAAAAACAAATATTTTCTGGTGTATCATGCCATTTATTCCCACTAAGTCTCCTATTATGGCCCAGGTTCGCGACTCGATCTATCTATATAATACAGATAGATGCGGGTTCCGCTCTACGGTAGGCATAGGCAGTCAGACAGGAATATATTTATATGTTTCGACGATTTACATATATAGTGTATTGCTAAAAGATAAGGATCGATTTTCCTTGCAAACTCTAGATATAAATATTATTCATAAATCAGATTATTGAAAGAATTTGCCTGCCAACGGTTTATAATGACACATAATGTACTCTATTTAGAAGACAAGAATAAAATGAAGTAAAATAATAACATTTAAAGAAGCAAAACCTTCTAAAAATAATCGTTTAATTCTAGCAATTAAAATCTCACAATTAGATAAGCCACATAATATTCTTGAAATGTGCTATTAAATCGTATTATTCAATTATATTTAATTTTAATAATTTTCTTACATTTACGATATATGATTAGAAGATGCTCAATAATATGCAAGTAGATGAAGCTTTATGTAGAGACGGTTTTAAACAAATTATCTTTCTGGAATAATATTTCTAGATTTAATATAATTTAACAAATATATAAGGAAGCATAACAATATAATGCTAATCTTTTGCTTTCTTTTAACTGTTCAAAATATTTTAATGCTGCATGTTGCAATACCCCAAATTTATCATTCAATTGTATTTTTTGTGTGTTTAGCCTTGCTATTGATTGGCATTCGTACGCCAATGAATTTCGATATATCGGAATATCGAGTTATCTGAATAATTTTCAGCCACGAAACACACATAGTCTCTCATTGGTATCTTTTGATAATTCTATAAATACCTGTATTGAATTTGAGCACTTAACTTTTGTAATGTACACGCAGAGAGATAGCTGCAATATGGGAGCGAGCGCAAAATGCTAATATTTTTATAGTCTTCTGATAATAATGCGAAATAACTGGTGCCATATGTATACAAGTCATGTGATGTTAATATAAAAATAAATAATTAACGCAAAATAAGATGGTAATTTTATTTTATCGAATATACACTATCAAGTACACCAGTGGAATTAACTTGTGAATGATTATATTAAAAAACTACATTTTTAGTTTACATCAATTATTTACTTTACGTCAATTCAATTCAATAATAATAAATTAATATAATTTGAGATAATTAAAATAATAAAAGTCAATCTATTTCGTGACTATCGATATTACTAACACATGCCATCAATAAAAGTTCAACATTCTTCGATTAGTAAACAGGAAATTGAAGAAAACAAAATCGTTTCACATGATTTGGAAAGTTACGAATCTCACAAATAGTGGGCAAAACAAATTTCTGTTTAGTTTAAAATTAAAAAAACCTCGTTGAGAATATATACATACGAGTATATCAGAATTCTTTTGTTCGAGCAGTATAATGGCAGAGCGCATTTGAATATGAAAAATGTTAATTCCTTATTGAGCAACTGTTACTAATTATAATTAAAACTTCTTTTATTAAAATAATTTTGCTTAGCATGCCAGCAAAGATACACATATACATTAGACATTGGTAAAGGCATACATATGCATTACCCCGGGATATTATATTACATGTATAATTCAAAGAATATGTATATTAAACCGGGCATAGAGAGTAAATATATTCAAAATACATACGTATGGATGTACATAATTTACAAAGCTATTCTTATTGCTATTTTATTAACATAAAATTCTCTGAACTGAAACGAAACAGAATACTCAATATGCATATATATCATTTTGATGATTTAAATATAGAAGAAAACAGTACTTAGCATACTTTGGATACCATGAAAGTGTATATTAATGATGTTATTATGTGCCGTTTCAAAATAAATAACGCGCATAAATAAAATTGTCAAAACAAAATTTGTTGATGATAATTCAAATTCAAATTTTATTTAAAAGTAAAAATTATATTACTTTCTCTATATATTTGTACACTTTAGGACCTTATTGAATTATATGCTAGTAAAACAAAGTAGTTACATAATAGTACATAATAAGGTTATATTTTAACCATCGACTTTTCGGGTCCTAAATACTGAATGGTATAAGGAAAAGAGACTTGAAGATATAATTGTATGTAGATTTTTTGAAAGAGAAGATATTGCTAATTAAAAAAATATTACTTTACTTGTTTTTCTTGAAAATTAGTATGTGATTTGTTGTAAATCTTCTACCTAGTCTTTAATTTTTTAAATAAAATTGAATAATTCAAGTGTGAGATTAAAATATAAATAGATGATATATATATACATATATATATGATATTCAGTTTTCAGGGCAATACATCAATTAAAAAATTTGTATGACTTTAAAACATTTTTATTTTTTCCATACGTTTCGACACATAGTTTTGTGTCATCTTCATGTTCTAGTAAATCAAATTATTCATTTAATTTACATTTAAAGTGACAAGAATTGGTTTCATTGTGCATTGTGAACAATTATAATTAGGAAATAATTAGGATTATTACAATTACATGTAAGTTCATACCATATCACTTCTTATATATTAGTTTTAATTAATAATTTTATCTGTACCTTCAAAATAGAGTCCACTGAAGATGACACAAAACTATGTGTCGAAACGTATGGAAAAAATAAAAATGTTTTAAAGTCATACAAATTTTTTAATTGATGAATTGCCCTGAAAACTGAATATCACATATTTCAACATCAAAATTATATAAAAAATTTAATATATATATATATATATATATATATATATATATATATATATATATATAACTTATAGTAAATTTTTGAAATAGTCTCTAATTTGTGCTATGGATAAATAATTTATCTTCGCAAGTACGTGAGACGAACTAATGGAGGACGGAGAAAGATAAATGCACAAAAGTGCATATTGCAAATATTTAAACCCAATAGCCGGTATTAAGTGTGATTGGAGTGTTTTTATTTCGCGGCAACAATTAAGTGTTGATTGCCGTTCGCGCAGCGGTATTTGGCTGATCGGAATGTGTGCCGATCGCGTTGTAATTATTTTAATCATTTTAATTATTCCGGTTTCCATCTGCCCGACAACGGATGAATATTCAACACATTATTATAATAATATCGGCTGGTTGTGGTCATATATACAATTCTGGTAATAGTCTAAGAGCCAGTGAACTATTTGACTAACCTGTTTTCACAAAGCCAGAAATTTTTTTAATGATATTTTATTATCGGCCCATTAAGAAACTACCATTCTGGCAGTCATTCCGCGGTTGCGTCATCATCCCTTCAATTAGTGAAAATGTAAAAAAAACTGTTTTTATAACTTGCTCGCACAAGGCTCAAATTTTGAGGGTGTCTTCTTTTAACTGTTCAGAAAGCATATGTAAAAAGCCAGCCCATTCTGACGGTTGCAAGGGTCTGCCAGACGAGTACATAATAGTCACGACGCGCAAGGGTGTGGGCGCATTGCCATACATAATTGACTAATACCCTTGTATTTGAATAATTAATACGCCATTTTAAAGGTCATTTTGAAAACATCCGTTATACCAAACTTCAACTTTGTATCTCACCTTATGGCCGAGATATCATTGAAAATATGCCAAAGTGGCCCCTTTTTCAAACTCAATTTTTGGCGTAACCATAAAAGATATCGAAAAAAAAATTACGTGATTCTACTCATATTGGCTTAAATCACATAATGTATAGTAATATATGCTAAATAATCCTTTATTATTAGCTAAAAAGGATAAAATAATTTTTCAATTGATGTTTTCGGATAGTGTGTTTTGTTTAATTACTTTATTATTAGCGTTATTTAAAAGCTTATTGTTTTCTCTTTTAGTACTGCAAATATGGTTTAAATCAAATTTGTGGAACACATTGAAAAATTGAAGAAACCAGAACCAGTACACCCGCGCGTAACGCATCGCACATCCGACCATGCGGGCTACTATTAGCGTTACGCGCGCGTGTACTGGTTCTGGTTTCTTCAATTTTTCAATGTGTTCCACAAATTTGATTTAAACCATATTTGCAGTACTAAAAGAGAAAACAATAAGCTTTTAAATAACGCTAATAATAAAGTAATTAAACAAAACACACTATCCGAAAACATCAATTGAAAAATTATTTTATCCTTTTTAGCTAATAATAAAGGATTATTTAGCATATATTACTATACATTATGTGATTTAAGCCAATATGAGTAGAATCACGTAATTTTTTTTTCGATATCTTTTATGGTTACGCCAAAAATTGAGTTTGAAAAAGGGGCCACTTTGGCATATTTTCAATGATATCTCGGCCATAAGGTGAGATACAAAGTTGAAGTTTGGTATAACGGATGTTTTCAAAATGACCTTTAAAATGGCGTATTAATTATTCAAATACAAGGGTATTAGTCAATTATGTATGGCAATGCGCCCACACCCTTGCGCGTCGTGACTATTATGTACTCGTCTGGCAGACCCTTGCAACCGTCAGAATGGGCTGGCTTTTTACATATGCTTTCTGAACAGTTAAAAGAAGACACCCTCAAAATTTGAGCCTTGTGCGAGCAAGTTATAAAAACAGTTTTTTTTACATTTTCACTAATTGAAGGGATGATGACGCAACCGCGGAATGACTGCCAGAATGGTAGTTTCTTAATGGGCCGATAATAAAATATCATTAAAAAAATTTCTGGCTTTGTGAAAACAGGTTAGTCAAATAGTTCACTGGCTCTTAGACTATAAGGATATAGAGCGCAGTAATGCATCGCTAAGTTTCCAAATATTCGGGAAAAAGTAAAAAACTTGGCGTTTAAAATGGTATTGGAACGTCAATAAACTTTTTTTAAATCCAGATAAATTTTTAATCCTGATGAAATTGTTTGCAAATATTTCGGACAAAAAACATTTTTCCTCTACTAGCAACCGTATCATTCGCAATTCTAACAATACCCGCTCAAAGTTATTGCCAATATTTCCAAACCTGGTATCTTTACAATTATATTCACCAACATCACACAAAGCGCAACAATAGCAATAAAAAATAAATAAATAAGCACACATAATATATTTAATAATAAATAACTATTATACATACACATAAGCAACAATGGACGAGAAGATGAACAGCGGTGGAGCTTTAAGAAGAATGTGTGCGCGAGATTATAAATTGCCCAGACGAGCGGTTGCTTTGTGTGCGTGAGTTATAGAGAGATGATGCTATGCCGTACCGGGTGTCTATATAATTCAGAGTCGCAATTTTCGGTAATTCGCGTTGTAAATTACAGAAGATTTCGTATGAAATTACTGTAATACAACCCTGCCATCATGGACGAGAGACCTCAACCAGTCTAAAGATTTCAATAGACCAGAGTTACTTAAACTGTTGAAAAGTCTTAGATTTAGTTGAAAATAGACTGATGTTTAACTATTTGAAAACGCTATATTGCGTTGAAACTCATTTTATATTTATAACTTTAAATAAATAAAGTTTAAAAATATAAATGCACATAATGGTTTGCACTGTCTAATTATAAAAATGTATTGCACACATCCGCGGATGCATTTCATCAAGTTATAATGCCTTCGCATAAAATAAATCGTTTTCAATATATACATACTTGGACTTGCAACATTCGTTCCAAGTATAAAGTGAAGCAGATAGGTACTATACAAACCAACGTGCGATTAAAAAACCTAGATTTTTAATATTTATTTTAATCATACTTCACTAAACTAGAATCTGCAAATAATGCACTAAAACGCTTTTTCTATTACGAGTGTTTACTTACATCATATTCCGTGTGTCACGAAATACTCGCTTCCATTTATCTCAGTTAATTAAACCATTCTGAAATAAAGTAGCTGCAGTTTTTCATAAAATTATAATTAATGTATTACTTATATAATTAATTTAAGTCATAGTCATTATTAAGGACACGGAGAATGTGACAGAATTATAATAAATGAATATATCGCAACATTCATTAGGAATAATAAGTGGCATATTTCACAAGGTTGCCGTGTGGATGCAGTTAATGTATTGCAGGTGACTTCTAAAGATTATTGTTTGTATAATCGTGCTAATAATCTTTACATAGATGCAAATATATATATATATATATATATATATATTAAACATTTTATAAAAATCGAAGGTGTATTTAATAAAAAAAAGTCATATTCCCAATAATTAAACAAGTGGCAGATGTAAGCAGATGTAAATAATTGGTAAAAAAACTCTACAAAGTAAATTATATATATATATATATATATATATATATATATATATATATATATATATATATATATATATATATATATATATATATATATATATATATATATAGACAACATAGATTGATATCTATAATACTGTTCAATACAAAAACACTATATATGGAACATCTGTTCTTTCCATTAAGTATTTTATTACATTGTCATTATATTTCTCGCAGAGTTGTATTCTGAGGATCATACATAAAATCCTGTAAAATATGTGTGCTGAAAATCACGGTGAATTGGAATCCATTGTGTCGACAGAACGCATCTACAAGCGAATTCCTTCATCAAAGCGAACCAGGTACAGGAAGATAATCGGCAAAAAATCGGCTAAAGGTTTACAACACGAAGAAGGAAAGAAGACTCACGTTAGATAACATTCCTTAGCTGTTCAAGAAGACAAGAAAAACTATGAAAAAAATTTTGAATTGAAAAGGTATTTTATTTCATTAATTACTGATATATTCATATACTAAATGACCATAACAAAGACATACTTATAAAAGCATAAATAATAAAATATTTTTAATTATCCATGTAGTCTATATACTGAAATATCGAATAAAGATATGATATGAGAGATATGAACAAAACAAATAGTATTTTACATTATTTCTGCATACGATTTTTTATTACAAGAATGAGCAGCAGCACACGTACCCTTGCTAAAACTTAATCACTGAAATTTAATTTCGATAAATACGTTATAGCGATATAGAAATATTTTATAAAAAATCCCGTAACTAATTAGGATACAAAATTGAATATAATGATGATATATCAATCAAAATGTCACATTTTATTAATTCATTTTTTAGTTATTGACATCCGAACGCCAAGAACCCCAATAATTTCCGCATCAATAACGGTACATAAAGATTTCAAATTGAAAATTTGAAACGGGCTGTATCACTGCAACTACGTTAAAAAAAATACATATCCCTCGGATTTTTATTTGAATAGTGCTCCTAAAAGTATGATGCGCATATTTTTCCGAAGTTTTAGATTTAAATATAGGTAAATTCCTTAAGTGATCTCTTCGTAGAATAATGGAAGGCTTAGAAAATTTGCTCATTCTAGCACCGATAGCAAATATTCCTAAAAATTATTTATTTCAGTAATCAGTATGTTTTAAAAACTTAAAGTAATATACGTGAAATACCAAAAATAAATGAAACTGATAAGTTTAATACCAAAAGCAAACTTTTGCTAATAAACAGCAACATTGCAATGGTATATGTACTAGTATGTGTAGTTAGGATCTGAGCCACAAAATACAAAACAATTAGCTGAAAAAACGTATAACATATGGATGATTTTTCAAAGTCTATCTTCTGGTATATATAAACAAGTGTATAAAAAATAAATAACTCCAAATATTAAATAAAGATAAATAGTTATCGCATTTGAAAACCTTTGGGATCCACTCAGTTGTACCCACTGACGGACTGACTGAGGCTGTTCAGAACATTTATTTGAAAAGGAACATTTTGTGCCAGATCACGATGCCAAAGCAACGAATGAAGGCCCGAACGGTCTCCGCGGGGAATCTCTTGGCAGTGGTCTAAAAAAATATACATCGTAACTCAACGTCCGTTTTTGTTAGCATCGTTTCTCTTGCACTCCCTCAATATCTCCATCACTTCTTTTAAAAAAAATTATCTCTAGCATTAGAAAACTCAAAATCCTTGGTTTGGGTAGCCGTCCTTAAAGCAAACCGTTGACGATAAGCAAAAAATTGCTTGTTTTTACTGAGAAATAGACCCCGGTTGGAATAGATAAAAACTTGAAACTTATTGAGTGCATTGTTTCATTGCATTTCACGATTTCATTGCTACTATTTCATATAGTTTATATAAAATATAAACCTAGAAAATTTTGTTTAATTCTTCCCAAAAGCTCGTTTTATGCAACATTTTTTAATCTCTCAACTGTTATTATTTCATCAAGTTGAATCCACTTAGGATTTTAAACTATATATTTGTAAATATCTCGACCTCCAACATTTGAACAATAAATGATATCTTCTCTATAAATTCAAATACTTCTAAGTATCTTCTCAATACCTAAAACCCAACCATTGTATATTATCAATATGCATTCAAAAACATAGTAATTACACTATTAATTTATTAGATACGATCATTAAAAATTTCTTCCTGAATATTCCAAGGAGAGGCTTCGTTCATTAGCGATAATATATAGACATCTAAGATCGATAATATGCAAAGCACAAGTACCCATTGCAGCAATAATATATTTAAAGAGCAAATATATAACTTTAAACCGGTACATAGTACAAAAGTTTATCGACAAAGCATCTAGAAAATAAATATTTTACTAAAGAGAATAAATTTAAAATAATTAATAATTATAGTAATAATAAGATAATTATAAGTATACAATAATCAACGCACTATAATTTTCATTGAAGGCTTTGCTTTCGAGTTTTTGACTCTGAAATGACTTGAAAATCATTTATTTTCAAATGATTGGAAACATTTACACATACTGATCAAGCAATTTTTAGTGATGCCTTTAAGGTTTTAAATAATCAAGTAAAAAGTTTTATTTACAAAGATTCTTAAAATTTGTCCTAATATATCTAATAAAAAATATATTGAACTTTTCATGTTGAGCTGATTTATTTTACATTCATGCAATTACATACTGTAAATAAAAAAAAAATTTCTTAACTTTTGAAAATTTATTATCTTAATTTAGAAAACATTAGAGTTGTTTATTTTCATATGTTACAAGTATATATCAAATTTACAATATAGAGAAAAACACAATTGCCAACTCACCGCCCAAGAAGAACTGCTAACGCATTCCATACTAGAAATTCGAGTTCACATTAATCATAAATATTTATTAAACATAAAACTGGTAGAAGACCATAATCTTTAGTTGTCCCATCCCTCGTTTCTATGTGCTTAAGTTACTTTGTATGTTGACGGTAACGTAAAATCATTTAACCACTGGACTTTCGACGATTTAACAAACAGTTTATGTGTTAATGGCGTTCTGAATCATTAACTATAATATTTAATTACATATTTATCTTGAAATATTTAGATAACTTTCTGCAGCACTAATAGCTAGATTGTTTAGATAAGTTTAGGAATTGAAGAAATTTTAATAGATAAAACTAAATGAATAAGGATTATTTGAAAAGGTTTATGCTTGATTCTTTGCGTAGAAGTTTAGAGATAAAAATATTAAAACATAATACAAAAAATCAGATAATTATCGGTTAGGTAACAAAAAATATCTCGAGTAAAGTAAGAGTTGGTAGTTGTAAAAGTGCTTCACATTTTTTTGAGTTTCTGTTTTTTATACCCACATAATTTAAGTTGGAAACTGATTAAAATTACTCTTAATCTAAACATAAAATTTTTGCTCATACTACGCTATAACCTACTCCATTTAATTGAAAACGAGTTTCTACCGTGCTATTAAATAAATATAAAAGGACTATTAAACATATAAATGTCTGTAACACAAATATATTATAGATTATTTGCTGTGTATGTTAAACAGATTCAATAAGGTATAACAGCTTGTCTGACCTGTTTATCATTTTGTGTAATTAATCTGTTTTACAAACTCATGCATCAATATAAATCAAATAAGCTTATGCAACTTATGCTCACTTCGGACAAGTTTTATTTCTTTAAGATCGGAATATTAACATACAAGAAACTAAGTAGATACGTCAATCAATCTATGTTGATATATGATTATAAATACCGCTTTAGTTAGAATATTTTTGTTTATAAGTTTGAGAAATTTTGTACAGTAATCGTTCATCGCCATTAGCTTGCTGAAGGCAGCAGAGTACAAGAACGGCGTGCGAAAATAAATTGCTCTCAAAATAATTTTCAGCGGCCGGCCGAAATACTAAATTGACGTATTATTTCAATTATATACATGTAGATCCATTATTTTGAATTTCTCTTTGTTGAAATTAATAAGCAAAATTTAATGAAAACTAAACTGATCAAAGCAAAATAATAATTTATATTAACTTATAGATATTATTGTTATAAATATTTGTGTTCTATAAAAAATAAATAATCATTATGAACAATATTTCAGAAAAATTTGACCATATGATATTTACTAAAAAAAGGTCGACGAAATTACACAAAATTCTTCATAATTTCGAAACGCTTTACTAGTGATGCCGTTTGTTGGAATCCAAAATGTATATTATTGTGTCATTATTATCTGTATGGCTTTTGAGTGCAAGATATATCTGTTTACATTCTTTGTAAATGCAGCACAATATAAAATATTATTTAATCTATCTGCGTAGAAATGTTTCTAGTATATTATCATCAAACACAATTCAAAATTATTATCTTACACAAATATTGTAACAATAAGATTAAAATTCGTAATCTAAATCAATTTTTCAACATAAAAAACTAGGTCGTGCTTATCGACCTCTAATTATAACTAGTGCTCTAATCTAATTATTCGAATAGAAAATAATAAAAATGCGCAAACAAACGTAAATTTGTCTGACCTAAAAGTTAATCAGATTTGGTGAACTTTTGTTTTACTAATATATGGTTTTAAAATATTTAAAACAAGGAATGGCTATATTAATATACATACTTGATATCTTTGTTTAGATAAGTAAATGGTTTCAGTTTCGTCTAATATGTTTTTTTCGGATGTTTGAATTTATTTAATACTTGCAGTTTTTACTATAAACAAGAGATAGACCCATAACTATAAAACAATATAAATAAATAAAAGACATAAAATATGTTCAATAAACGCTAAACCCTGAATACTATATTTTTATATTTGTTTATAGCCAGTTTCAATAATTACCTACAAAATGCATGCATACTGCTCGAACGTGTTTTCAACTAAACTAAACAAGAAAAAACCAAATATATATCAAACAATAAAAAATTGCGGTACACGAGCGCGATATAAATCGCAAATCGGTTTTAATTGGCGTTCGTATTAGTTTAATTGCAATAGCTGTAATTGTCGGCAACTGGTTACTTAATATCGCCTCTGGGCTTGACACGAATTGTGCGTGTATCGCCTATATCTACAAACTTACAGATCTAAAAATGAAAGGGCTAGCAGAAAGAAAACTAAGGCAAATAAATGATGTATGTAGTTATATATTAGCTAAATCAATATTTAACGCACAAAAGGTGTGTTCTCTATATCTTCTATTTTGCATGTGTGTTGCTTATAAAAATAATATTAACGTCGTTTACCAAACTTTCTTGTATTGAACACAAGTTTAAATTTGTTTCTGCGAAAATGATTAAATAATTAATAAAATTTATTACTTAAAACTCTTAAAATTAAAATCAATAAGTTCTTGGCGCACAACTGTACATAAAAATAATGGTTAAGACTGCTTTATTTCCTTGTTTCACAAAAGTTTTGGCTTTTTATATAAATAAAGCACAATATTAGATTTATTTTAATATATAGAATTGTGTGCAAAAGCTCCGGCTGCTCTGACACTAATATGAGTAAGAGAGCAGAATTTCAAGTTTTCTGTTCTGCGTTTGCCAATTCATACATTATCACCAAGGTCGTCTAGAAACAGTTCCAGAAAATTTTACCCTTTGAGCTTTATAGATAGAATTATATTATTAATTTATTTTGCGCTATTTTCAAAATAACATATTGCTAAATATTATTCAAACTAGCAAATATATGATTCCAATTGAAAAAAAATCAAATTTTTTCTCGAAGAATATAGAAACCACTCAGTGGATAAGGCGCATAAAAAACACAATAAAAAATAAAAACTCAAAGGGCGCAAAAATTAAAATTTTGAGTTATAGTGGTTGATTATATCTACTACGTACAATTAATATACAAGATCGTATATTATGTTTATATAAAAAATACAAAAGGTAAGCACAAATAACCTTTGAGTAACTCAAGTCTTTCCAATATATTATATGAAATACGTATAATATTTCTGAAGTGGTTACATTAAATCAACTTATAACATTATGATTAGAATTGTGAAACGTATTTTACACGATTTCTATCCAGTATAGTTCAAGAACAAATTAATAATAAATATGTGTGAGATAAGATAACCTGAGTTCACCTATAATTCTAGCGCATCCGCATAATTCACTAACTAGAAGCGTCTTTAATTACATATATCTAACCAGCAGTCATTAGTTTCGCAAGAATATATCTATTCGAGGGAAAAGTTTGCAAAGAACGATATCAATATTCCGATTATATTGAGACATGAATATTTTTGTCACGTTAGTTAGACGAAATACAAGCGATCACGAAAATCGTGAAAACGTGCCTTAATTATGCGAATGTTTGATACAATCGATAAAATTCCGTATACGCTTTGGGGGATCGTGACACAATTTTTTATGCAATGTTATTCAACAAATTGTGATTTGAGTAAAAATTATCAAAATAGATATTTTGATAGAATTTAAAGTCGTTTTATGTTTTTTTAATTCGCTGCGTGCAGAATTATGATAATTATCCTCGCTTATGAATTAATTTATGTTACTTCCTGTATACTCGTTCATATAAATTTTCAACTCAAAGTAGATCAGTGTGTGAATAAAATTAAATGCATTCAAGTTTTGTGCAAAACGCACCGCAGCCTCAGTACCTGTGTATCATTAATTTTGCCTCAAGAGAACGTAGCCCAGAATACAAGTCCTCATAAACGACATATGTAGGATGTAGGTCGATCACAACTTACTAAATATTCATGCAATATCAATATAAAAGGAATGTCCTTATTTATAAACCAGAACGGATGCGCGTTATGAGCGCAAAGGTTATTTTAATCAATTTGCAATATTTGATGCCTTTGCCCATAAAAAGTTTTATTCGAAATTTTATGCGTCTATATCCCATGCAAACTCCGATTTGCTAATAAAAATCAAGTGATCAATAAATCATGAAAAATTGATTTAATAAATATCTTCAGACTCGAATGGCTTTAGCAGATGCAATAATGAAATGTATGTTGTGGCTAAGCTGTTATATCTCAAAGAATATTATAGGCAATAGCAAGCAACAATATATTAAAACTAGGCTCATTGAAAATTTTTAATGTTAGATCTGTTGCTAATGATGATATTCAATCATGTTTTGAAAATAATAAATAATTAATCATATAGATACTTGCAAATTTATGCTTTAGATACACACAATTAAAATTATATTCAATAAATTTTCAAATATCTTACAAAATATTTTTGGTCTGTTTTCTTCCTGGCTAAAACTATATCTAAAATTATATTACAAACTCTATATAAAACTTTCAAAAATCATAATTATTAAGACTCTGAACAAAGTTGTTACACACATTTTGCGAGAGGAATGCCGTGCATTTAGTCTACTTTACCTAGTTTTTACACCACATCAAGCAATCGCTCAGCAAATAATTACAACCGGAATTAAAAACAGGCGATTGGAGGTTAAGGCTTGCTTTTTACATAAAAAGTGATAAAACAGATCGTTCTAAGTAATGACTGAAAGCCATATTCATGTACTGAATAAATTATTGTTTAGAAATATATGAATAATTCAGAGACAAACATACAATACATGAAAAATAGAAGTCTATATAAATGATGCTGAGAAAATCATTTCATCATTGCTTTTGTCAATTAATGTAATATACTTTATGTCAATGTTATTCCTAAATTTCTCAATAATATCATCTGTTGACATGCTTGAATGCAAATAAATTTAATGCAAAATAATACATTGGATTTTTTTTATTTGAGTAATCTATATATATATATATATATATATATATATATATATATATATATATATGTTTCAACGTCGAAAAAACTATCAAGATATATATATATATATATATATATATATATATATATACTGAATAAATATACTGAAGGTAATTATCATAACTTCCATAAATTAATAAAATTTCATGATAAAAGCTTCAGTAAAATATTATTTTGCACTTTAAAATCTAAACTATTTCCTTCCTTGGTATGAAAATATAGACGATAATAGAATAATAAATAATCAAGGAGAGCTTAGAAGGTGATTGCGGAATATCTAATTTTTAAATATTTAATAAACACGGCAAACTCTATAAGAATCCTCTTTTTTTACGCATTCATCGAGATCAATACAGAAAATAATTGATTCATATTCCAAAGCTTCTCTGCCTTCGAAATGGATTCCATTGTTGAACTCCATTCCTCAGATTATCATATTCTGGTCCTCTATAGATCTGGAGTCTATAGAGAACGTGTGTGTGCATCGCGGTGCCCAAATGAATCTTGGAGGGGAAACTAAATGACCTTGCAGCCCCACCCCGCGCAAGCACTCGAACCCAGCATCGTAACGGGGGTCTGTGGTTAACCGTCCTCCTACGTACTAAAGGAATATTCAGAAAGCTTTATGTGGAGAATGAAATGCCAGCTTAGAAAGATTTAAATTTAACTTAATAAATGAAATTTAAAATTTTGAAAACAGTTCACATCACTTGATCGTCAACTTAATTAACGAATGGTGATACATAAATATATATTTAAGTCGATTTTTGCTGTTAAAATACGAATAAAATCTTGAAAATAACTAACTGTAAGTGGAATTCTATCTTGAGGCAATTATGGCATCGTGCCTTAAGGCAAATTGCTGGAACTTCCCGTACCGTAACGAAATGTTCGAGGAATACTAAATGTTTTCAAATAGATTATTATAAATATTGTAACATTGTCTAATATTTATAAGAATTATATAAACTGAATTGCAAAGTTGAAATTAATTATAAAGTATATTAGAACTATAGTCAGAATTAAAAATAAAATCTGAATTATTTTCGATATACAAAAAATTAAAAAACAAAAAAGTTGAAACAAATTTTTTTTTCCAAAATCAATTATTTTGTTAAGAGAAGCAGAAAGTTCTTTGAATCATTTAAATCGGACGCTTAGTTCTCTCAAAAACTGCCATTTTTTACATATTTAGCTCCGTATTTTCGAAATGGCTGGGCCTGCCTTTGCCAAAAACTAATAAACACTTCTCCCAATCATTACTAATTGAATGTTTTTGAGATCATTCAAATCGGATACTCCGTTCTCTCAAAAAGTCGATTTCTATTTTCTGCACTCTTTGCTCCGTATCTCCGAAACGGCTGGACCTGCCTTTACCAAAAACTAATCAGCTCTTTTCCCTATCAATAGGAATCGAATGTTTTTTGAACCATTAAAATCGGTTGATCCCGAAAACGTGACTGGAAATTTGTATCCATGCATACATACACACACACACACATCCATTTTTTCTGAGGTATGCCAAAATGTTCAGAAACCTTCAAAACGTCGAGAAATGTAAAAAAATTCAATTCCGATTTTCGGCCCATTACAATAACTTACCCCACGGAAAGTTAAAAAAGAAAAAGATTCATGTTTGACATATAATTTTGTCATATGAATGACAATTAAAGGAAGGATTCAGTAAAACTCCCAGATAATTCACCATTGTAGAAATGTGTTTTTTTGCCGTTTTTTTTCAGAAAAATGTCACCAGGTCCTTTATACCCCTTGATCTAGAATTTGAATAACTATTTATTTAAATTATCTCTTGTAAAATATGTCTAATACTTTTTGTAACTGAATTTACTTTGCCAAGATAAAGGTTCAGTTGGTGCACCCAATCTTATAGACGTTATATAAGAAAACTGTTGAATCTAACTTGAAATTAACAATACATCTTATAAAACAATTAAATAATGTATATTAAATAAAAAAAAATCGAAAATTATATGAAGGTCTCATAAACGAAACAACAGTGCTCACAACCAAAAAAGCTAACTACGAAAGAATGTACTTTTGTTATAAATTTTTAAATATTGCCAGTAATTTCCCGTTAGCAACGTCGTAAGAATTAAGGTGATGGTTGGTTATACATCTTTTTACCATTACTTTCAAATATTGTTGTTCAAAAAATTCTTAACTTTACTTGTTTGTAAGATATCGTTGGAAGACTAAACTCTTCAAGTTTGCAACATCAATAATATTCGGTAAATAATTTTTTAATTAATCATCAGCATACATATATTATGAAGACATATTCAATTCAGTCATTTAATGTAATATTGACTTTAGAACCAGTGATATATCGATCTCCCCGTTGAAGAGCCGCCTCAATCGGACCATTCCAGCGGGTGCATGAATATGTACGTGTGTACTTAAGTCTATCGGCTGTGTGCGTGTATTAAATTCGGATATGTAAGCCGTGTACCAATATACATTTGTTCCCAAGCGCACGAAGAGGTACCCAGCACCAGTGCCGAACGCTGCTATGATTGTATGCATGAATATGTGCATATATGTACATAAATTTGGGCATCAATGTTCTCATTTGAGAACTTGCATATGAATAGGGATCTGATATGGCTGTACTGGAGTAGTAAACAGAGAGCCAACGCGTTTTTATAAAAACCGTGATCATGAAATGACTGACTATTCAAATTTATTATAAATTAAAATAAATCAAATTGATTAAAATAATTCAAACTATTACTTTTACTACACAAAAATGCAGTTCTAAATTCTGGGGCAAAAAAGGATAATTGTGAAGACAAAGTAATTTCTAATTGAGTAATTTTTTGATTGTTTTACATTTGGAAACAAATTTTGGATCTATATTTTCAAGTGAAAATGAGCAGAGCAGGGGCTTGCTTGAAGTGGCAACCTTACGTCATGGAATACCATAATGCACATACTACATAATAAAATATAATATATATATATATATATATATATATATATATATATATATATTGAATGGTAGAATCTTGGATTTGTGTATATTTTGTAGAGTTTCGAACAAGAATCCAAAAGTATTAAAAAAAAACAAGAAAAGTTTTTAATAAACAATTTCTTTATTTATTTATTTATTTACTGTCGACGTTTCGGAACTAGGTACGTTCCATCTACAGGACATCTGTCAAGAAACATGATCTTGATGAGATTTAAGCAAACAATATGTTTAGGAAACGAAAATAGATTTTTCTTAAATAATAAATTAATTGCAAAAAATAATAATGTACAGAAATATGATAATATGATCAAAATGAAGATGATAAAAATAAATTAGTGGATTATCAGAACATGATATTAAAAATGATAGAAATTTTTTGAAAGTTATGGAAAATTTTAAGAAAAGGTTAATGACAAAATTGAATTAATTACCTGTATGTTTGAATATACGTTAGCACTTTTTCACTGAACAAGATTTTTAAACAAAAAATGAATTTGTGAGTTATTTTTCCGCCGAATAGTTAAATTTTGTAAATCAAAATTACTAAAAGTTTTGTCTTTTTCAAAATTATTATTTGAAAACACAAATAATATTGTTCTCTCGATGTTATGCGATCGGCTTTTGGAAACAAACTAACTAAATCTGGTGATTCATGTGTAACACGTGTAAACACTTGAACGAAAACTGTGAGATTGCATGTGTGTGTTTTTGATGTTAGGGTGTGAATACTTAAATTATTGATCTTAAAAGAAAGTCGATATTAATTGTTTGTCAAAAAGTGAAAAAGTTCTTTTTTTTATTACTTTTGGATTCTTGTTCGAAACTCTACAATATATATATATATATACAAATCCACAAAAAGTTCCAAACACAAAATTTCATATTTCCCATCTAGCTCTGCGACTACGACTGCCACGTACAGGCGGATGCAAATGATTCGATTAATTCCAACGTCCCCGGTATAAAAACATCATTAAATTTTACATGTAAATTATACAAACACAAGCACATATTGTGTTTCAGTATGTGTAATATGATATTACCATTTCTAGTTATATTAATGACCAAAGTTGCAATGTGCATCAATTCACATGTGTATTTGCATGCTGATTTTCTATAGCTTCAGCTTTCTTTAACTTGGGAAAAATTATTATGATAAATGAGCTTGATAAAAGTCATATAATTTTAATTCAATTTTTACTTAAGGCGTATATACTTTACATAATAAAATATAAATGTTGTGTAATAAAATATTTCTGTTTCTAAATTTCCTTCATTTCCTACTGGTGTGGATGCACGTTTCACGGTTTCAAATTAAAGTTAATTACACCGAATCAAAATTTATAGCTGGGCATGCTTTTAAGCGACATAATGCAAAAATGAATTGCTTCCTTTGCTAAATACATCGTTTAAATGCCACTATAAATCCATTAACATGTTGCATGCATGTACAAATAACGTACATAACCATACTATGTACGCGCAGCAAATTTCCGACCATCGCATATGTATGAACTACGAACTGGCCGCATAGAGCTATAAGGCCGGCATTAGATTACACTATTTCACATGACACAGTTATTAATATAAGCATATAATAAATTATTTGCGAACAACGTATTGCACTACAAGCTTTTTAGTATGCAAAATTTGCAACCCAAATTTGCGAATGCAGATTTGAATAAGTATCAGTGCTAACGAGGCAGATCACAAACCAGAAATTGTAGAGAGAAAAGGACTAGAAAATCGGCACATTTTACTAATTTATTGTTAAGTTAAATACAAGATTATTTTATATTTACTACTGAAGTAGAGCCTTTCTGCTGTTTAATAAGTTTAATACTTTATTTCGAACAATCGTACGGCAATAAAGGTGTAGTAATAAACATAACAGAGTCTAAAAATAAATCATACACTAAAATGAACAAAATGCCAATGTCAAATTTCTGCAAACTAAATATCAGATATAGGTTAGCGATTCTGTCTATTCTCTGACATCAATAACCGATAAATATATTTGAAAGGTTTAAATCAAGACATGCATATATTGAAGCTCTTAATAAATAGTACACTTAGTCATGCATATGTTTAGCCCGATTCGTTAAGAAAAAAAATATGTTTTATGAACAAATAAGTTAAACGCGTTTTGCCCATATACATTAACAACACGACTTCACCATATATTTATTATATAGAAATCGATAAAGAAAATTATACCGTATGGAAGGTAATGACTCATTTTCGATTCCGTTCTGACAATATTATGATTGGAATATGAATCACGTTATACTAATTAATGAACATCCGTAGAAAAAAATATGCGTTTACATCTAATAATTTAAACTTCAAAACCTTATTATATCTAAAATAAATAAAGATTTATCATATATCAGCGCCAACCATTTTATTTTTTAAAAGAAATTAAAAAAATAAATTAAATTAAATAATAAGATTTGATTATTCATAATACGAAACTACATGAAGATTGAGAATCTCTATACAATCTAACACTATAAACCTGTGAGAATTTTAGATGTTTATTTCTCTCCGGTATTTACACAACAAAGTTTTCCATACTACACCACTGTGTCCTAAAATAATACTGTTTTGGTGATCTTTTCAGTGATTGTTGCATAGGAGCAGCTACACTTTATCAAGAGCTATACCAAGGGGTAGAGCAGGCCGCGGGCTTCGGATTTCAGAACACCATAGAGTTATATGAGATCTAGACGAAAAAAACGTAAAAGAGACTGAAAATCTAGATTTTTTTAAACTTTACCGGACCATAGTACTTTGGAGACAAGAACGAATCGTATGATGTGATAAAAATATGCAAGTTTTCAAGCATTAGGTTTTATAAAGCCAATAATATCGTTTGCAACTATGCTAGTATAAAATTTATGTAATGGAAATGGATTTTGAATCAGAACAGTTTGATCAAACCAAATAGTATTTCCACAAATAAATTAAATAATACAATATAAATTTTATCCATAAAAAATGACGTCATTTAGGTTTTCATAAAATATTAAATACTTTTATGTGAATATCATATGCAATAAAATTAGATTGAAATAAACAAGATATATCACTCTACATTCCCATATAATTATTTTTCTTAATATAATTTCGGCAAAATTTCGACGAGATGTTCTGTTAAAAAATATGCCATTGGGTATGATACGAGGGTTGTGCATATTATCTCTTTGTGTAGCGCGAAAGAAGAAGGGTCTTCTGACACGCGAACCGAGTTCAGGTCTTTATGGCACAGGGTTGCAAGAAAAACAGGAAACAGCCGATTTGATCAAATTAACAACTAATTTATAGGAAGCAAATTATAAATAATCTTTCAATGATATTAAACTTAAAGTAAATGTTATATGGGTATATCTATTTCAGTCAGTTCATTTAAATTTTTTTACCTATGTAACTTAATGTAACGATAATGGAATTTAACAAAATGTAATAAAAAATATTCGATTATTTTTGAATATTTTCTGTTTGTCATCTATGGATTATGGACAATAGCGCTATAAAAACTTATTATAATACCTCGGTGAAGAATTTCTTGCATGACAACGAGATAGACAATTGCTAAAGGCAATGTATATTTATTTGGCCCTCAATTTTATTTAGTAATTGCAGTATTGTTATACAAAAAACCGTCGGGCAAGAAACCGTTTTTGGATAAAACGGATATGCATTTTAATATTCTTACTTATATTATTTTTTACAACTTCTCCATAGCCTGAAGTATATTAAGTGTAATATGTAAAAGTTGTAAAGTAAACTTAATGTTGTATCATTATATTATGTTCAAGGATTCCGCGACTTTATATATCACACATATGAACAAAATGTCCAATGTGCAAATCTTAATAAATGTATTATTTTATGGCCAACTTTTATACTTTACGCATTAAATATATGGCTCGATATGGATAATGTAATAAATTTAGCAAAGTAGCACCATAAAATATTTAATATACCATGGATAATATTGTAAGATAAAACAAAAGTTTTCAATAAAAAAGCATACTAAACAAAAACGCGACACGCTTTGATAATAATAAATCCATCACCGCCTTCTTTTGCGAAAGATACTTTATTTTAAACCACAATAATTCTAATTTAAAGTAATTTTATTCTTTTCGATTCCACGAGCAGTTACATAAGATTGCATTTCGATTTCAAATTGATCGACGTGAAAACCTTACGTGACTGTAAAAAAGCTATAACGTTTTATCAAAATTTTCGATCGTTAAAATACTGTAAGCCGAAAAATGTTCACGATATAAAATAAAAAGTTTATGATTTCGACGATTTTATATTCATTAGATATTCGAAATTCAGAATTTTATTACTGCGATAATTAAATATATTCAAAGCACAAGAATAATTATAAAAGCATAAAATGTAAAATAATGTTGCCACAAATGAGAATGCGTATCTTTTACAACGTGGAAGATTTTGTTTGAGGACGACTAGACAAAGTAATTTTATTACAAAGTAATAAAATTATTTGCATGGTTTCTAGGAATTATCAACGTTTCAACATCAGGGAGTAACAAACTTCCATCGTATATCGTTATGATATTTTATCATCAACTAGAGGACAAAGGAGCGGTAAGATCAATACTGATTAGCTAGATAGCTACAACGGGGGTTGTTAATCCCATACGTACACCAGAAGGGGCGCACTTGTGCACACGAGTCATATGCAAAGGGTGATGGCAGCAAAAAAAATTACGTAGATCCAATATGGTGAAAAATTGCCATCCTGCGCGTGTGATTTTAAATGCACTCATCCTTGAAACTAAACAAAACTAATAAGAAAAAAAAAATGGCGTTCAAAATCAGCATCATTTAATTCCCAATGGAATTACGTATTAAAAATATAGATTCGAATGGATAAATAAAATATAAATATATGAAGCAGCGAAGGATATACTAGCGTTGTGCGCGATTTCGCGGAAAACTAAATCATTTCCGAATGAATATCATTCATCATAGAGCAATACAGCACGCGTTCATCCAGAACATTTTTGCTTCGGGCAAATTAATTATCAAAACGCATATAATTGGATGCGTTTATAAATATACGTGTTTTTGAAAACGTATGCTTGCTCTGACATGACAGTCGTAATTGTATCAGGAGAGCTTTGCTTTGATTTCATTAATTTATTTATCTATATGTAAATACATACATATATATATACATATATATGTATATATATGTATATATATATGTATATATATATATATATATATATAAATTTATATATATATATATATATATATATATATATGTATATATAATATGAAAAAAGAGAAACCAAGGAAAAAATATCTATATTGTTATAGTAACTAACTTAGCAAATATTAATTATAACAAATTTAAACAGTTATTTGATGTATGCCTAAAATAATGATGGTATGTTGATGATTTGTTAACATTTACTGGACTATTGATTACTTATAAATTTGCAAATAATTATAACTGCAATAACCAATCAGAACCATCAATTTCTTTTTGTCTGACATATTTGAATGAAAAACAAAGTCTAGAAATAAGCTTTTCACGTTTAGCACAAATTACCTTACCCAATATAAGTAATTAAAAATACGCATGTCAGAAGAGTTAGCACATGTTTTGTTCATAAAAATGTCTATATCATTACCATAAACACAGTTCGCAACGTTGCGTGTACGGAAAAGAAGTTTAGCTATATAAGAGTAATTAGATCTGGCACGCACACAAGACTCAGCAACAATATTTATTAACCATTATGCAAATATAAAATTTTCAATGATGATCTTGTTCTTGTATACTTGAATACCACACGCAAGCGAACGGTAATAATTTCGAAATTGGATATCAAGTGAAATAATTGACAGCTTCGGAATATTGCTTCAGCCAATCCCCAAGCTGACTTTATAATACAACTATATTTAATATGTCTAATATTATAATATATTGAATAATAAATTATTCTTAAATATGTATGATTAAATTACTTTAATAGTTTGATAGATTTTGACGAAAAGACAATTAGATTCAATACATTCTTGAGTGTAAATATCTATAGGTATGTAAATCAATATAGTAAATAGAAAATATTGTAATACTTTCAAAGAAAAAACTCAGCATAGTAACATGCATTGATGCACTATATATTTGAAGAGAAATAAGTATGAAACAACAATATATATTTCACCATAAATGAAACATTTGGATACGCTGACTAAAATATCAATAAATAATGCAATAAAACCTATTTTTGTTTAATATTATCGGCAATATAAATGCATATCATCGTCTGAGTTGAGAATGGAAACATTTATGACAAACTCAACGCCGTCATTGAAATAAATATTAAGATAGTATGATGAACATAACTGGCTGCTTTTGCTGAAGACCAAAATCAAAATCGAATCGCGAACTATATTCATAAATTGTTATTTAGAGCTTTCAAATAATTCCACGTGAAAACCTTATTAATTGTCAAAATTTTACGGCTAAGCATAGGTAATTTCAAAACAAACACTGAAAAAGCTAAATGCTAAAAGCTAAATGCTGAAATGTAAAAAAAAAAATGCTCGAAGT
Source organism: Ctenocephalides felis (assembly GCF_003426905.1). NCBI lineage: Eukaryota > Metazoa > Arthropoda > Insecta > Siphonaptera > Pulicidae > Ctenocephalides > Ctenocephalides felis. The sequence goes on along the minus strand of NW_020536999.1, from coordinate 33,292,204 downwards.
TCTGTCATTTATCAAGTTCATAACGTACGATTTAGTTTGATCCATTCAGTGCACTATCAGATTATTTGGCAACACTGGGGCCATAAAAGTCTGAAATCGAATCATCGATGTTTTTCTTTCGCACCCCTACGAAAATAAAGAAAAAATGCACGTTTCGCACCGGGCGGGTAGCCACCCTCTTTTATGTCAGTAGGACGTTGACCCGGGAGCGGAATCACCAAATGGGAGAACGGCGTGGCGGCCTGGCCGTCCAATGTGGGGACATATGTTACCATGTGCAGCATCCCTGACGAATTGCGTATATTAATTCATTTCTGGGCGATATATTATAGTTGCCATGTGTTCGTGAACACGAAATTTACGATTCTTAAGTCCGATTGCGTTGAGAAATTTTCATATTATGAATCCTTTTAGACGCGCGCCTTAAGTTGGATCAACAAAAATGATAAGATTATTACCATAATTAATAAAACTAGTGGGGTGGATGGCATCGTGCCTTAAGGCAAATTGCTGGAACTTCCCGTACCGTAACGAAATGTTTGAGGAATACTGAATGCTTTCAAATAGATTATTATAAATATTGTAACATTGTCTAATATTTATAAGAATGATATAAACTGAATTGCAAAGTTAAAATTATTTGTTTAAAGTATATTAAAACATTAGTTAGAATTAAAAATAAAATCTGCATTATTTTCGATACACAAAAAAACTATAAAAAAAATGGTACAATTTTTTTTTCCAAAATCAATTATTTTGTTAAAACAAGCTGAAAGTTCTTTGAATCATTTAAATTGAACGCTTAGTTCTTTCAAAAACTGCAATTTTTTGCACATTTAGCTCTGTATCTTCGAAATGGCTGGGCCTGCCATTGCCAAAAACTAACAATCACTTCTCCCAATCATTACTAATTGAATGTTTTTAGATCATTCAAATCCGATGCTCCGTTCACTCACAAACTCGATTTCTATTTTCTGCACTTTTTGCTCCATATCTCCGTAACGGCTGGACCTGCCTTTGCCAAAAACTAATCAGCATATCTCCCTATCAATAGGAATCGAATGTTTTTTGAACCATTCAAATCGGTTGATCCGTGCGCTCGAAAACGTGGGCGAAAAATTGTATCCATACATACATACACACACACACATCCATTTTTTCTGAGGTATGCCAAAATGTTCAAAAACCTTCAAAACGTCGAGAAATGTAAAAATTTTCAATTTCGATTTTCGGCTCATTACAATAACTTATCCTATAAACCAAATGACAATAATAAAATAATATCAATAATAATTATTATTTACATTTAGTAGGTCTGTGACGTGATACCATCACATTTTACCCTATTATCGTCCTTTTATCTTATAAAAACTCAAATTTTCGAAATGTTTTCCCGATTCTTCATAGAAGGAGTACTTCAAGTAAATCTCGAAACACTTTCAAGAGTTGTATATAAGTAATAATTTAAATAATAATAGTGATAAATCTTTTTCATGTCTAGCAAACAAAGCAAACATTTATTACGATGCTAGAACCGATTTTTTTTTAAAATAATGGGTAATTTTATGTCGAATAGAAATACAAAAGCAAATCAAAGAGCAAAGAAATATGGACATGTGAATTGATGAACATCGTATTCTCTATCTTAGCTCGAGCTTATATTCCAAAGTTTTATGATATATATATATATATATATATATATATATATATATATATATATATATTTTATTATATATATGTATAGTAATATAGGATGTATAGTAAATCGATATTCTCCGAAATGAAGTTAAGCAATTACTTCCCATATTCATCAAGGCATTCGCGTTTACCAGAATATGCTTTAATTAAATTCGATTCAAATAAATGAAAATTTGAATGAATATTCAAAGCTATTCTAACGCTCAATGTATGCTCTGACAACGTTCTGTGCGCGAATTATAAATAACAGAATAGCCCGGTTCTCCGTCTATTGACAAAACTTACGAAGCAAAACGTATTAGAAACGACCGGATATTTCAGTTTTGATCGTCTGACTGGAAAGAAAAACTCGTTGGACAAATAACGAGAGAATTGAATCAGCACAAATCGATTTTAGATTATGCTGGTGTGCACACCCCAATTGGAGCTTTGGAGAGAAGCTTTAGAGGCGAATGATCAGCGAGAGAAAACTGTATTCAATAATATAATTTAATGTTACGGTGGAGATGCAGTAACGTTATATGTATTTTAACAATATGATGAAATAAGTTATTTATTTATTTAGTATATGGGTAAAAACTTATTAGATTACTAGCAAACCCGACAAACTCCGTTTCGCCACCAGATGGTTTCGTGAGAAAGATGAAGAAATTTTTTGTTTGTTTTATATTTGAAAAAGAAAAATTTAATTTTATTATACAACAGTAATGAATTTATTTCGATTACAAAAATGAAGTGTTTTTTAGTTGAACTTCTCTAAGTAAATGAAAGTGAATCCGCAAATTATCCGTTTCATTGAAGTGCTCTTTGGTAAACCACATTTTTTGTTTTTTAGCCTGACGTTAACACAAACAAAGCAGATGGTTTTCCAACTCGTTAACATGCAACGTATAACTGCCCTTGTGAAAAACAATGATTTTCTGAATAATCTATTTGAAATTTATCCCGCAAACACTAAGCGATTGGCCTTGAGACTTGTTATTGAGAACGCAAGGCACACTGGAAATTGCAATCGTTTGAAGTCAAACGAAAGACCAGTCGGAATCATTGGTATGTCGCCAAATCGCCAGCAATTTTTGATTGAATGGTGAAATTCAGTCCGTGTATATAATTATTTTTTGCGGCAAGAATTGCTCGTTGACTTAACCAAGCATAATTCTGATAATTCTCACTAATGTCATTACTTGAATTTTTAATTACGGTGCGTTAAGTTCCAGCAGCTTGCATCAAGGCACGATGCCGTGCACAACTAATTTTCTTAGCTATGAACCTTGCGGAGCCCGAGACCTTTCCAACAAATGCAAAATTGTCGAAATCGGTTCGTGCGTTCTGGAGTTATTTCGTCAGGAAGGAAAATCCGACTAATTTTTATATATATAGAAGATATCAAGGTTTTGTTTGATTCTTTGAGCCGGCATCTCAATACAAACATACCTAAATGTATGATATTTTAATGTTTAGAATTCAATATTTATCAAAAATTGTATTGGATTTCACTATCCTTTTACAGCTGTATTTTATATTTTTTATTAGCTATATATTGTAATTATAAATATAATATCATTATGTTTATGTCAATTTAATAAATATGCAAATTATAAATTATGTGAAACAAATAGTGTTTGCACAGATGTGGTACTCCCTAATATTGATTAAAAATTAAGAAATATGTTATTAAAAGTAAATATTTTTACATTAAAAATGTATATTAGTATAAGTAAAAATAGTCCATAATGTAGAGAAATGATCAACTATTAAGTACCATAAATGTACTTCGAAATTATCGGAATGCACAGCAACATTGTATGCATGAGCTGATACGTCCGAAGACTTCGAAGCTTGTGCACGGCCAGATATTGGAGAGTGACGACGTCTCTGGTATTTTGTAATAAAATTTCTGGAATTTTAATCTATGGACTTGAAAAATACGGTAAACATATAAGAGTTTACGATATTTATGGATAATTTCATATCAATACACAATATATAAAAATACTTCAGATTTTCATTTACAAACAATAAACAAAACATAATATGAACGAGTAAAAATTGAACTCTATTACTGATATTGCTGAATTCAAATAACACGAATTTGAAAAACACAAAAACATATTCTTAAATATTTGAAGCAATACATAGTATAAATATTGGATTTGGTGCAACATGCATTCGTATTATCAGAGTGCAGTGCTGATATCTCCTAGTATTTTGAAATATTAAAGTATCATCGAAATTAATCATTAATATTGACCTGCTTTGCTCAAAAATCGATAGATAAGAAAGTAAATTTGTCTGTTAATCAATACGTTTCATTTCAAAACCACGTGAAGTTTTCATATGGTTTAGAATATAATTTAACTTACCCCATTATGTTAAATTAAAAACCCTTTGTAATTTCATGTTACTAGTTTATGCCAACGCTTTCACAGAATATTATTACAAAGTATGGCATATGCGAATTGTTAATAATAGATTATAATGCATGCGTATACAATGCAAACAATAAATATAAATTGTGTACGTAATTATGGGAATTAATTACCCAATTAATTATAAACAGTAAACCTTGCAATAAAACTAATACAACAGTTCAAATTAACGTCAATTAAATTATGGAATTTAGTTCGCATAACTTAATAAGCCGATCAAAAGTAACATGAATCTAAAATCAACTCAAAACAATGCAAAAATTGATCGTGATATACTACAGTCATGTACTTTTTGTGACACTGAGAAAATGTTTATAAAAAAATATTGCACAGTCGGTATAGTATCGTCTAAAGATACTAAATATTGGAATAAGAAAATGTAAAGAAAATCTAATTATGATATGTGTTAAAGATTGTTACGCCCTGCAAATGATACAATTCCATTTAAATTCAATCCAAAAAGCGTAGAGAAAAAAAGTTCTTAATTTTAATACTTATTATTTTTCTTTTGCATTTTCATCGTATCCTTAATCCTGATAAGTTTAGATGTGAACATTCTAGATTTTAATTTATTTCATCGAGCTCAGACGAACGAGACTTTGTCCAAAGTTCGATAGTCATTAGCAAATACTTGCAACTCATTAACAAACTAATTACTCTTTCTAACGCTAACTGTTCTGAAAAAAAAAACTTATAGAGAGCGCTTTAACCTTCGAACAGGAAATCTTTATTGAAAATTTCAAAAAGTATTGGCGTGTTAATAATAATAATTATCATATAATACTTCGCTTATTTCAATTTGTTCAAGGAAAATATAAGAGTTAGATTTATCTTCAATGCAAATAAAACTATTTTTTATAATACAAATTTATCTATATTACAACATTTAATTATATTATATCAAGTAGTAAATATTTTTTTAAGAAAATGAAAACATAAATATAAAAATAAATTAACAAAAAGCAAAAACTCGGTACAATAATAATGAAGATTGATTTGGGTCGAGAATATATAAGAATGTATAATATTTAAGATGGTTCGGTTGTTCGGTTTTTATTTATTTTTTTTCGATTTTTAAATTTTTTGATATTATGAAAGCTAAAAACCTTAGAATTATTTTAAAAAAAAAGCATGTCAATATCTATTTTTTTGACGAAGTTATAGATATATATATATATATATATATATATCTCTATATGTATGATCCTCTGAAAGCGTTTTTTTATCGCTCCGCGAGCTATTGTATGCCAGCTGCTCTCTTTTTCATTGTAATACCTCATGCACATGATCTTTTTAATGTGTCAGCATCTTTGAACACCATGGTGTATTTAGTACATTATATTAAAGACTTTAAATACGTTTTTCTCAAATTGACTTTTTTCAATGCGGTGCCACAAATTAAAAAAAAAAAACTACAAGTCGGATCGACTTGCATTTTCTTTTAATTTGTTCACCACTGCAATACCTAGTCCCCCTACCTCAAACAACTTCATAACATTACGCAAAAAAATTTTGCGAAGCTTTTCGTCCCAAAAAAGGCCCTTTTTAACACTTTTTTTTTAAATAGCTGCCATTTTTTTCCTTCTTGCTTTTTTCTTTCATTTTGGTAGGGGGACTGGATTCAAACTTCTTCTTCAACGTAGTTTCTTTTTTTTGTTTCAGGCGATGCGCAACGGATTTATCTGTGGCACCGCAAAAGAGATCGATTTTGCAATGCCCACTTTGGCGCCCCTGGTTAAAAAATGACGGCGAAAAAATAACAATAAATTTTTTTTTAATATTCTATGATTTTGTAATTTTTGTTTAAAAAAAAACCGCATGTCTCTATGATAAATACATTTCGAGAAAAACAAAAACGAATACCTTGCATTTTTTGTAACAAAAAAGAACAACCCCTTCAAAAACCATTATTAAAAAACCCCATCTTACCCTAAAAGTGATAAATTTTTCATGTTGGTAAAAATGAAATTAAAATAAATCATGCACGAAACTTAATTTATTCTGTTATATTAACCTGTAAAAATGCATTAAAATTTTCGAACTATCAAAACCATTTGTCAAATCTTAATATATTCATGGAAAGACTGATTACTATGCATAGGCTCTCAGATTGCCAAATATTATGATCTATTCCACTGCTTAATGATACACCTATGGTTTGAGCGGTGCAAATCAACTATTTCGGCCAGTTAATAGTTTTCTCAGAATCACAAAATAATAATCGTCCGTCATATCTTTCGCGAACGAATAAAACGGATGTCGGCTCATTATGCGGCCGGAGAATTTGTTCAATGTTTGATTTTCGTTGTCGGTTTGTTAAATATATATATGTGTGTAAAAGCAAAATTTGCATATCGGAACATTCAAACGCTCTGAACGGAAACACATAATCTGAGTGTTTGTGGAGTGCAGAAGTAGATAAGATCTTAAAAAAATCGATATTTTTTATTATGCTTTTTCGAAATAAATATAGAATCGAAATTTAACTTAATTTTATGATCATCTAATTATTGAAGTTTTAAATTTGTTGGTTAAAATTGTAATTATATCAGCCAGAAGTCAAACTAATGTACAGGCAAATGGCTTGAAGCACGGTACAGTCCACAAATGCTATAAAGGTTAATAGTTCGCTTGAACAATTTATATAAATAATTTGCTTATTATTCTTATTATTAGCTATTAAAAATCACTTCGACTTCTTTATTAAATATATTAAAATTAATTTGAAAGAGTAAATCTTGATATCTAAAAAATGAATTTGTGATGCAACTTCCAAAAAGCGATAAATCTAAAAAACCTAACAATCATATAATTATTACAACTATAATTAAAATTTAGCAACCTCCAGAAATCACAATTAAATCCTATATAATTTCACAGTGAACTAAACAGCAATGTAATTTTTTAATTTACATAATTTAATTCTTTATTACTCATCTGTACCGGCAATGCTATAAAAAGCTTCCAGTTTCATCGCATCGTAACAACGCAGAACAAAATGTGTATTTTGTATAGTTTAGCGTTCTCCGAATTTATGCAAATTAAAACCCATTATTATACACACATACCGTCATTTGATCAGCACAATGTGTTACCTGAGACCTTGCGAAAATTCTAATAAATATTAATTTTGTGTAATTATACGCTGGCAAATGATTGTTCATACTTGTACAGCGACGCCTGCTTAACAAGGTCGATATTTAATTCGGCCATATAAAATTAGATGTGTGCAAAGCACAGGAAGAGCTGACATTCATTTAGTTTATAAAACCACATATTTTGTGTAAAAATTGGTGAAGTTTGAAGAACTTGGTCAATATAAAAATATTGAGAACAACAAAGGATATATGTATTTGAATTACTTCAAAAGAATTAAAAGTTTTGTAACGTTTTGATTTCAAAAATAAGATTCAAAGTATCCGAAGAAAGCAAATCATATTATATACAATAGCTTATTGTTGGTGAAATTTAAATTAGGATAAAAATAGTCACAAGAATCATTTGTTATTAATTTTTTCAGAACTTCAGCGCAGATCACTTTAATGCATCCTTAAATTCATAGTAAAATCAAGAGTGCAGTCATAAAATTAATTTAATTTATTATATTTAATAAGATCTATTATCCTAAAGCCAATTTTGAACTGGTACAGAATGCCCCAAGTTAAAATGTTCGCGTTCGATGGACTAACGGAACTGATATGCATATTTTGAGACGTTTATGTTTATTTATACAACCAACACATAAATGTGAATAGAAGATAAGAAGGACAAAAAATATGAATATTCAAATATACCTGTATTGTATTAAAATTAATTTGCACAAATGTAAATTTGTCAAAATATCACACATTGCTAGAAGAAACTGTTTGAAATCGTATGGCCAAATTTGCTAAGTCAGATCGTTTAGATTGCCATCATTGATATAATATTTATCTTATATTAATATTCCTCTTATCCTGTGTGCACTTCCAGTTAACAATGAATCACAATGTACAGCAGTGAAAATGTTGCAAAATGACAACCGAACGGGTCGTGTTGAGGCATACGCCGACGATATTAAAAACCTCGTTTGAATTAATAATATTTCGCACATGCGCGACAAAAAGAACACATTCGGCTGGACTCTTATCTGCTTTGCATACACTTCTATGAATACAAATTTCGAACGTTTCATAAATTTAAATCACGCGCAGGTAACGGCGGTAGGCTGAGACCACATGAATTAAGTGCATAGATGAAATTATTGAACCGGTATGTATTTTAGTAACTTTTTACTGCAACTTCAGGAACAGTTTACAGACACCACATGTATCATATTAAGCTCTTCAAAGTCTTTGCAATTTATTTGCAAATCAATTTCACATTGAAACCATAATATATGTATTTATTTCCAATCTACGATTTTTTTTAATTATATGATCTTAAGATATAATACATATTCATAAAAAATATTTATATTTTTAAAAAACTACATTTTTTTTTAATGTGTAGAGTACTACTCTATTTAGCTGATTAGAAAAATTAACAAAAAAATATTATACTGTTACCCCACCTGCTGTGGTAACATTCCATTATAAGCATTTGTAATCTCTTTTTTAAGATACATATCGAAATGAATTGTGTAAAAGAATGATTTGCGTTAAAAAATGGTATGCAATGATTTATACAACATATGAGTAAGTGTAAGTTATGAATGCATCCTATAACTTTAAAACAAAATTATTTTCATCCACAAAAAAAGTCCAAATTACATTGAATGCGTTTTTACACATACTCATGCAGTTTCTCGATTCATAATTTTTATGCTGGGCATTTCAACTGAAGACTGCTGAAGACAAATATATAAATTAATTTTTGTATAAAACGTATCATTTATATGTATATATTATATACATATTTAAAGTTAGCTCGTTACAAAAACGTATTTTAAAACAAGTAGTAGCCTATGACTTTGTGTGGTATCGCATTTTATTGCTTAGCTTTATTTGAATACAATATGTTGTTATTATGTACTATATGTACGCTAACCTCGTTCCAGACAGAAAAAGTTATCTGAACAAGTTGCAGATGATAATAATAAAATCATGAAAAAAATTAATTAATTTATAACTTGAATCTAGATTTGAACTTAATTTATCCTGAACTATGCGTAAGCAATGCTAATCAAAGTAATAACACAAAATTTATATTAAATATTCGATTAAAACTTGTGTAAACAATTCATTATAAATAACAGTAAGATAAATGAAAATCTTGTACTTGCAACGGGATTATGAAAAACTTAACTACATGAAATAATGAACGAAAAACTTTAAAATACTGCATATTGTAAAACAAATTCATGTAGTTTGTGGAATATTCTAAAATAAAATATTTCAAAAACTGAACATTAGCGGACTCAGAAAATTACACATACAGTAAAAATTAAAAAAAAAAATAGATTTAAAAAATTCATTGGTTTAAAAATAGATTAATCTTCGCAATAAGAAAACGCATCTGAAAACCACTGCCACTAAAACGCATTCGAGACCTCGGCCTACATAAAAAATCTATAAATTTTGCGGTTAGAAACTCTTACAAAGTATTGCATATCTACCGTCGAAACCCGTAATTACGACTCGGAGTTCGTTAATCAGTCCGCCATCCAGTTTTGGACTTGCGTTCATTTTCGACGCAGGAAGGCAGCAGAGACCAAAAAAGGCACAAGAAGAATTATGAGTTTCAATGCTCTTTCAAAGAGAGAACTCCGGCAAATGACTAATGAATTTTCTGGAATTTTCAGGCCAAAAAATACGCCCACAAGCACACGTATGCCGGCTCAATACACGAGCTCTGCCCTGATCATTGCATAGATAAATGGAATGATTATACGCGGCTTGGAAATGATATATGCACACAGAATTTCTAATGCCGTAATATATATGATTACGTTTGCCAGCATTTTAATTAAAAATTATTTTATTAATTGTGTGCACAAAATCCGGACATTAAACGTGTGCTTTCACTGAAATAAATAATCAAATATTTAATTGCCTTATCAAATTTTTGGCAGCAAAATGTTTATGAATTAAATATTGATCGACGTGGCGAATTATTGGCAAAGAGACTTGTAATTTTGTGTGTAATAAGTTTAAAACTCTTTTGCTATATTATAGTTAGGGTAGGGCGGGGCTAGTTGAGCAAATTTTTACTTGAACTTGGATGTAGCTTTTCAATGAAAAGTCTTTCAATAAATTGCTATACGGCTTAATGGATTTGTTGTTTATCGCTTAACAAAAGTGTTAATACTATTTTTTGGTATTAAGTAAGATTTAAAAGCTACAGCTATTTAAATGCAAAAAGTCAAGTACCCCATAGGTGGGGCAAGTGGAGCACTAAGAAAGTATAATGAAATCATAGGTTCAATGTCGATAGTGATGAAATAAAATGAGTTTTTAATAAGCAGTTCTATATTTATAGTCTTTATTGACAGAGAAAACAAAACTTATAGTAATTTTCTTTGAATAATTAACCAAAAGTAGAATCAACAAAACAATATCGTATCTTAGGAATTATTTTACCATTATATTCAGTATTTTTGTTTAAAATCATTATTTCTTTATATTATTACTCATAGACTTAGCTTAAATCTTAATTATAATAATTAATTTCTGGAAGTTAATGATAATTGTCTTAGTGACAGAACAAGTTTAGCAACTATGCTCAACTAACCCCAACTCGCAATTTCAAAATAAAAGTGAGTTTATAAAAAAAATCGTGAGAATTATACCAACATTTACCTGATTAAAAATAAATAACATTTGACTAAACCAGACAAAAACTCGTGATAAATTACTTTTTTACTTTTTGGTCTCAAAATAAACAAAACGCCCGTGAGCCTCACTTATTTGTCCAGCGGCCACTAGCAATCGCGGGATGTTTATTTCTCCTAAACTTCTATCTTTCCGCCATATAATGCCTAAACGGACGGTAAATAGTTTTCGAGATATATCGATTGCCCAACTTGCCCCCATGCTCAACTAGCCCCGCTCTACCTTACTTCCTACTTACTCCTGCTAAATACAATAAGTTTTTTCATTTTATAATGCTACTCATAATAGTTTTTTACACATGAAAATTCAGTTTTTCCCCTGAGTACCTAGTATACTTTAAACAATTTCACAAACTATTTATTTTAGAAAGGCAAATAATTCAATAAAAACTTATCAGAAGTTATTTATGTCGGTTCAAAAAGCTTCTTTAACAATCTCGTCAAATGTGCTATTACAGCATTAATTCTATTACAAAAACCATTCATATAACCCAAGACCAATGCTGTTTCTACCCAGCCCGCTGGCGTGGAAACAACTTCGGAGACACAGACTTACACAAACACGATTACTGTTAATTCTTAATTCTATTTTTAATGATTTAATAAGCCACATCCTGTGGTATTCTGCAGCCGTTATTTAAATTTGCCCTGTACGGACGCGCAATAGAGAGAACGACCGATAGCTTGGTAAAATAGCACAATAACATTAGGAAGTCTATTGTATTGTGAGCAGAAACTTTCAAGCACAAAAGCTTCGAGACGATTCACTTGAAATATAGGATATGTGCAATATTTGAAACAAGTTCTTATTATTGGATAAAATTTTCATATAGAATGATTCCACACATAAAACCCCTGGTTCTGAAAAATGATAAAAATACTAAAGTTTTTGAATTATTTTTTGAGTTGAGTTTTCGTCTGGTTTAGTCAAATTTTATTTATTTTTAATCAGGTAAATGTCATTCTTCCATATAATTATAATACTTTTAATATGCACAGAGATTCTCGATATAATTCTCACGTTTTTTTTTTATAAACTCACTTTTATTTTGAAATTCCGAGTTGGGGTTAGTTGAGCATAGTTGCTAAACTTGTTCTGTCACTAAGACAATTACCATTAACTTCTAGAAATTAATTATTATTTTTAAGATTTAAGCTAAGTCTATGAGTTATAATATAAAGAAATAATGATTTTAAACAAAAATACTGAATACAATGGTAAAATAATTCCTAAGGTACGATATTGTTTTGTTGATTTTACTTTTCGTTTATTATTCAAAGCAAATTACTATAAGTTTTGTTTTCTTTGTCAATAATGACTATAAATATAGAACTGGTTATTAAAAACTTATTTTATTTCATCTCTAATCGACATTGAACCTATGATTTCATTATACTATCTTAGTGCTGAACTTGCCCCACACATGGGGTAAATTGAGGATACTTGACTTTTTGCATTTAAACAAATGTAGCTCTTAAATTATTCTCATTACCAAAAAATAGTATTAACACTTTTGTTAAGCGATAAACAACAAATCCATTAAGCCGTATAGCAATTTATTGAGACTTTTCATTGAGAAGCTACATCCGCTTAAGTAAAAATTTGCTCAACTAGCCCCGCCCTACCCTACTTTTACAGAAAATACAGTCCAATTTAAAAACAATCAGTTTTTTCATCATTACAATTACTCGTTACTTTAAACAGCAACAATACTTTAATATACTTTTCAAGATCTATTTACGACAAGCAATTGGGAAGCAACAGAAAATTAGAGTCGTGTGTAATTTTCTGTAAATTATACCATGATACGTGCAGGTGTGTAAGGCTATGTTTTGATTGTTTCATTATGTAATTATTTCGAAGGAGAACGCGCGAGCGGTTCAAACAACCCGGCGGACGGACTACAATTGTATGTTTATTAATCAAATACTAAACGGAAGCACATACCTTAGAAATTAAATTACAAAAAGGCGAGAACAATGACACGAGTCAATTATTATCAACATACACGAACCAAGTAAATCCACTAAGCAGTTTTCTAAGCAAAATCAATAAAAATCGTCAATCTTGATATCAAGCTCTCTGTCCTTACAAAATTTTAACACTTTGGGGACGGCTGTCCACCTCAGTGAACAAACATACTCTGTGAGGCACAGGCTATTTTATAAACAATGACTCAGTTTGCATCGAAAATTTGAATAAATTACATATAGCAGTGATAAACAGTGTTGTATTTTGAAAATAATCTTAAGTTATTTTAGTAGTATTTTTAGCCTTTTTCTTTGCTATATGGTCTTTTTTTAATATTTAAAACGACCGAGCGATTTTAAATATGGCAAAACGACTAGTAAATTTTGTGAATTAAGCAGTAGTGAAGATGAGTTTCAAATAGACATTCATACAGACAAATTTCACTATTCGCACCGATGATAGTGATGAATGTGATGATGCTATTATCCAACCAACAAAAAGAAGAAGTTCGACAAAATAAATGAAGAGCGGGAAGACATTAGCGAATGTGCCGATTTTCCTTCAATAATCGAGTTTGACATACATCAACAAACACCCCGACTAAAAATAACAAGCAATATAAGACATCCAAGAGATTATTTTACTTTATATTTTACAAATGAATTGTTAGATAATATAATAGAAAAAACAAACTATTATGGCAGCACAAAAATTAACAAATATACTGACTAATTAGTGGCATATTCTAAATGCGAGAGAAAGAAAAGGGGATTGTTTTGTCTGTTATGACAGAAAAGCACTAGGATGAAGGCGGCGAACAACATTTTATTGTAAAATAAATTAGTATTATGAATGCATGTCCTTTAATGACCACAAATTTTTATCAAACAAATTGCATGACATACACAATGAAATCAAGTTTATAGCCGGTAAACAAGATTGTTTTGAAATCGGTGCCGTCTTGAAAGTGTTAACAAAAGCAACCTAGCCAAAACATGTTCAAATCAAAACGGTACCTTGTTGATTTTAGCAGAGGACTATAATGTTAACAAATATTTTTTTTCCATTTGCACATATTTCACCAACATAAATTTATTAGCCGTCTATGCGCAGCTGCAGCAACCTACACTGGCGATATATTATCAAAACGTTGAAAGCATAAGAAACATCGATAACTTGCGCGCCCCGTTTGTCCGTTGCAAAACATTTTTAATTAAAAATATTTTTCACATAGTTTTCGAAAAACGATTCAACTATTTCAATATTAGCTAGAAGCTTTGTGAATTCGGTCGCTCGATCAAAAGCTCTAATTTATTTCGAACAACGCGCCAGTAGAATTATGTGAGCTTGTATTTGCAATAAAAAAATCATGAGAGTTGAAGTTTCATAAACAGCTTTAATGAAAATTTCTCTAATGAATAATATACTGATATGATTGTTTCTGGCGTTATTAGTAAAAACTCTACGCATAGTCACTAATGAGCATAGAAATTGTAAAAATTCATATTCTGGACAACTGTTGTAAAATTATGTAGATCGGATTTAATTGTAATTGTAATAATTAGCACTCAATACAGCTCTATAAAAAGATTGCTAGGCCCAGAGTTGATATGTAAAGACAATTATATCCGCAGTCGTAGATTTAGAAATTTAATAATAAATGATTTAATGCAAAAGGCAAAGTTCAAGTGCATATGCATTATACAATTTATTAAAATGAACTATATAATTATCTTATCCATAAACAAAAAGATACAATTATACAGCCGACATTAAATTAATTTAACATACGAGCGAAAAGAACGGATGCCGATAAGACTCGAGTCAAAGAAACACGAATCGAATACAATACGATATATTATTTATGAAAATTTATTAAAATACGCGCGCTATGTCTTTTAAGATAGTACGTGAGCCTTTGAGGTTCATACAATATTTATACACAAATTCATTGTCGCGCGGGCCATGCAGTGACGAATAATAATAATATTGGAAGTTCGTTGCACTTTTAAGCACTATGTATTCATATGTGGACGAACGCGATAGTGGCAAATCGGTAGAATTACTTACTCAATAGGAAATATATTAAAAAATAGGCTAAACGAATGACCCGAAAAAGTTTTATGTAAAAACTTATAGAAAATATTTTTACCATTCTTATTCTTTTTTTTTTTGTTCAAACTAATGTTTACTAGCCGTCGCTCTATATGCGAGTTCGACTTAGCATACTTGACACAAGCTGTTTTCATCAAACACTTTTGTGGTACTGTATAAATTTTCATTTTTCCATTCCCGAGCAAATTCTTAGGGATGTTCGAAAACTTTTCCAATAATCTTTCTGCGTCTGCTATAAAAATATATTTTATTTCAAAATGAACAATAATGTAATGATAAAGAAATGGAAAAATATCTTTTTGTCGATAGGGTAGAGCGGGGCTAGTTGAGCATAAGGGTAAGTTGAGCAATCGAAATATCTCGAAAACTATTCACCGTCCGTTTAGGCATTATATGGCGGAAAGATAGAGATTTGGGAGAAATAAACATCCCGCGATCGCTAGTGGCCGCTGGACAAATGAGTGAGGCTCACGGGCGTTTGGTTTATTTTGAGACCAAAAAGTAAAAAAGTAATTTATCACGAGTTTTCGTCTGGTTTAGTCAAATGTTATTTATTTTTAATCAGGTAAATGTTATTCTTCCATATAATTATAGTACTTCTAATATGCACAGAGATTCTGGGTTTTTTATAAACTCACTTTTATTTTGAAATTTCGAGTTGGGGTTAGTTAAGCATAGTTGCTAAACTTGTTCTGTCACTGAGACAATTACCATTAACTTCCAGAAATTAATTATTATTTTTAAGATTCAAGCTAAGTCTATAAGTAATAATATAAAGACATAATGATTATAAAAAAAAATACTGAATATAATGGTAAAATAATTCTTAAGATACGATATTGTTTTGTTGATTCCACTTTTTGTTAATTATTTAAAGCAAATTACTGTAAGTTTTGTTTTCTCTGTCAATAAAGACTATAAATATAGAACTGGTTATTAAAAACTTATTTTATTTCATCTTCATTATTTCATTTGCATTTAAACAGCTGTATCTTTTAAATTTTACTTATTACCAAAAAATAGTATTAATACTTTTGTTAAGCGATAAACAACAAATCCATGAAGCCGTATAGCAATTTATTGAGACTTTTCATTGAGAAGCTACATCCGTTTAAGTAAAAATTTGCTCAACTAGCCCCGCCCTACCCTACGTATTGGAAGTTCACATTAAAAATAATTTGAATGGGAATAGATAAAATGCATACACCAAATATAAAATTTAAAGTGAATATGATTCAAGATTTTGTTTAATATAGCCGTATACAATTAATAAGTTAATAGACAGTTTGTCGTGAGATGAAATCTCCAAATAAAAAAAAACTGTTGATTATTCATTATGATTCAAGTTTCCTCCCTATTTATTGCTTGATATATACTACTCTTAAATAACAAGTAGATATACCAGATTCTTTAGTCATCGAATTAATTACCCATGTTGTTAAGTTGTCCTGTCCGAATCTGGTACGGACAACCCGTTCGCCAACCCTGTTTTCGCGATAAGTTGAGATTTCGTTATTGCACTCACGTATACACGCATCGAGAATTAAGTGCGAACAAACAAGGACCCCGGCTCAGCCGATGGCCTGAGCAAGAATAATAATATCATATGTGTATGAAAAACAAGTTTATTTGAATTTTAACTGGAAATTCGTTCGTTCTCCACACAGTACATTCAAACAACTGTTCACGGCGAGTTCGGCCGATATGAATTGCAAATGTGTACTATATACCAGAAATGCGTGATTTGTATTATATTCGATATGCGCTAGAGACTTTTTTTATTGTATTATATCGTGCAAAATATTTGTTTATTCAAAACCTGAACGAGTTCTTTATAGGCTCAGTCATCGTATTTTTATTGTGCAATGCGCAACTAACAAACGGATTAATTTTAAATTTATACCTAAAATTTTTTTCGGTAGGGTAGAGCGGGGCTAGTTGAGCATAGGGGCAAGATGAGCAATCAAAATATCTCGAAAACTATGCACCGTCCGTTTAGGCATTATATGGCGGAAAGATAGAGGTTTGGGAGAAATAAACATCCCGCGATCGCTAGTGGCCGCTGGACAAATGAGTGAGGCTCACGGGCATTTTGTTTATTTTGAGACCAAAAAGTAAAAAAGTAATTCATCACGAGTTTTCATCTGGTTTAGTCAAATGTTATTTATTTTTAATTAGGTAAATTCTATTCTTCCATATAATTATAGTACTTTTAATATGCACAGAGATTCTGGGTATAATTCTCACGGTTTTTTATAAACTCACTTTTATTTTGAAATTCCGAGTTGGAGTTAGTTGAGCATAGTTGCTAAACTTGTTCTGTCACTAAGACAATTTCCATTAACTTCCAGAAATTAATTATTATTTTTAAGATTTAAGCTAAGTCTATGAGTAATAATATAAAGAAATAATGATTTTAAACAAAAATACTGAATATAATGGTGAAATAATTCCTAAGATACGATATTGTTTTGTAGAATCTACTTTTAGTTAATTATTCAAAGAAAATTACTATAAGTTTTGTTTTCTCTGTCAATAAAGACTATAAATATAGAACTGGTTATTGAAAACTTATTTTATTTCATCACTAATCAACACTGAACCTATGATTTCATCATACTTCCTTAGTGCTCAACTTGCCCCACCTATGGGGTACATTGAGCATACTTGACTTTTTGCATTTAAACAGCTGTAGCTTTTAAATTTTACTTATTACCAAAAAATAGTATTAACACTTTTGTTAAGCGATAAACAACAAATCCATTAAGCCGTATAGCAATTTATTGAGACTTTTCATTGAGGAGCTACATCCGTTTAAGTAAAAATTTGCTCAACTAGCCCCGCCCTACCCTACTAAAGGTACGGATTACAATTTCTCTTTCGAATTAAATTAATACACTATTTCATCATCCATGATTTCATAATTAAAATCGTACTCTTTCTTCGACCCTACGGCCAGAACTCTTTTCAATTCGAAAATTTTGAAATACTATATTCCATTTTATAAGTAGATTTGCTTTGGCAAACCCACAAAAAACCTATACGCACACAACTACTAAAACAAGCACTGTCATGGGCCATTACAATTGATGAACAAACGCATACATTTACCCGAAAAGAAAAAAACGTGTAGAAATACGCTCAATTCCTTTTTCGAAGCATCTGCCATATGCTTTTGTCCAAGCAGAACTTCAAACCGAACGGGATATAATAGGTGGTCGAATTTCTTTGCTAGAAGATCAGGTAGTAAAGGTACCACCTGAATGTCAATTTTTTTTTAAACTTCTTCAAAATTATATAAACTAAAACCAAGCGATCACAGCTTCTCAATTCTTATCAATACAGCGAATAGCTTAAATTATAATTTATTTGAATTAAAATAAAAGTATATGATTAAAGTAAATGATAATAGTCTATTGCCTACTTATCACATTGATAAATAATGCAATAAAATGCAATACATAACATTTAAATATTTTGACACAATTCAATTTATCAAAAATATTGAACATATGTAAGTGAAACTGAAATATTTATTTTTTAAATTAAATAAAAACTAATTCTTTTGCAACACTATATTTCGTATTAGGGATCGTTCAAGTATTACGCAAGCAGATTTATTACAATTATTTACCCCTCCCCCATACCCCTTGTCAGCAAAAGTAAGCAAAGCTCTTACCCTCTACCCCCATGCTTACGTAAACCATCTGCAATTAATGTAAAAAATAAAAATACTACCTATGACGTAATCATCGTCCAGACTCCCCTGCCCCCCATGTCAACCCAAAATAAACAAATCAACAACCCCCCGCCCCCCTATAGTGCTTACGTAATACTTGAACGGCCCCTTATCAAAATTAATGTCTAAATTACATGATATTACCCAATGTTAAAAAACAATTTGCAAAATATTTGAGTACGAATTTTTCCTCGAGCAGTTTTACTTACAATTGCTGGACAAATAGAAGCAAAACGTTTTAAAAAACACGTAAAAAATTGCGTAATTATGTATCGCAATTTTTGTACGAATATTTGTACGAGTAGAAAAATATTCATATTTTATGATTAGCAAATAAATAATCATTGAAAACAATATTAAAATAATATTTCCTAAAATTATTAGTAATTTGTTAAAAAATTACGTAAATATGAAAAATACGTAGATTGAGAAGCAGGCGTAGTACAAACACAGGTTACCTCCATCTGAGGGTCCTGAAGCTTAATAGCACAACCTGCATTTGCTGAGAATCATTATTCTGGCAGAGACACAGGTATAAACACCTATCATGTTTCAAACTATCAAATTTCGCCTAAGGTTTAATTTGCAAAACATATATACATTAAATATATATAAATAAATGTACCTACGGGACCCAAAATTTGGCAATAATTCTAATATCAAAGTGTTTATCAATATGTATTTTAATAATTTATCATTAAGTTTATTATATTTGCACAACTGCTTGAGATGCCACATTCCAGGAGGCTCAAGCGTAAATCACCAATGGATAATATCCTAATCTAGCAAATTGTTTAATGGAACAATTTCTATATTTTTTAGAGTAATCATCGAAATATGTTAGTTAAGTTAATTTAATTTTTTTTTTGTAGTATTATTATATTATTTTATTATTTACTATTATTATATATTACTATTATTATTAGTTACTATTCTTATGTTATTATTTTTATTTATTCTTATTTAGTTTATTTTTTTTTTTAGTTCATATATATATATAAGCAATGCAGCTCATAGAATATAAGTACTGTTCTGATTGCTGTAAAATAATAAATGAATAAAAAAAAAAAAAAAAAGTTTATTATATTATGGAGTCCATCCATATTTTTTTTATTAAAATTTCGTTGAATCATTATTGCTTGGTAATCTTTGTGTATATTCATGAACAGGTTTATTAAATTAGGAATACTAGATAGATGAATTATGATTCATAACAATACATTTTATTTTTACAATTCTTTTTATGCATAATTTACTAACAGAAACTATTAAATTCTATTAGCAAATGATCTGGCATAGTAAAAATTCGTATACATATGTGTTTTTTTATCATATTCATACATAAGTAATATTAAGCTTGGAATAAATTCAAACATAATAAAAGCGACAGACTCGATATACGAATCAATACTAAGCAGACTACAAAGCAAATAGTGATGAATGTAAATATTACCTATTAAAGCTCAATATATGGACAAAGACGTGTCAAACAAAAGTTCATTAAATATGTGAAATTCAAATAGAAAAATAATTTAAATATTTAACGCTAGGATTTTCTTAAAGATTAATATCGAAATGCAGGTAAAAATAGTACAGAATATAAAAATTAAATGTTGTAGGTGGCTAAATGCTCCAAGTAAGCAAGGCCTATATAAAAAAAAGGTACTGCAGTATCAGTACTTAGTAGCAATACAGTGAAATCACACGTTTTTATACAATAATCATATTGCTGTTTATTCAAAATAACTAATTGGTAAGGCAATTTTATTATTTGAGAAACACTATTAAAAGCTCCATAAAATCTATTTTTTTATCTATTTCATAGATATTATCTGAAGTTTTTCAAATACTGAACCAATGTCTAAAATAAAATCCTGGCACGAATATGCCATATCTTAACATGAATACATATTTGGTTTACCACAACGCCATGTGTGCCAGTTATTATTATCAAATGTGACGACGCGATAAGGCCTAAAACCAAACAACCGTTGCCTAGAAATATGTTCTATTTATTAGGGCAGAGCCTCTCAATATTTTTATAGATCAAGGGAAATTGCTGTGGATAAAAATGGAAAGTCTAAAAATCAATCTAAGTTAATGAAAAAGAAATAAAGCGAATTTAATAATAAGTTCATTGAATATACATGCAGTATGTACATGATAGCTTAGGCACTGCATACCAAATTGCAAAAATGTAATGTAATTTATATATCTTGTAAATTGAATAATTTAATTACTTGTAATTTATATTATAAACTCATAATTATTCGATAAACAATATGGTACTTATGAAATTGTAAACTATATTCAAATACATTGCATAATTTTTATCTCATTAAAGCTCAATTTTTGGTTGCAGGATTTTGAAGAAAATTAATTTTCTAATAATTTCAGATTTTCAATTTCAATAACCACTTATTTTTCTGCAACTTATATTGTAAATATTTACGGTATATAGGTACAACAAAATAGAAACACGTGCGATTCAGTGAACACTAGAATAAAGCTTCCCAGTAATAACAATATAAAATATCAGATTGTTAGCGAGCTTGTATGCGCGCCAAATGCATTCAAGCAAATGCATAGAAGAAATAATTTAAATCGGTTACGGTCTAATTTCACAATAATGTATAGACAAGCGCGTTTATTATAGCATATTTTCTGCTTCTTTTGCAAACGATACCTCAAACGAAATTCTTAACACCGAGAATTTTTTTTAAAATGTAAAAATTGCAACGTAGAAATTTTTCCAATATGACATTATGGTTTGTAAGTGATTTCACACTATATTAGAAAGTATAAATAAATAAATTGTATATAATTTTTGTATAATATTACTGCATGTATTAGAATAATATAAATACTGTTATTATCAACATATTTACATTCAACGCGTAATGCATATTTTTCCAACAATATTCGCATGCAATATTTTGTTTAATTTATTGTAATTAATTAGTTTTATAATGGATTGGAAGAATAACTAGCTGCATAATTACAAAAATTGAGGCAATTATTGGATTATATAAATATTTCTTAACTTATATATAACATATTTAATAAAATAAAGTATTACATTAAATTGTTAATATACTAGGGTAATTAAATAAAATTTGAGATACAAAATCCAAATCTCATTACTCAAGATACTCAAGAAACCCAATATAATTTTTGTGAGAACAAGTGAATTACTCAAAGAGTCCAAAAAAATGTATAGTTAAATAGATGAGTGTAATCAAATAAAATTGTAATCACAAAATTAAAAATATATTATTGAATAATAACTTGTTATTTGCTAATTCATTATATGGCTGATTTTTATATATCAGTCAAATCTATAATAAATAATTTCTTGGTTGATACTCAAGAAATATAATTTTTTTCCTTCATATAATCACAATCTGCCTGTTAAGGCATTCAGTAATTTTGGTGATTTTAAAATGCTACCCAGTGGTAGTCATTTCAAGTTTGAAAATGGATGAGATAAATATACAGAAAAGTAATAATAAGTCAAATTTGTTTTTTGAGTTTTCCGGAGTTATTTGAGAAAACAAGTTGGGATGATATTTAAGGGGGTCTTCCTATGTGATGGGTTGAAAAAAACATTTTTTTTTTCATAAATTGCTCCCTTAACATGTCTAGAATACGGTAGTAAAGCGATTTTAGAAAATTCGAAGTCGTTTTAAAGATACAGCAGGTAAAAGAAAGAGCGGTTCTTAATAGTTTTTAACGGACTCGAAACTTTAAACGCGTTTTTCTCAAAACTGTGTTTTTCAAACTTTCCTCCATTGTATCTCTAAACGGCTGGACCGAATTACTTGAAATTTACAGGGCACACTCAATATATTTAAACGCATGGAACGATTTTTTATCAAAAAACAAGAAAAACGCCTAATTTGCAACTTTTATTTCAAATGTCTATCAAAAATCCATTTTTTTTATATTCATTTGATTATAGGTCATTCCGTGATTTTAAGCCTACAAATTAAAACGCTGTTTATTTTTTTTTTCAGATAAGCCGATCAGCCGGAATCGTGGAGGAAGTGGGAGCTCTTTTTTTCGAGGCGGGGGTGTTCAGAGCCCTGTAACTCTAGTTTGACTGAATATTTTTAGCTGAAATTTTATATTTATACTGTTCAAATATGTGTTAATAAATGATAAAAAACTTGAAGCTCTAAATATTTACTGGTCGTAGAAAAAAAATCCTAAAATATCCCTAAAAAACAGGCCGTCACATAGGAAGACCCCCTTAAGTCTAGTTTTATACTTAGATACTTGTCTTTTGATTACTTCCGATACCGTGAACATATTGGAGTCCTGGTGGATCACTCAATTATATGTATTTGGCGCCCCTAGCATTTTTTAAGAATGTTGCGACCTTTGCAAAATGTTTATGTTGGTTTGACTAGCGAGAAACCCAAAACAGAACAATGTTACTCAAAGGGTACCCAAAAGAACTGAAAATTTATAGTTGAATAGATAAAAAAATTATAAATAGCATTCAGTAGTAAAGCAATAGCAAGTGCCTTATACTTTGTAAACCAATAACAGAATGATAACCTGCATAGAAAACCGTTGCAACAGAATTAATCTTTCATAAAACCGCACATTACTTTATTTTTCAGTACAACAATAACTATTAAGTCATCAAAAAACAAGTGAAGAAACTGCAGATAGCACCACTACAGAGTACTGCGTGCTCAAGCACCGAACAAAGTATCTCACAATTACGTTTTACACGAATACTCGAGACATTTTTATATGTTGCTTCTTAGCATCCGTTCTCAGAACATTATCCGTATAAAGCCAAGCCCATAGCGTACCCAATTATAATATGTATGTGTATTATAATATTACTGGATATATGCATATAAACTATCCCGTCAGCCCTATTTGCATATATTAACATTCCCCAAGAAGCTGCCATGTTTTATATGTATTTGGCCATGTGTATAAAAGCTACACATGTGCAGAGTTATAAGAACTCTGAATTTCAAATTTTAATTATTTTATATCTAGGTAAGTGTTGATACCAGTAGTTCTCAATTTCCAGCTTAAGAAAGGATTGGAATTGATAACATGAAGAATAGAAGATGATGCTTACTAACATGCATTAAAGCTTTATTCGGCGACTGTGATTAGTAATAAATTTACTAAACACAAATAAATATCAACTTATATATTAGAAAAATGTTTTATGTAAAATTCACCCTAACAATATTGGATAAACGTGTATAGTAAATTTTTTGAATCCTTATTCATTAAAACTATTACAATATATAATTCCATGAACAATTTGAATTAGAGAATTCTAGGCATGTTTCAAATGAATATAAAGAGCATAACAAACCGTTCTGCAATCGTTTAACATTGCATCAATTGTACTTGACATGTGCTCCGGAACGCGTGCGTCATACGTGCTCTTATGTCAAATCATAAATTTATGAAATGAAAACTTCCTCATATTCTTATCGTAAATTATAGTTTCGACAAATATGGGCTGATAAATTACATATCATTTTTATATCCGGTTATTTCTGAAGGATTAAAAACAAAAAATGCAGCAAGTATGTAATCGCTGATCAAATCTAATATAACATTGTTAAAATTCAAGATTTTGTCTATGGACAAAATACACTAAATTTTTCACGTAATCAATAATAATTTTTTAGAAGATTTTAAGTTTAAGTTCTTACATAGACAATGGTAAGACTTAAAAAAAAACTGATTCTGAGTGTAAACGCTAATCATTCCGGTAATGAGTATACTGTTAATATTGGTTATGTCAATTATTCGCAAACATAAATAATCGTTGGTAACAATATATATAAGGTTAAACATATTTGTATGACATATTATTGACTAAAATATAATATCACAAATGCCTTCGAATTGACAAAGGTCTTTGCACTCACCGACTTGCAAGACGCTATCGACACATCCAGTTTCGAGCAATTTCAACCCTTTGCAGAAGGACAAATTTTGTGCATCGGCTGCCCCGTTGCCCACAAATTGGACACGAGATAAAGAACTGTACATACAGATATCACGCTCATTACGAGGAAATGACCAGAAAATGATTCTCCTCTGAACAGGTTCAGGAATTCTATCATAGCGCTCCTCGATTCGCTGAAAAGGTATATTTTCGGCAACGATCTTGGCAGTAATATCCAGTAAGGAATCCGGAGCACGTTTGTTCACACTCACATCACCACTATTCTTTAAATTAAACAATGAATAAGGATTGTTGGTTGAGAAATGGCCGACCAATTCACCGGCGTAACAGCAACGCCTTGTACCGCCGGCCGCCATGGCGGTTTATTTCTGTTTTTAAAGGAAACCACTTAACTAAGCTTTAAGGTTATTTTTTAACCCTAAATTAATACACAAAATGGACGATGCCGTATAAAAACACTGAAGCGCGCACACACGCGATACGCCTCGCGCGAACTCCCGACACCGACTGAACTTATTTGAAGTTCTTGTGCAGGTGGTGGGGAGGAGTGATGCGCATGCGCTGCGCGGAGAGATAATTTAGTGCCTACGATACTGAAGTCGATATCCTTCATGGGGGTGGAATAATAATAAATTAAACATTGTGATAATACCGCATTCAATTGAAGAAAGTTCAAGTTAAATTTTGCATCGGTTTTCATGTTGTACATGGACGATTCATTGCCTTTCAAACCTTTTTGATTTTCATTTTCAAGTAAAATTAATCATTATTTGATATGGATATCGCGTGAACTTGAACACAGACACTATATCCCCTATATCTACTAACTATCAAGCCGTCTTTATATATTAAGGGGGTTGTTCTTTTTTTCTTACCAAAAATGCAAGGTATTTGTTTTTGTTTTTCTCGAAATGTATTTCTCATAGAGAGACATGCGGTATTTTTTAAACAAAAATTACAAAATTATAGAATATTACGTAATTTTCTTCTTTTTTTTTGCGTCGTCATTTTTTAACCAGGGGGCGCCAAAGTCGGTCTTGCAAAATCGATCTCTTTTGCGGTGATAAATCCGTTGTGCATCGCCTGAAACAAAAAAAAAAACTACGTTGAAGAAGAAGTTTGAATCCAGTCCCCCTACCATAATGAAAGAAAAAAAGAAAAAAAATGTTTTTAAAAAAAAGTGTCAAAAAAGGCCCCTTTTTGGGGGCGAGAAGCTTCGCAAAAATTTTTTGCGTAATGTTATCAAGTTGTTTCAGGTAGGGAGACTAGGTATTGCAGTGGTGAACAAATTAAAAAAAATGCAAGTCGATCCGACTTGTAGTTTTTTTTTTAATTTGTGGAACCGCATTGAAAAAAGTCAATTTGAGAAAAATGTATTTAAAGTTTTTAATATAATGTACTAAATACACCATTTAATTTAATGTACAAAATACACCATGGTGTTCAAAGATTCTGACACATTAAAAAGGTCATGTGCATTAGGTATTACAATAAAAAAGAGGCAGCTGGCATACAATAGCTCGCGGAGCGATAAAAAAACGCTTTCAGAAGATCATACGTATAGAGATATATATATATATATATATATATATATCTATAACTTTGTCAAAAAATAGATATTGAGATGATTTTTTTTTTCTAAATAATTCTAAGCTTTCATAATATCAAAAAATCTCAAAACCGAAACAAAAAAAATTAAAAACAAACAACCCCCTTAATGCCATTTTTGCTGAAATTAATAATGTATTTTTTTATTTTTACGCTTAAGTATAAAATCGTAAGCTTAAACATCAGAATGATTTCAGTGAGTGAAAAAGATTGTGTAAAAGCAATATTTCAACAACCTGCCTTTACATCAAAGTTGAACATAAAATCCACCCAGATTCTGAAAATTTGAGTGTGCAATTACTTCTCACAAATTTATTTAAAATAGACAGGAAACAGGAAATACTAATGTGAAATATGTATCTTGAACTTTATAGTTTTCAGGCTTGAGTAAATAATTTAATTTTGATTTTCGATGTAAATTTCCATCACTATAAACTCCGAGAGCACTCGAACGCATGAAATCACATCTGCCGAATACGTCCGAAAGAAGGCGAAAGGAGTACGCACACATGCGGCGATACAGTTAAACAGCTGATACACTACGTAGTAACAAATGCTACGTACGTAGTGTGTAACAGTGTAACAGCGTACCAGTGTAGCTGTGTTTCCTTATCAATATACGTGTGTAGTATATTTGTATTGGATATTTTGTATTGTTTATGTTCCTGGTCCGCGAATCATACTTTTAGCGAAGCAGAGGGAGGCCCGAAGCTCAATGCGCGTCTCTAACGAAAGCTCTCAACTAAGCTTTCATCTTTGATCAAACTTTCAAGGATACATAATCTGTCCTTCAAGACTGTACTGATTATTGGACAAACTCGCTTTTAAATGCATCATTTACATAAAAAGAATATTTTTTTTTTACTTAAACTATATCATATCAACCATTATTATATTCTCTAGGATTTCAACCCTTTGTGTTTTTAATCCAGAGTAACACCACCACTTTATACTTGTTTATGGGTAAAACAAAGAGACTTTACCATCATTCAATATTTAATAAATTTTATTTTTGAAGAAATATTCAAAAAATAATTAAATGTGAAGTCGTTGTTTAAAATTGGTTTTCTATTGATGTAGAGATATTTTTAAAAAATATGTGACCCATTAACTATGAATTTGAGATATATGTTTGAAAACTTTGATAAATCAAACAAAAATTTAAAATATTAGAATTAAATTAAAAATTTTACACACATACATGTATATATATATATATATATAATTATTTATATATTTATATTGAATATAAAGATGTATAAATGATTTATATATAATATTATATAAATTTGATGTGTATATGTATATATTGACAGAGTTAAATAACCGACCATAATATGAAAAACATGAATTTCTTTGAATTTTCATTATAAAATCTTTCGTAGCATATTTTTATATTTAATTATATTGTATATATTATGTATATGTAAACTTTGCGCTGATGATAAGACAAACCACGGTTTCGAAACGTTTGGAATTTAGTACAAACAAACCGAAACCATGAACCAGAATTTTTAAATAAAAATGGGAATTATTTATAAATATTTTTATATGACCTTTTTTTGTTCGTTCCTTGTTTAAAAAGATTTAGCTTCCAATTGATTTAGCTTTCAATTGTAAATTTCATGAAATTTGTATTTCAATCAAATGTCTACAAAATCTGAAGTAAAAAATCACATAATTTTGTACATTTTGTACTTATTAATAACAAAACTGTCGTTAATTATTCATAATATTTTATAACTTAATTTTAAATCCAAGGGTTGTTTGGGATAAAACCACTTCTTTTATACTTATATTCTCTTCTTTTATCTATGGATAAAACAAAGTTTGACCTGATTTTTTTTAGTATCCTTTTATATATATTTTTAACAACAATCTATATAATAAACATATCATTTTTGTTCGACTTATTATGTTTTATTATTATATAAATAATTGATATATCTTATAAATAATCGCATGCATTCATAACGTCTTCTTTGCTTCTTTCATTTGTAATTTGCGCCTGTTTAGCTGATTATTTTAATTGCACTACTGTTGGTAGTATAAAATAATTCTACGACATCTTCATCTTTATAATTCTCAAAGTTGGCAATACTTTCATGTATTTTGATCTGACAACTTGAACATTTTAGGTTAAGTCGTTGAAAACATATTAGAACGCTTAAGCAACGCATTATTTACTTTTAGATTTGATATTTTTACATATTTAACCATGGATGATGATGCTGAGACTTACAAATTATGGAGAATTAGAAAAACTGTTATGCAAGTATGATATACAATGTTCCACCCTGTTTATTAAAATTATTATTTTCATCATATAATATTGAATACTATGTTTTAAATATTTCTTCTCTATGCCAATTTTACTTAAATAAAGCATAATTTTATATCCAAATATTTATAGCTTTGTCACGATCGAGGATATTTAGTAACACAAGATGAATTGGATCAAACTTTGGATCAGTTCAAACAACAATTTGGCGATAAACCCAGGTATGTGATATAAAGTAAATGCTCTGAAATATTTTATTTGTGAATATATGATTACATAAAATGAATATTTCCAGTGAAAAACATCCAGCGAGGTCTGATCTTATTGTTTTAGTTGCTCATAATGATGATCCTACAGATCAGATGTTCGTTTTCTTTCCCGATGAACCCAAAATAGGAATAAAAACCATAAAAACATACTGTACAAGAATGCAAGATGAAAATATTCACAGAGCAATTGTAGTGGTTCAGATCGGTAACTATGAATTAAAAGCTTTTGTTAATGTAGATTGACTATGACTTCCATAGATTTAAATCTGAAAAACACACTTTTGTTATTTAGTTCAAGAATTGGGTAAAGATTATTTATGTTCATGATAGGTATGACACCTTCAGCTAAACAATCACTAGTTGATATGGCTCCTAAGTACATATTAGAGCAGTTTTTAGAGTCTGAGTTACTAATTAATATAACGGAACATGAACTTGTACCAGAGCATGTTGTCATGACACCAGAGGAAAAACAGGAATTGCTTGCAAGATAGTATCCTTTCTCAAAAATTGTACATGCTTACAAAATTTACTTAAACCTTTTCCTTAATTAATTAAATTAGCAAATTGAAAGAAAATATGTTGATGAGAATTCAAGTCGGAGATCCAGTCTCAAGATATTTTGGTTTAAAAAGAGGACAGGTAATAATTGCAATATATTACCTTCTCTTTGGTATTCTACTTAATATGTAATTGCATTAAAACATTCCAGGTTGTGAAAATCATACGATCATCCGAAACTGCTGGAAGATATATCTCATATCGTTTAGTGTGCTAAACTATAAATTATAAACTATTGAATAAAGATTTATTTTAAGCAAGCTTTATTTTATTCTTTAAATTTAAGAACAAAGTGGTATTAATTTAGAATGAGTTTCTAAGCCAGTCTCAAAATTAACTTTTTTTTCAGAACTTTATTTCATAAAAAACAAATACTGTTTTCATGCAGCCAATAATTTTAAGTAATTTTAATCAGAATTTTTAATTCTGCAATTGTATATGTACATTTATGTATACATATATTCTGTTCTGAAAATTCTTATTGAATATACCAAAACTGAAATTTTACAAAATTAAGTAAACAAATTCAAATTAAAATCAAATCAAATACGATTTAACAAAATTTATTTATGACGATACATTTATTTTTTTTCTGCTGCTTTAGCTTTACGCTCTGCTGCTCTCTTCAATTGTGCTGCAGGCTTCAGATTATGCTTCTTTGAAAAGCGTTGATTTTTTAAGAACTTGGCATCCATCTAAAATTTATCATTTATATATTACATTAGAAAGAAAACATGTAAGTAGTATATATAAATGTAGGTAGTAAGATGTAAGTAATCTACCTAAGAAAAGCTAACTCTAATATCTCTTTAATGAAAATTTTAAATGTCAAAAACTACTTACACCCATGGTAGATTCATGTCTATAGCGCTTTGGCTTTTTGATACCATTACGGTGGGCTTTACGGGCTGTAAATTAAAATATAATTAGTAATTCGCTCCGGGTGGAATAGTTATAAAACACAATTTAACTTACTTTGATTATGATTTGTGTGATTCTTTGACTTAGCCATATTTGTTGTCAATTAGACTGAAAGAAAAAATAAATATGAATTCACTTAGAACATAGGCTAGTAAAATATAAATCGGACAAAACTGTAACAGGAATTAATTTAATATAGAGGATGCTTCAGATATATTTACGTGTAAATTCTAACCTTTAATTCAACACCACACACTATATCGCACAATCGAAAAAGGAAGAAACTTTATAAAATTAAAAACTAATGTAAATTTTGTAGTGAACATAGTAACAGTTCTTGAATTCATTACCACCATTAGAAAAAGAGTAATGGTTGATAACTCTGCAAAAATAAATGTGCATCTGGCAATACATGTTTACATCAAATGGCCGTTAAAAACTCAATAAGAGTGACAGTTAAAAGAAATAATGAGAGTACCCTAGCCTAGCACAATACAAATATTTTCTATTCTGTTCGATGACCCCAAATTAATTAGAATAGTAAATAGATGCTTGCAATATGCTTGAACAGGTAATTGGTCTGAGAACTCAACTATTTGATGTACAAGATAAGATGAATTTTTTAAATGAACCTTATTCTGACACTTGGGAAGCTGAATTATTAAAACAAGATGCTCAATATTCAGTAGAAGTCGATAATGCATTTAAAACTATTATTGAAGAACTCAATAAATATCGAGATATAAGAAAAGGTAATTTTTTCTTACTTAATTTTTGTTTTGTAACAGTTTTCTTCATATAAAGTTAATATACAATGTATATACACATTCCATGTCACTCACAAGTAGTCATTGTATCCTAATAACTTATCTGAAATTATTATTTGATTGTTTTCTTTTTTTTAAAGTTTCATTTTGATATATGTTTCTTCTTGATATTATTTCAAATTGGATTCTGATTTTTATATTTTCGGTTTTTTGCTTATTGTTAGAAATGATTATTAGAAACATAAAATAACTAAAATGCTCAAGTAATAAAATATGTATTTCAGCACGGCACACTTGTCTTGAGCAATATCAATGCAAGGCCAATGCTTTAGGAGAAAAATGTACTGAACTTCAAAGTAAAGCTCATATGCTACATATTGATAATGCGGAAATACAAAAATATATTGTAAGTAGTTATTTGAAACCATTGTATTTTTTGTTTTTGTAGCATCTGCTCCATCATATACTATATATTTCAATTTACTATAGATTCAACATAAAGAAAATTTAAGTAATCTTATGTGCAAGTTTAAAAACTACAATAATCTTCCTTCGATTAATATATTTGAATGTGAAAAGCAAGCTGCACAAAGATTGTATAAAGAAAGAGGTTTCACACGAAAATTCATAAAAACTGTTTATAATTTGGAAACTCCGTTGAAAGTCATGAATGGTTTCATATGCACTGAACTTGGTTTGGAAAAAATATCATTTGCTGGTGGAAATATCAAGGACATACAGGATAAAATTTGGCAAATCATTGCATTTCCAATTGATTCTGATAAAGTACAACAACTTAAAAATCAATATGAAATAGATGGTAATTTTAAATGCGTTTAAATTTTTAATCATTAGATATTATTGTAATATAGATTTTGTACATATAAGATAGAAATAATATAATATTTAAATATGTAAAGAAATCTTTGAAAAACACAGATTTGATTGCCGATTGGAAATGTATTGGTAAGTGAATGAACCATATATCATGCGCACTTCGTCAGAGGTCGAAATCAGCTGTTACTTGAGGTTTCAACTAGGTTTCATTCCAATAAATATCACTTGAAAATCTTTGGACATAATAATTACAAATTTGTTATAATAACTATTTAAATATGTATAGCTTTTTTATTGTATAAACATACTCATACACCCATATATATATAATTGATACTTTGCCGTAGGGCAGGTCCGAGAAGAATAGTGTGAAAGATTTCCTATACACATACACACATATGTATATATATATATATATATATATATATATATATATATATATATATATATATATATATACATATATATATATATATATACTCGTATATATATATTTTGATGAGTTATTTAGAATCGGGCAAACAAAGAAAAAAAATGTATATATATATATATATATATATTCGAACAATTGAAATGAAAAACCAACTAGTTTATATTATATATTATTATACCGAACAAGTATTTATTGGCAAAATATGTAAATTCCATCACCAGGAGATCTGTCAAACACATGACCTGGATTAAAAGATCAACAAAGAAAGTATTGCAATTAATGGATTATAACATAAATAATGAAATTATAAATGAGTAAAATAGTTATGATAAATTTTTATATATATAATATAAATAATTATTGCATTTGCAAGAGTTTGTACAGATTCGATTATATTGAAGATCAGAAATTGATTTGGAAATATGAAATTCTTCCATAATAACCGTCTTGAAATGTTGTGATTATTATTATTTGTTATAATAACTGTTATCTTTGTAGTGCGAAATTATATCCTCGAAGAAAAAACAACATATAAAATTTGTAAGTTGCATATGCAGTTTTAACGATATTTAAATTTTATTTTATATGCATCTAAATATGCATAACTCAAGCCACTTCAGTGTGATTATTTCAGTATTTGAATGTATTTACATACATTTTAATTTTTTTATATGTAAAAAGAATAACAGCAAATTAATTTCAAATTAGGAAATCCTACTTAAATAATATGATTTTGAGAGTATAATGAAAACAATATTGTTTAGATAAATAAATTGTTAGCAAATAAATAATATTCTTAACAATTTATAAATTTGTAATTATTATGTCCAAAGATTTTCAAGTAATATTTATTGGAATAAAACTTAGTTGAAACCTCAAGTAACAGCTGATTTCGACCTCTGACGAAGTGCGCATGATATATGGTTCATTCACTTACCAATACATTTCCAATCGGCAATAAAATCTGTTTTTCAAAGATTTCTTTACAAGGCTATAGAATTTATATATAAATTTTATTTTTATATTTTAAATAATGATTAATAAAGCTAATGCCATAGATAAGAATGGCTAATATAATTAAAGTAAAGCAAAATGTGTATTTAATATACTGATATTGAATTTGTGTTATATGCATGTGTCTAATCATATGACCTCCGATGTAAAATTTTACTCAAAATAATGAATGTTTTATATTGGTGAATAAGTATCAATTTCAATTTAATATAACCAAAATTTAGCTGATATTTTTTTTATTGCAGTTTATTTCATCAATAAATTTAAACACCAAGTAATGAATTGTAAAAATACACGGTACCAGAAAAATACAATGCAAGTAAATATAGGTGAAAGAACATCCAAGATCGATTTAATAATATACATGAAATAACATATGGTAGAGGAAATGAAATGAGGCACTTTCAAACTGGTTTTGAATGAATTCTTCTAAAAATACGCAGTTGTCGCCGAGAATTATAAAAAAATAATAAAAATTAACACTTCAAGTGAAAAAACTAATTTATATTGTTTAAAATTTTTAACTTCCCGTAGGGTAAGTTATAGTTATCGCAAAAAATCGAAAATAAAATTTTGTATATATCTTTACGTTTCAAAGGTTTCTGAATATTTTGGCATACCTTTAAGAAAAAATGGGTGTATGTTTGTGTGCAAATTTTCGTCGACGATTTCGGTAACACCAATCAACCGATTTGAATAATTCAAAAAACATTCGATTCGTATTGATAAAGAGACGTGCTGATTAGTTTTTGACGAAGGCAGGTCTAACCGTTCCAAAGATACGGAACAAAAAGTGCCAAAAACGGTAACTCAGTTTTTAAGAGAACGGAGCGTCCAATTTTAATAATTCAAACATTTAACTTGTATTGACAAGATTGACAAGAAGAACTAATTAAATTTTTGGGAAGGCGGGTCTAGCGGTTATGGACTCTCAATAAAAATAAGTTAAAAAATGCCATTTGGCGGTCAAACATGTTTATTGGACATACGTACATCGAATTATCAGATATTTTATAGAGATTTTAATATAGTGTACATATTTTGTGCAAATTTTTTGAGTTCCGTACCAAGATTTTCAATTACGGTACGGAAAGTTCCAGCAATTTGCTTTAAGGCACGATGCCATGCACGCTACTAGTATTTTTTTTTATTATTTAACGTTTTGAGTAAAATAATGACCAGGGGTACTACTACAAGTTGTCATATGTAGCAATCGATTTTTGCATCGCCAGAGCGCAGGCCACAGGAGTTTGTTCGTGCGCTCAGTTTGTTTTGTTCTCAGCGTGCATGCTGTCGCTTGATTTCGACTCGTTAATAATAATTTCAACATTTAATATTATACAAATAAAGTGCAAAATGTAGAATAAAATTAAAAATTGTTTAATGTACTTAAGATTATAAATTAAAAAATATCCCCATTTGTCAAATATTTAAAGTGATGTGAGAAAAATATTTCAGCGTTAAGATCTGATGGGAATTTTATTCCCATGTATTCGTATTATGCATAAAAAATGTTTTTGTTAACTAGATATTATTCTGGTTATATGAGAACTTTGTGAAAATAAAGTTAACTGTGAAGTATAAAAGTGAGGTTACATTTAGAAAAGACTTATACAGAACATTTAATAATTTATTTTTAACCGTTTTTTAACTAATTCATCTTTTCATAATCTGACTCAATTTCATATTGTTTATGATATTTGTTATTTAGTGCACTTTTCTCTTCGGTGCATTATTAAAATAAGTTTTTATTGACAATCACATAGTCATTACATGTTATAGTTATTAATTTAATAGTAATATTGCCATTAAATTCGATTTTATGAATTAGAAGACCACTGTAATGGACAAAAATATTTATAAATGATTCCAGGTAGGCATTATTTAAAAACGATAATATCGATTTAATTGCAATAAACAAATAGCATGATCATTATACGTATTATACTTTGACTTAATTGATATTCTTGTTATAAATTTTAATGCTCTTTTTGTGAAATAACATTTTCCATATCTATAAGAATAATATGATTTATTTATAGTTTTGTCATATTATTTTATAGTAAAGTAATATGGCATTAAGCACTTTGCTTTATTATTCATGTTTTATATTTAAATACTTGTTTTTTTCATCACAATCACCAGTTAAGGATATTTTTCGTCTTTCTTATAGAACACTACAAAATGTTTCCACAAAGTGTAGAAACATATATATCTTGATATCTAAAATTTCTGTTTTTTTTATTTTCGACAAATTGACTGATATTTTTATAGAATATGTATGTATATATATATATGCATATGTATATATATATATATATATATATATATATATATATGCATATAAGAAGTAATAATTGAAAATTAACCAACGATTTTTACCATGTTTATTTCCTGAACATGAACATATTATATCTAACAAGTTCTAACACGTGAGTTGCTCATTTTCTGTTTTTCTATACCTAAGTTTGAATGTTTCTGAAATAAGAAAACTGTATCTTTCGTTCTTGACGTTATCATTCTGTGAAATAAAGCAAGTTTATCCTGGCAGACGAAAAAAACGTTTTCCTTATCTTTTTCGAAATATTACCTGTGTTAATGGACTAAGGACGTATGAAAGTCTCCAAAACTTTCTGATGCCCACCACCCCGAATGAATCATACCGTGTCATAGTTTCTATGAATCTTATCATAAAATGTTTTCTTTTTGGCATTATACCGTCATTTAGCCACATACATTATTTTATATCCTTTTTCTATCCAATATTTTTCATTATCTTAATTTTTACGAATTCTTCTTTCTTCTAAATCCATCTTCTTCTTTCTTCTACTTACTTCTAATTCTGCAGAAGTTTTACATTCTACTAAAGTTTCATACTTCCTCCATATATTCATACTCTATATACGAAGGTATACAATTACAGGTACATTGTCATATAATAATTTGCTATTACAATTCTATATTTTTTAGAACGTACGAGGAATCTAACCAACGATTCTGGCGTGTGAGTCGGACACGCTACTGACTGAGCTATGTCCGTCACAAAAGTCATTTAAAAAAAAAAAAAATAATTTTCATTTGGCCTTGCTTACTCTGAGCATTTAGCCACCTACAACATTTTTATTTATTCACATTCTATACCAATTTTGTAATTTTTTTCGATTACAAAAATGAAGTGTTTTTTAGTTGAACTTCTCTAAGTAAATGAAAGTGAATCCGCAAATTATCCGTTTCATTGAAGTGCTCTTTGGTAAGCCACATTTTTTGTTTTTTTGGTCTGACATTAACACAAACAAAGCGGATGGTTTTCAAACTCGTGAACAGGCAAATTATAACTGCCCATGTGAAAAACAATGATTTTCTAAATAATCTATTAAAAATTTATTCCGCAAACACATTGCGAACGCAAGGCGAACTGAGAATTGCAATCGTTTAAAATCAAACGGAAGACCAGTCGGAATCATTGGTATGTCACCAAATCGCCAGCAATTTTTGATTGAATGGTGAAATTCAGTGCGTGTACATCATTATTCTTTGCGGCAAGAATTGCTCGTTGACTTAACCAAGCATAATTCTGATAATTCTCACTAATGCCATTACTCGAATTTTTAATTACGGTGCGTGAAGTTCCAGCAGTTTGCATTAAGGCACGATGCCATGCATAACTAATTTAAGCATAGCTATAAACCTTGCGGAGCCCGAGACCATTCCAACGAATGCAAAATTGTCGAAATCGGTTTGTGCGTTCTGGAGTTATATCGTCAGGAAGAAAAACCCGACTTATTTTTATATATATGTAGATATATTAATAGTGAGGTAATTAATAATTATCATTAATCCTTTATTTTTGACCTCTGAGATTATCATTTAATGTGGCTATATTTAAACTCCATATTTTGCTTATACTTAGATGTACAAATAGAACATCTACAAATGGTCACATAGATTTCTATGATTCATTACCGCGTATTGCTACGTTTAATCCTGCTTTGATATGGTTGCTGATTAAGCAATTTAACCCACTTTCAAATTCTATATTTCCTTCATTTTTAGAGCACTTAGTCATAAAAATCAATATTATAACTACCGCAACCTTAGTGGATTCACAAACCCAGTTGCAATTTATCATATGTTATCCTGTCGTGGGCGTCGTTTATGGCATAATTATTTTTATCTCAATGGGACATCAATAAGTTAAGTTCGTAATGCTCCAGTGACTATTTATTTATCTGCACCAGAAATACATTGACCTATTTTAATAGAGCGCTCGACGACTGGAGCTAATAATGTGCAGAGCTGCATCTACTTTGTTAGTATGTCGTAAAATGACTTCAAACCAATTAGGTATGAAGAGACATGCGTGGCATATTGATTCGAAATTTAAACAAATACATGTGCCATGTGCCTGTTTGAAGGAAATTGCAAGTAGAATAGAGAAGAATACTAATTATGCCTCAGAGAAAATTACAAAGTGGAATATACAAGCCATGGAGTTGCTTTTATGAAATATCTTTTATTGCATCAATTTATTAGTTTTATCCTTGCTGAAATTACTGGCAAGGGTTCGATAAGTTCGTTATGATTAAGAAAAATCGAGTACAGTTGGGCGATTCATGGTGAACTGTAAATAAATATATGTTGTAACTTTATTCAATTACTAAAACTAATAACACTTGGAATGATTATAAGTATTCAAACATAATTATAAGATCGACAGAGATCATAGTTTAGTTTTTACTGGTCAATGAAATAGGTCAGATTTTGATTGCATACAATGTTGTAGACTTGCTTAAACATGACGAATTTTCGAATAAATAAAATAATATTAATTAACTTCGCATAGGGTAAGTTATTGTAATGGGCCGAACATCGAAATTGAAATTTTTTACATTTCTCGACGTTTTGAAGGTTTCTGAACATTTTGGCATACCTCAGAAAAATGGATGTGTGTGTGTGTGTTTCGGGCGCACGGATCAACCGATTTGAATAGTTCAAAAAACATTCGATTCCTATTGATAGGGAGATGAGCTGATTAGTTTTTGGCAAAGGCAGGTCCAGCAGTTACGGAGATAAAGAGCAAAGAGTGCAGAAAATATAAATCGAGTTTTTGAGAGAAGGGAGCATCCGATTTGAATCATATAAAAAACATTCAATTAGTAATGTTTGGGAGAAGTGTGTTTTTCGCAAAGGCAGGCCCAGCCATTTCGAAGATACGCAGCTAAATGTGCAAAAAATCGACGTTTTTGAGAGAACTAAGCGTCCGATTTAAATGATTCAAAGAACTTTCTGCTTGTCTTAACAAAATAATCGATTTTGGCAAAATAATTTTTTTGTTTCAACTTTTTTTTGTATATCGAAAATAATTCAGATTTTATTTTTAATTCTGTCTATAGTTCTAATATACTTTAAACAAATAATTTCAACTTTGCAATTCTTTATATAATTCTTATAAATATTAGACAATGTTACAATATTTATAATAATCTATTTGAAAACATTCAGTATTCCTCGAACATTTCGTTACGGTACGGGAAGTTCCAGCAATTTGCCTTAAGGCACGATGCCATACACTCCACTAGTTTCTTCTCTAAATTACTGGGAACTGATTTTACCAACAAAGGGAAAAAGTGTGAATGTAAAATTTCAAAACCAGTAATGCATGATTGCATGCTATTTTATCTTGATTTTAAAATATTGGTACTATTTAATCATTTTTCTCTGAATTACATGAAATGGATTTTGTCTATATCTGGAAAAAAGTATGATTACAAAATTTTAAATACAATAATGTTTTGTCATACTTTTCTATACTTTTTGATATTTTCATGCTTTGAGTAAAAGTAAACCTTACTCACTCACAAGGGGAACTCTTCTGGGGTTTTGAAGAAACTTTACATGGTGATAGAGTTTGATAGTCAAATCGAACCTCATA
Organism: Ctenocephalides felis; assembly: GCF_003426905.1. Classification (NCBI taxonomy): domain Eukaryota; kingdom Metazoa; phylum Arthropoda; class Insecta; order Siphonaptera; family Pulicidae; genus Ctenocephalides; species Ctenocephalides felis. The sequence continues at coordinate 33,252,858 of NW_020536999.1, read as the reverse complement.
AAATTTAATAGACCTTAATTATTTTTTATAATTATACCACTTCTCATAGGCCTATAATATTTTATGCGGCTTGGTTTGACTATCAACTCTATCACTATGCAAAGTCATCAAAATCCCAGAAGAGTAAAACTGAGGTTCCCTTGTCAGATAATTGTTCTCAAGAATTTTATTAGTAATCTTGAATAAATGTACGGAATTGCTTATAATACCACAGTCGAATATTCAATGATTGCAATACTTCATGAGCTATTTGTTTTTGTTGCGAAATTTTGTCTTAACAACTCTCTGAACTTCGGCACTATTGCACATCCTTTATAGATAGATGTTTAAGTTTTTATCAAATGGCAAACATCCGGCAACTTTGCTACAGTGGTGTTTAGGTATGTCTATAAATATTTTAAAGTTTAAATAATAAATTATTCTTAATATGAAATACGGCTTGTATACATGTAAACGAACATTCAATCACGGCTGCTGTTCATTGAGTTATTATCAAACGCATAATTGATATTTATTGCTTCAATGAAGTAGGCAAGTATAGTAATTTCAAAGTCTGACTAGCTATATTTAGATATTATTGGTGAATAATATTGTTTAAATTTCGAGATCAGAGTTCAGGTTTAAATTTATATTTTGTTTTCCAAAAGTCTTTTAACTACATTTTAGGATGAATGCAATCTACACGTGACCAAAGTTATTAAACGAACAGACCCGTGTAGCAGACCTCACAAACAAAAACCATTTTGGCTTTACCAACGTGAACAAATGTTTGTTTAATGCGTTTATTTGCTCTCCGTAACCATACGGAAACGCACTGCTATTTTCTCTTGCCTTCAAAGTTCCATCTGCTTAACCTACTAAATTTTCACTAAATTAAAATGACTAACTATAATATGATTGAATACAAGTTTTAGCAATTAAATCTTGATATTATGGCTTAAAATAGACAACATATACGTTGAGTATTATTGGCTACCATATGCGCTAAGAATAACTGATAATTAAATGAATTAGTTAATTAATAAAAACTGATTGATATATCATATTTATTTAAAACAAGATATTGATAAGCTTCATTTTTTACACATTTATAGAGCTACGTAATCAAACCTATCTAGTAATATATTTGTTAAATTATACAGAGTTTGAAGGTTTTTATAGTTGACGTTTAGAAAATCAATTTGTAAAATACGTATATATTATAAAATTAACAATACGTGGAAGTTATCTAGATATAATTTAAACCATAGATACCCAAACTTATTTGTGTCGTAGACCCCTTTCCATGCTTTTTGTTTTGGGAGCCTATACTGACCCAATTTTTTGTGAATTTCCAACTGTGCTGACAATAAGTCAGTTTTATTTTAAGTTATAGTAAGTACTGACTATAACTTAAAATAAAACACATACTAGTCCATCCATTTGTTAATTGAATTTAAAATAACAAAATATAATAAGCAATAAGCAAATGTATTTAATGGGCTGGATGATTCTGATGCATAAATATTAAATATTATTAACATATGGTTGAGCTTAGCTCACATTTCGTGAACCTCGATATGTTTTCTGGTCATATAGAACCTTGGGGGTAGATAGTGGGCTTTTGAGGGTTTATACAACAATCACTTTGGCAGTGGCGGATCCAGGGGGTGGACCACGGTGGTCATGACCCCCCTCCCCCTCTGAGCTTATCTTAAGACTTAGATAGAACACTAATTCAGCAACAAAATTACTTCATAGTGATTTTATTTAAGTATTTTGTTACCAAACACATTTTATAACTTCAATATCTAACTTATTATAGACGAACGGTGGAGTCAAAGACTCCAAAAATTTAAGGGTTTTCTAATCGTATTGCGAATATATGTTCTATACATAACTTAATTATGTGACCCTCCCCCCCCTGGCGCCAGTGCACTTTGGTTTATTATTACTATTAGACTATTACTATAGTATTATTATTGATTTAGATTTCAAATACATGTCTAATAGAACTTGCAAAATAATATGTTAATGTTTGTTTGTTTTAATTGTGTTTTTGTGATATAATTATATTGCTATAATAGCTATATTTTTTGGTTATATGCAATAAAGTCAACAAGAAATTGTCTATCAACTCTAGCTTTCTAGGTTGAGATATGAATATTTTTTCATGATCTTTGCAGATACAAAATTTTAGTATCGGGACATGATAATTAATGAAAATAGGACATTTTAAGAATTAACAATTTTTGGAATAAAACTGCGTTTTATTAAGTTAGGAAGCTGGGTAACATATAATGTGATTGAAAATGAAAATCAAGAGTATTCTGGAAGAAAATATTTTCAGATAATTTAAAAAAGTCGTTGCACTCAAAATTCTGGCATCTGTAGAATATTTAACAACTTTAGAACATTAATAAAACAGTTTCCTTCATCGGCTAGTTTTGATCAAAGTAGATGCATGTGATTCACGACCGGAACCAATCAAGTATGCAATATGCCATATGCCATAAATAACTCTTTGAACTTTTGAAAGATTTAACACCGTTATATCAAATAGCGCCGTTACACAATGTATATGATATTTAAATTAGTACCTTAACAATGACAGTCCGGAATTACAAAAGCACAAATCTTTGCGAACATTTATGTCACGCGATGATGCAATGGAGTACAACAAATAAAATAAAAGACGCCGTTGAGCCGAAGAGATAGTATGTAATGATATGTGCGTATTGTACCGATTTCGAACATTAGTAAAAGATCCAGTAGGAAAAGAATCAGTTTTAAACACATAGTGCAGTTTTTTAATGTATTGATAAAACCAGCTTATTTGCTATAGCACATCTCTAGAATAGATAGTTGGGAATAATAGTTTTCTGAACGACTTTCACTTTTTAATCATATATTCAAATTGTAATAGTAATTAGTAAAATAGTAATAGGAAGTCATGAGCTACTTTGTGTGCTTGGGAGTAGGAGTATTTAAAAATTTTCAAGTAAACCGCCATTTTTTTAAAATGCAAGGCCTTGAATTTTCATTGTTGGGACGATAACTTAAAATGTATAGCAGTTGTTTTTAGTTCAATCATTATAGTAAGGCGACCATACGTCTTGGTTTCGCCGGGACAGTCCTGGATTTCCAGCTTGTGTCCTGGGTTTTTTGAAAAACAATATTTGTTCGGACGCCTTTTCGTTTTATTATACTGGCTATGAAGGTGTCAAACTTCAAGGCATTAAGCTTTACACGGAATGGTTGCTACCCCTGGTAGAGGGGGTAGCGGAGTGGTTTAATTGAACTAGTCGTACACTTTTAAAAGTAAAGTCCGCTTAACAACATGTAAATAACCAATAAAAATAAATATATCTTCTTTCATTATAACTTAGTAACAAATCAGTGATTGTAATTAGAACTGCAACAAATACATAAAATACAAACAAATCAGTGTTGAATAGTGTCCACAGCTACAAGGGTTAAATTATAACCCAACAACCTGAATTATCAAAGGAGAGTTTTAACAAATTCTATAACTACGTAATATAAGTACAATATTTGTTGCAATTTATATCTTCTGTCCCCAGGTTTTCGAAAAGTATAGGTCTAAATTGAATCTTCGCTCTTACTTGATAATAAAATTACAACTACCCATCAAATATCTGAAAATGTTATGTACATCCAGTATGGTTATATGAAAAAGAAGGATTAAAATATCCTCTCACATTCATAATTTTGAACTTATATTTTAAATTTTACGAAAATTAACATAAATTATGAAAATGAACTTATTGACTGCCTGGAATACCTAAATGCTAATCATTTTTAAATAATGAAGAAAATTGAACAAAATTTTATAATAAGTTTGAAAGCTGACGGATTTTTATTGCATTCTTAAATAGTGTTTGTTATTTTAAAATCATATTAAATTTTTTAGTATATTACCCCTTTACCCCCCCCCCCGTTCCGAATTAGCATAACTAAAAATTACCGTCCTGATTTTGACTTGAAAAAATTTAGTCACCTTATGTATTATAAATATATAATGTTTGCTATAAATCGAATTAAAAAAAAAACAGTTGAATCCATTATATAGTTTAGTTTTGATGAAGACAAAATGCTTAATAAAAAAGGTTAAAAATGTATGTGATGATTTATTTGATTGGATTATTCTTATTCTTCTTATGGTCAGTTGCGTTCAATGTGGGTTTTGCTGATTTGATTACATTTTTTTTAATAAAGGTGCTTCTAGTACAGGCCTATGCAATAAGGATATTGTCAAAATTGCAGTTAATTGGCGATTTAGCATTTTTGGTATCACCAGAAGTTGAAGATCAAAGAAAAGTCAAATCACCTTGAAAAAACTTGACAAAAAAGAATCTGAAGATATGCAATCAATGAGTTCAAAAGCGTATTCTATTGATATCTCTCTTATAATTTTTGACTCTCTATAGTCTACCAACTTAGGATTTAATCAACAATTTAAGTTAAATGAAAATTTCAAAAATAATGCATACAAGTTTGGAATCCTACATCAGGTGTTAGAATGAAATCTGTAGTAGGTCATAAAAGAATATCTATTTAAATGATTAATAAAATATATCTCAGCTCCTTCTTAATATTATAACATCGGTATAACTTTCAAGTTTACGATTATGACAACTAGCTCTGCCAGTTTGTTGCATCGTGTCTACTTTCTATCATACTCTTTTTCGAGTACGAAATAAAAAAAAAAATTAGTGACTTATGTCACATCTTTTTTAGTATTATGGTATTTACATACTGGGTCAAATGAAAGAAATTCACCTATTTAATAAATTCTTATGCAACTTGTAAAAATATACTTTCCGTGTTCTTGTTTTGGTTGTCATAAAAAGATTGCCGTGATTAATTGATTGGTCTGTTTGTTGAATTTTAATTTTGACCTTGTTTCTTTGAGAAGGTGTTATTTAATTAATTATTTATTATACAATATCTACGGTAAAACAACACGTGCGTAGAATTAATCATGTGACATAGTTTGAGGATATTTTGAAATGATTGATTTGATTGTAAACTATTAACTAATATCTTTATTTTCTGTCGTATACTTAACATTATTGCATGTTTTTTATTTCTGATTTTTCATTTTCACATTCAGATTTCAAATTCAGATATAAAATTTTTCTTGAACCAAAAACATATTTATCTTATCAATGATTTAAGTTCTAAATATTTATTGGATTTAATATTAAGGTAAATAATGCCTTACAATGCTTATTACTCTACAGATGTTCTAGCTGCAAATAGTTCTGGTCAATATGCGAAAGGCTAAACTGACCATATATGTTTCATTATACTAACATAGAATATAAATTCTCGCTATTATACTAAACAATAGAATTCTTGTATTGTTGCATAAGCTTATTTAAATGATATTAACGATGGCGTTTACCTTCAATTCAATAATAAAAGTATTAGTACTACATTGATTAGTATCTACTAATTGCTTTACGGAAAATTTTGAATAGATTTTATTTTGCTAGTTTTTATCGATACTATTATAAGCTACAAAAACACTGCAATATAACAGGTAAATATAACTTCATTGACTCATTGTGCTTAATTTTAATTACAAATATTGTAATTATATATAGCATTTAATGAAATATTATTCTCTTTAGCATCGATTTATTTTCTCTAAGACCTCTTGGCATTCAAATTTGTGGGTAATTAGTATTATACACAATTGTACTAAAAGGGACACGAACATGAGCATGTTTAGTTTCATTATTAAATAAACGCCGTTATCAACAAACAGATAAAATTTCCATGAATTTGAAATTATTATATTACATTTATTTAAATCGATTTAATCGCACGCAAAGAAAATATATTTAATATCTATTCGAGTCTATTCAGTAGATAAATATTGTGCAACAAGAAATGCATTAACCTGATTGAAGTCTGATTTCTCTGATTATTAAAAGTGAAATTACTTCACAATATATGCAGCGATATTAGGAACACATACGTACATTTGAGATAGATACTATTTTTTTATTATTTAATATAGCTATAGATCATGAATATTTGTTTTCTTATCTCAAGGGTATTATTTAAGCTTACACATCGGAAGCTACATCGGAAGTTAAGGGCATAAAAATGATTGCCAGATCATTATATTTATTCTACTTTTATCTTATATATCAAGGGATTTATGTTTTTTTAAGAATTAATATACAATACATGAATTATATGATATTTTTTTGTCAAAATTAACAAATAAGTGCTATCCAACGCGATTCTTTTTTTGGCAGTTTTCTGTACTACCTACAGATCCATGCATCATTTTTTGCAAAACAGTTTATATTAGCGAAAATTTTAGCAAAATGATATTTAAATATTTAACACTTGTTAAGTTATTTTTATTAAACTTTAATCCTCATTTTATTTGAAGATTTTTTTAGGAAATATTAAACATGTTGTTCGGATTATCCTAAAAATTGTTTCGATAGAACGTATGCAACTCTAATAATAAATATCAAATTAGTTATCTTTTGCACTATTTCACTGATTTTACTAAAGTCTGATTTTCATAGGTTTTATTATATTTCTTATTTTATTAGGATTTAGCTCAATTCTTAAATCGTGTTATGCGAACCCGCGCTTTAAAAGTACCATGTTATGAGGGGGATGGTCACAATTCTTAAACCGTGTTAGAGCGAATCCGTGTTATAGAAGTACCGTGTTATGCGGGGGGTTACATGTATTATAACATTTTTACGTGGGCATGGCTTTGATTTATTACATTACATATTTTAAAGTAACAAACATCTGTTTGATTTAATATTGTGAAGGAGTTAATACTTAAAAACAAGGTAGAATTTAACCTTTTCGCTGAGTTTTGAGTTCTAGTTCACTAGATACTATATAAATGCGGTTTTATTTCTAGGTGCAAAATTGTAAAATGTGTATGATATCAAGTTTAATTTTATCGATTTTTGCACGTATTACCTTCATTTACATACATTAAATAGTTACATATTATTGCGATTGCATTTTCACTACTCTATTTCTTCACAGTTATTAAACTAGACTAGACCTTCATACAAATGTGTCGTGAAATCAAAGTTGGTGGCAATTTGCAGTAATAGCCCCGTCAACTATTAATGTCGATATTCGTGCAACTAAATTTGCAGGCAATTTTAAACAAACTTTTTATATATAGTGAGCAGAAATAAATCTGTTACGATGGAAGAATACATAGAATCGCCCAGGACATGTGTATAGGTATCGTGCAAGTGTAAAATATTAAAATCAGAAAGAAGTAATATATTGCATACCGATGCACGCCATGTATTGTTTTATAATGTATTCTTTTATATCGTACATTGAACTCTGACTACTTTGTCAAAGTTTAGCATTCTCGGACCTTCGTAAACCATTAAAGTTCAGGTTTATATAGATTCTTAGAAGCAATACGTTATATAGGTATATATTTACATGATTTTCTAAAAAGTCTAAGAAATATTTACAAAACCTAGAAACATGTACGTTGTATAAATATTATTGTCTGCGAATATATTAACACTAAGCAAAGATCTTAGTTTTCATAAGTAATATAAGAAACAATAACACAACTACAGGAACTCCTATCTTTATATGCACACATATATTGCATATATTGCAGTTACACCGTGAGATTCACATACGTGTTAATTTCCCAGTAAAAAGATACTCTAATTGCAATATTATCAAGTCTAGTTTGCTTTAAATTATAACTTCTTAACTTTAATATGATAATACTGTCAGTATTCTGACTATATAAATCGACTTGATGTTAACTATTGGAATCGACTGAAAAATCTAGACAAAATTTCTAACGTCTCAAATTTTATATTAGTAATATTAATTTTAATCATAAATATACCATTTTTTATAAATGCACCTTGTTTAATAATTAATTATTACCGTTGTCGTTCTTATTTGTGGATGCAGTGATGGTTGCTTATTATTGCTATGTTAGGTCTGATATATTTAAAAATATTTCAATTAAATATTTATCAAGTCGAGAAGCAGATACGATGCATAAATATTATTGTCTGCATTTGCGTTCATAGTTTTCATAAATAGTTACCATATAAAGTGATACATGCTTTAACATACGTGTTGATAGACACGTTGGTTCTAATTTTCCAGTAAAATAAAGTAATTCTAATAACAAGAGTGCATGCATACGCCGTTCTTGAAATGAACTATATAAATATTTACTCAGTGTCTTATATGCTTCAAAACTTTTCATTCAGGTTTATGTTTGATTAACTCATTTAACAGAATTTCTATATATATATATATATATATATATATATATATATATATATATATATATAACATTTGTAATTTTTTGTATTTTTATTAATTGCATTTTAAAATAGCAGCATTTTAATCTTTTTATTTTATGTTTCTATAATATTTTAAGTAATCAGTTCAGAAATAACCTTTAAATTGATTATATCCATTTACATTTATATTATTTATATTCCGTTGTCTATAAATTGTATCATTTTCAATCTGATTTCTGTCACAGTTTATTATTTAATTGTCTACAAATGACGTCATTCATATGATTAATTCAATCAGACAGTGTTTACAAAGGCAATTCTTGGGAATAATTATTCATAACAATAAACGAAAATAACTCAAATTAATTAAGTGATTATATTATAATTTTTGCATGTCTGGAATGTCGGTATTCCAAAAATGATATATAATGTTATTAGTAAAACGATAAAGAAACATCAATAATGGATTGTATTTATGGAATTAATTTTTGTATTAGTTATTTCACTATTTTAATATTTTCTCTGGACTTTTTTTTTAGTTATTTATAAAATTAAAAGAACGATTATCTTGAAATTTATAGACATTGTTTTTTTTGAATATAAGGGAGACTGGGTACGGTTGTGCCAGGGTACGGTAGTGACAGTCGTTATAAAAGCTAAACTATACTGATTTTATGTAAGGTCCAATGAGACAAAATGAAAAATGATTGTTTGAACAAGTTTTTCGGATGTGAACGGTTGTGCCACTGGCCCTTTATTTGTATGATCTGATTTTATGACTCGTATTTAAGGACAGTATTTTAGTATTTCCACGTAGACCAATGTTCAAATTACCATTTAATTTACTTTGCTCCCAGCTAACTGGTAAATTACCAAATTTATGGTCGATAAAAAAAAGTGGCATAACCGTACCCGGTCTCCCCTACTGTTTTTTTATAGGAACAGTATTACAGACAGCACACTAACATTGATGTAGTTTATTAATCGTTCATTCGTATAAGAATTTTGAATTAAAATAAAAATTGATTTGACATCATTCAGAGGTCCCGGGTTAGATACTCACTTCGAGCAGCCTGTGACAACGATTTTTATTCAAAAATGTAGATAGCAATATGTTGCCAAGCGAAAATAGTCCTCCGGCATTGTTGCACTAATAAAATATTCGCCCTAGTACATAAATTTTTATACTAATATATCGTACAAAGATGTGGCAACTGATTGGGTTGCCATCTGCCAAGCAGACTAATATTAAGTCAAAAATTAGCACAACAGCTTATGTAGGGCTCGCCCGTAGGTAAGCGGTTAAGAGCGACGGAACCTGATTCAGAGGTCCCGGGTTCGATACACACTTCGAGCAGCCTTTGTCAGACAGCAGTGACAACGATTTTCACTTGGAAATATAGATAGCAATATGTTTCCAAGTGAAAAAAGCCTTCACCCGGCGTTGCTGCACCAATAAAAAAGTCAGCCCTATTAGATTAATTCTAATAACAAAAATCATCAAATATGGATGGTTTAACCATTGGGTAACCATCTAAAAAATATGAAGTAAGGGGAAGTTTCACCCCAACAGCTCATAGGACGTAAGGTTCTGATTGCTGTTAAAAATATAATAAAAAAAATAAAAAACGGCTTATGTAACTATTAGATTCTGATTGCTATTCAAAAATAAAGAAAAAAGTTAAATACATTCAATAACGTATAAATAAGTTAAGGAATCAAATAAATTTTTAGGGCAATAAGATGATTAACACACCTGCTATGCTTCCACAATAATTGTTAATGTGTAAATGATTCATAGATAAACAATTATAATTAAATGAAATGATTAAAATCATTGAGTAATATTTTCTCTTATCTCCTTAATTTTTTTTTCTAGAAAATGGTCCCAGCCAGTAGCATGTCGTCTTCGACAATGACAGTATCGACTTTGGTCGAAACCGTGTCTCTGAATTACGAGGATTTCAACGAAAGCTTCTTGACATGCGGCACCTGTCTTTGCGTTTACGACGGCAGCGAACACACGCCGAAACTTCTGCCTTGTTCGCACACCGTCTGCCTGCATTGCCTCACACGCATAGCAGCCTCGCATATTAGAGATAATAACACTTTCAGGTAACTTATAAATATTCATTGCGGGTTAATTGGTTCTTACTCGTTTGACGGTTATGAGAAGATGAATTCCCATTGCTAATTGTAAAATTTAAAAATCATTTCGCTGAATTTACTTACAATTATACCTAAAATTTGAAGTCACTTAAGGGGGTATTCTACTGTAAAGGCATGAATAATATTTTTACTATCGTTTTTTTTATCATTTGTTTATTGATATTTCATTATTACATAAAAAAAAATATTAAAAAAAAAATTAAAATTCACAAAGTTATGAGCAGTCAAAGTGGGGGCTCAAAAAAAAAGAGGGTGTCCTGGCGTGCATGATTCCAACCCTCTTGGTAATCCGAAACATAAAAAATATATGGATTCTTAATTATAATAGATGCCGCTATCGCATGACCCTTGGATAAGTTAAAAAAAAAAAATTGTTTGAATGGCGGCAGTTTGAAAAAAAAATTTTTTTTTTCATGTTATTTTAACAATTCTGAATTTTTTAAAAATACTAAATGAAAAGTTATAGTTTTGGGCAAGGTCCATGCGATAAAGTGATGTATAGAGAAGATCCTCTCGAAATTTGAAGTAAGTCCGTTCATTAGAACTCGAGATATCCTTACCGCCAGCTCGAAAAAAGTAGTTCCGAGAAAAACGCGTTCAAAGTTTTGAGACTCGGTCGGACCCGAACCGAGGCCACGTCACTAAAACGGCTATAACTCAGGAAATAATAGTAATTTTGAAAAATCCTTTTAATGACACATTTTTGAATAACTAAACTTTGAAAATATGAAAAAAAAATTTTTTCGATTTTTTCAGAATTCTACAGTAGAATACCCCCTTAATGTATTTTCTCTATCTATGCTAAATACTATTAACCACGTTCATACAAATTCGCAATTTTCAAATTTCAAATTCAATTTTCACGTTTAAAATATTTTAATTACATACTTTTTGGTGAGGGTCACTATAATTAATCAGATATTAAGCGAACTGTAAATTATAAATATTTCATCACCATAAACTGAGATATGTGAATAAAACCACTCTTTAATTAATGATATATATTGATCTTCACTCTACAATCTTCTCCTCTTGTTACTTTTGCAAGACTCTCAGTTATTATGATTAAAACCACTTTTAATTACTATTATTTTTTTAAAGTAATTCTCAGTAATTTTCATTATTTCACTTCTGGATATGTCTATCCTCTTTGCACTAATAAATTGGTAATTTTCTATAAAAATCTAAAAATTGGAATAATGTGAAACCGAAATGTTATAGTTAGCTTTGCGATTTTACTTCTTGTACCGATATTAAGTTGAAATAACGTACTTTGTATGCAGTTTATATTTATCAAGTGAATAGGATAACGTTTATATTTTTCAAATAGTATATAGACAGTTCATCGTGAAAGTATATTTCTAACAAAATAATAAAAATATTTTATTATATTATTTATATAGGTAAACATATTATTATAGCATTTTTATGTTATTATTTTATGAATATAGATAAACACATACTATTTATATAGATATTATTATACTATATAATTTAGGTTTTTTAGGTGAAACCGACTCAGTATTTAACTTATTATTACTTTTATTTAACAATACTTTTGAATCTATTTGTTCTTTGCGTCAATATCAATTAAAATTTTTCATATGCTCTGCCATCCTCAAGTGAATAGAATAATTAGTTTTTTTTATATAATTATGTAATTATCAATAAAATATTGTGAATATTATATTGCATGGGAAAACAACTATTGAGTTGTTTTTTCAACATGCCCCTTTAGTATGCAATGGCCCTTTACGGTCGACAATAGTAAATTCTACAAATTTATTAAATGCCTTTATCTGGACAGTTGTAAATATAAGAGAGAATAAAAAAAAGTTTTCTTATATGACAGTTTGTCCAACACGAAGATATTTTTTTAATAAAAGTATCACAACATATTGTCATAATTTTCACATATAGGTAAACATATTATTATAGTATTCTAGTAGTATTTAAGTTTTTTTTTAGGTTTCTCGAACATATCTAAAACACAAGACCAAAATTATTCTTTCATTTTGTTTTGTTATACACATTGTCCAATTTCTCTAAAAAAATGAAAATTTGAATAATGTACATAGACTTTATAATACTATGTATTATGATAAAGCAAAACCAGCGCGATAGTTAACTTTGTTTTATTTAAATAGTCATTGCTTTTTGCGTCATTATCAAGTTTAAATCTCATATTTTATCGAAGTGACGCCTTAAAACGAACAGACTCACATTTTAATATTTTAATTTTATATATAAAAAAAATTATTCATCATGAAAGTATCGTTAATGAAAATATGGATTTTTTTTATAATATTTATATATGTAGGTGACTAAGTTACAGAGTTCTATTTAGGTTTCATGAAAGATTTTACAAGTTTTGTCTCTATAACGCAAGACCAGAATTATTATTTTTTATTATAAAACTATTCTTTTATACAAAATTATATATTATGTATAAATATGGGAGTGTGTTTGACTCAATCCAGATGTCCAATATGCCGAGAATTGATCACGATTCCTCGCGGAGGGGTTGCCGCTTTGCCCCCATCATTTCTTGTGAACCAGCTGCTAGATTTGATGTCCAGACAACGAAGAGAAGTCGTGCCAAAATGCTCAGTTCATCTTAACCAGGTGTGTAAAATAATTTATTATTGAAATGGGAATATTTTATTTAACCGCAGGTATTTTATTTCATTGATATTTTCTTAATAAAGTACATCCGGTGATAATATATGTATAATTAAAAAATTATTGGCTGCAGCATCTCATAGCATTATTATATAATTGAAGAACAGAAATGTGAATGACATTTACTCACGTTTTCCATTGTTTCTATTGTTTACTGTTATTTAGTAATTATACTTAATTTAATATTGCGGATATATAATAGGCAGTGCATAGAATAATTATTATAAAAGTCATAAATGGTAAATGCTAATGAATATTTACAAATTATTATTAATACACCGCCAGCGATCTGCGACCCTAAGTATAAAATGATTACTCGTAAAGTAGCTTCTGAGAAATTATATCCATGTTATTAAATACACAATCATTTGATTTTTAATTATAAAACATTTATTTTTATTTATAGGAATTATTATTCTGCGAAAGTTGCGATGCTGTCTTTTGTTCCCTATGCACTGGTGGCACCCACAGTTCAACTCCTAGTCCGGCCCATAGGGGCTCTTATGCGAATCCTAATACAAATCTTAGTAATGCATCGACTTCTTGCGAACATACAGTGATTCCATTCTCGATTGCCATCAAAAGAATGTCTGAAATACTTCTATACAAAGCCAATGAATGCATAGCTAAGGTAAAAATTTATAAAATAATCATATATTTTTATCTAATAATTTAAAACTTATGTTTTGATTTAATACATAATTTATTTTAAATCATAATTTAATGAAGAATTAAATCATTTAATTAAATTTAAGCTCTTGATTAAAATATATTGGTTAATATTAGGTTGGAAATATCTCCCTTCCGCTTTTTTGCTCTTGGTTTATAATACAAAAAGGCGGAAGGGAGATATTTGACAACTTAATATATTGGTTGATTTTGGTACTACTAATATCAGTTCGCATTATCATAATTTTATCATAATATATAATTCCAGTAAATGGAAATATACAGTTTTTAACTTTTTCGGCAGTGTTTAATATATAAATATCTGATTACGATTTCTTGTCTGCCTGCAAATATTATAGAAATCTATGATATATCAAAGATAAAGCAAATACTATTTATATTAACATTAATAAATTATTTATATGCGTTCTATATATTTAAATTTAATTCCAAAATTGTATGCTTTATAATAAATAGATGAACGTTATCATAACGGTGTATATTTCAATTTTTATTAATATTATTAAAAATAAAACATTTTATTGTCTTAAAATAATATTCTAAAATTACCGATTCGAAACTCAAAATAAATATTTACACCAAATTTCGCCGGCTACATGCCAAGAACTGTGTGCCTCTAATGTGACCAAATTTATTTTGCATGCCGTTGCTGTTTTGTATAATAAAATTTTTAAAAATAACGCGTACTTATAAATGAAATTAAATTTATGCCTCTGGCTGTGTATGCTTTAAATGTGTTGTTTTGTTTTATACTTATATTCCAGTTCTTATCTTTGGCATAAAGATTAAATTTATATGTTAGACTAATATTTTCTTATCGTGATACTAAGTAAACACCTGTACAAGTGTTTAGGAATTACCTTTATTGCATTATTGTTTATTTGAACGCTGTATTTTTCTTGCTGTTATATTCGAGATCGTTTAAATTGGAACCAACGTTGCATGATTTTATATGAACTTATTTCGCTCTTGTTTCATCTAGTAAAGAGCTATGGGTATTATATGTAAATTAGTAGACTTGCGTTTAGTTTAATTTTTACTTTTTATTTTACTTTAGTTTAATCTGATTTATAATGTATTAATTAAATCAAAATTAAAACTTCAATTGGATGCATATTTATCAGATAATTTCATACAGATTTTTCTGATATATTTAACTCATATTTGAAAATGTTTCGTTTTTTAAATTAAAAAAGAGTGATTCAGTTATTATATTTCTTGAATTGAAGAAAGCAATATATGAAGTTGATTATATTGCAACGAGGTCAGCACTTCAAAAGCAAATATACAGGAATCCATATAAGTAATTTGGTTTTATTCCACTCTTGTCTGGAACATTATTAGTTTAACCGCATATTAGACCTATCAAGTTCAAATCAATACTAAGAAACAAAGAGGTCTATAACCTCGAGTAAAATTGCACGATTCCTTACGAATGCAAAGGAAAAAGATAAACGATTCTCAAATATTCAAAAATTTAATTCTCAAAATTTATTTAGCTTACCAGTGCACAAGAATCCGTTACTTTAGAACTGCAAAGATTGGATTCGTCAACTGAAAAATGTTTAGAGGCTGTTAATACCACGTTCAGGCAAGTCAACTAAAAATACTAAATAGCACATTATTGTTTATATTAAAAATCTAAATTTTGAAAAAATATTATTTCATAAAATCTATACAAAAATATTATTTCAGTGAACTAGCGGAGTTAGTAGAATTTAGAAAACAACAAATGTTAACTGCAGTTTCTACAGCAGCTATGGCAAAAAAGAAGGTTTTACAGGAACAACACGCGCTTATAGAAACCGAAAAATCTAAGGTAAAATGAGATATTCAGATATTTTTACAGAAAAATAATGTACATTTTTTATAATATATTCCGTGAATGTATATCCTTATATAGGTGGAACAAGAGTGTGAAGGCTTACAGTACCAAGTGGAAGTCCGAAGTATTACACAACGCATTAGCAGTTTGGGCGAAAAACTGGATAGTGCTTGTATTTTGGGTGATCCTCGCGAAAACGCCTTCTTGACATGTGATTTTAGACATAATGATAGCGTTGATACTGTTACCAATTCTTTGCAAAGTATTGGACGTGTGCGAACAAGTACAACTTTTCCTAGTCTTTGTACTGCAGTGTTAGGTAAGATTAATTGCCTGTTAAATTTTGCCAATTTGAGAGTGAGAATATGTATTCCGTATGTCATTTGTATGAATATGATCTATAGCAGGCATCGGCAACCTACGGCACGCGTGCCAGGCTTGGCACGCGATGGGGTTCTGAATGGCACTCTATAAAGTAATCAGGAAAATCGCAAATATTGAGTGATTTTTAAATAAGAAAAAATGTTTAATTATAATTATTTTTCTAATGTAGCTCGCTAATGTAATTCAACCTACGCTGAAGTACTTAAAGATGAATTTTCCAGAAGGTGCAAAGACTTTGAAACTTATGTGCCTATATTTTCCACATATCTCTGTGAACAAATTTTTTCTCACTTGAAACATATTTTGAGTTCACAAAGAAATCGTTTAACAACTAAACATTCAGTATCTTGTGTGAAATTGAAAGTTACAAATTATACCCCGGATATTGAAATGTTAAGGAAAAATGTGCAGGCACATTTAAATCTGTCGCATTAAAATTGTTTAGTTTATATTCAGTGGCAGATTAAGCTTTCTGCCGCCCTAGGCCCTATCTGATCAGGCGCCCCTTTTAATAGGCAATTTTTTACTTTTTTAATTAAACTATAATTTTATTCTAAATTACTTAAATACAACATTTAACTCTGCGTAAAGTACTCGTAAGTTATAGTAATCGCAAAAGATCGAAAATGAAAATTTTTGCATATTTTTACGTTTCAGACATTTCTAAACATTTTGGCATATATTAAAAAAAATTGATGTGTGTGTATGTATGTATGTTTCATTCTCATAGATAGGAAAGTTCTGATTAGTTTTTCGCTAAGATAGGTTTGGACAGCCGTTTGGAAAATATAGAACAAAAGTGCAAAAATTGCAATTCAGTTTTTGAAAGAACTGAGAGGCTGGTTTCCGAATAATTAAAAAATAATTTACTTGTACTAAAGGAATGAATAATTACCTAAATTTTTTGGGAAGGTAGGTTTAACGGTCGACCAAGCTTTTTTTGTAATTAGTAAAAGAGAGAAAAATTCGTCAAAGTTTTAGCACATAATTTTAAGTCGATTTTAAAAATTCAAAAACCATGCGAAAAATCTTGGTTGGAAATCGTATTTATTAGTTTTTGGTAAAAACCTGCCGGACTGATTAGGTTTGCGGGACGATCAGACGAGCCGGTTGTTTGAAATTAGCATAAAAAAGCAAAATTATTACGTTTTTTGGAATAAAGCCAGAAACCGATTTTTAAAATTGAAAAAAGATTTCTGAAAGATATCAATTAGGAGTCAAAATATTTGACAATTTTAAAAATTCATCAAAGTTTGATAAAACTTCATAGTCAAAATTTTTGTTAAAAGGCGCTTTTGTGATGTGATAAATCAAAATTTAATTTTCAAAAACGCCTGAACTTTCACAAATTAAAGAGACATTGGACTAAACTCGATAAATAGAACCGAGATATTCAAAAATTTTGAATTTTTTTTTAAAATTCTAAAATAATTCGATCATTTGAAAATTTTAGATATTTTAATTTTCTCAAAATTTTGATACCAGTGGACTTGCCTTTTCGGAAAACTAATCATTTCTTCATATCACTAAAATACCACGAACAAAATATTTTTTTGAGTCATTCCAATCGAATGATCTGTACTCTCAAAACCTTCATGACCACTTTTGCACCTTCTGCGCTCTGTATCTCCAAAAATGTTAAACCTGCCTGCATAAACAGTACGCCTCTCAGTCAAAGCCAAGCGAATATTTTTTGAATCATGCATGGCGAAGAAGTAAACTTTGAAAATTAAAAATCTTGGTACGGAATGATTCAAAATAATGAAGACAAAATTTGTAATAATTAATAATTTTTTTATAAAAAATCTAATAATTTGATGTCAATGATCATTTTTTATCACCGAATGACACCTTTTTGGATCACCAAAAACGCTGACCATGCTCTCGCAAAATTTTCGATAGTTCTTATTTCGTCATACAAGTAAAAAGTGTCTTGAATTATTCAAATCGGACGCTTCGTGTTTGAAAAATTGAATTAGCATTTTTTTAACTCTTTGCTCCCTATCCGAAACTGTCTTTGCAAAAAACTAATCAGCACGTCTTCCCGTATGCCAATTGGCAAAAAATTGTAACCGCATAAACACATGCATACATCCATTTTTTCTAAGGCATCTCAAAATGTTTAGGAGAACTTGAAGCGTATAGATATATAAACAATTTTATTTACGATTTTTTAGGATTATTATAAGTAGAAGTTGATAATATGATACATCAAGAAAATATCAATGCGGCACCCACGAATAATAAATTTGATTAGAAAACGCATTACGTTCTATTTCATTGAAAATGATCTCTGAATTCACAAAAAAAATTTCAGGATCTATCCTTAAAATGAATTGTCGTGTCATTTCATCGAGTTTAAAATTTTTACATTTTGAAAAATTTGCCGCCCCCTAAATTATGCCGCCCTAGGCCCGGGTCTCACGGGCATTTGGGGTAGTCGGGCACTGTTTATATTAGAGATTCATGTTGTTTGTTAATAAATATGTTTAAAAGATAAATTTGGTTATAATTCTTCTCCCCTAGAACCTAACTATATATTTCAAAATTAGGGCGGCACTCTAAAACACATTGGTAGAGTGGCTTGGCACACTACAGTTAAAAGCTTGCCGACCCCTGATCTATAGAATGTTAGTTGTTTGATAATTATGAACTCTATTTATTTCAATTTTTTTCAGATATGGCAGAAGTTGTCAAGGGTTTGATGTGCTCAGTTACTTTAAGAACTGTGGACTATCATGGCGAGAACCGAGTTACAGGTGGTGATCCTGTGTGTGCAGTTTTTAGTCCTTGTGATAACGAAATTCAGTCACAATCTCAAAGTCAAAACAACGAAGGCGATCCTTGTGAAGTGTTTGACAATGATGATGGAACTTATAAGTAAGTAAAAGAGATAGGCCAAAACTTAGATATATTTTGAAATTTAATATTCCATTCTCCGACTATTTATTTGAAGACTCGCATTTATTTACTGTCACTGTTTATTTACAAGAATTATTTTGTAGAATACGTTTTCGACCCACTCATTCTGGTCAACATTCAGTTAGAATAACGGTAAGTTAATTTGGTTATCAAGTCTCCTTCAAACTGCCAAATTTAGATCGATCTAATGCCATATTTTATTTAAGGTATTTGATCGTCCCATTAGAGATTATCCACTTATATTTACAACGACAGAACACAATAATCCATTACGAGTTTGGGGCCATCATGGAAATGGTAAAGACGGAATGTCCCAACCGGTTGCCGTGGTGGTAATGGCTAATGAAACATCAGATGATGATTATATATATGTAGTGGATAGTGGAAATTCACGAATCGTTGTATTTACAAGAGATTTAGAGTTTGTAAAACATCTTAATAATGAAGGTAATTGATATTATAATTATAATCGAGTACCAATATGCAATTCAAATACCAATATATGTTTATTAATGAAGGTTTGGAAGGCCGCAGCTGTACCGGAATTGCTTGTCACAATGAAGATTTAGTTCTAGTGAATTGGCGTACAAAAAATATAACAATTATTGATACTGAAGGGGAAACTAAATTGAAATTTACTCATGAATCCCTGGCGGAACCGACGTGCCTAGCTGTTGATCCTCATTATGGCCATATACTTGTCGCTGATAATAGAAAAAAACTAATATTTGTGTTTGACGAAGAGGGAAAATTGTTATTTGAAGTAATGCTTTTACTTATTTTAATGATCATAAGCTATTATTAAGTTTGCTAAAAATGTATATAACCTACATATTGAATCTTCTTAATCTATAGGTTGGTACGAAAGAATCGTTTAATTTAATATCTGCCATAGCAATTGGGCCAAATAGTGAAATAGTTGTGGCAGATAGCAAAATTCTAGTCTTTAGTTCTAAAGGAAATTTAATTCGAAAAATATGTGCTGATGATAAAGGTATTTATTGCTGATATATAAACAATTAACCGTATTTATATTGCTTCTCATAATATTTTATTTATATAAAGCTAAGGGGCATTATGGTGGTTTGACTATTGATTCAGAAGGCAGAATTATTGCCGCTCACACTGAGAAAGGACGAAATGTTATTCAGGTAATTCAGTTGAATTTATCACAGAAGTTAATTCATAGTCATATATTTATTATGATTGATTTCTGTGAATTTATGGTATATTTGATTTTTTTATTACTGTGGTTATCAAATACTATCTCACTTCTGTGATCAGAAATTTTCAGAATATTATTATATTTTTTAAGCTCTAGTATATCATGAATAATTTATTTGAATTATCCATATTTTAGATTTTTTCATTACAAGATGGAACTTTGCTATCTACAATTGATTCGAATGAGCATAAACTGAAAAGACCTAGTGGACTAGCTACAACTTGTGATCATCACTTAATTGCGGTTGATTTAGGTCATGATTGCTTGAAGAAGTACAGATACTGGTAATTTTGATATAAAAAGATATTTGCGTATTGAGAGTTTAATATGAGAAAATGCGTCAAAAATGAAGATGTATATTTTACATTACATTTAAAAAATCACAACTAATTTATTTAGGTAGATGTAGCCAGGATTCGAAAAAAGTTGCTATATGTAGTTGTTAAACAACTTTATCAAATTTGATTTAACTTTGCATTAGTTGAAAAGGGTGAAATTGAACTGAAATATATTTTAGTCATGAGACCAACATGAACAAGCGTAATATTGAGTACTGTATATTGCATGAATTAGTGGTATGTAAAATACTATCACGGAGAAAATCGTTAATTTTAATCATAATTGAATTCATGAAAAGCATGGAATATTATCTTAATATACCAGTAGTATATGAGTGAAATTATTTTGATTCAACTTGTATTTTATTATTATTATTATTATTATTATTATATATATATATATATATATATATATACATATATATATATAATATTATATACAAACACATACATGTATACATTTTTATCATATTTCATCACTATCTATCTTTCTCACAAATCAATATAGTCAATATCAGTCAAGATAGTACAATATGAAATTTTTAATACATATTTTCTTATAAGTCACAATCAATAATTGACGTAGAGGCAAAGTACTTTGCACATAATACATAATAATACATGAAACATTTACTTAAATATATTATAAATAAGTAGTTATAAAAATACAGATTAAATTTATATTTACTGAAATCACAAGTTATTAGCGGCATTTAAGTAATATGAACCTAGTAGAAACAAATCTGTAAAACGAGTTTAAATAATATATCAATATTTCTCGATTTAGATAAAATTTAATTGCACTACCTTATATATATTTACCGCTCCTGTTCTTTTTCTCAGGTCATTAGTTATTGCTTGTTATAATAAAAATAATTAATGAAACAATAAGAATTAAATAAGCTCTGCATTTAACTAATATGGTTAAGCTTGATATTAAGAATGATATATTTATGATATTGAATACTATCAAATTAGAATATCAATATTTTAGAAAGCATTAATAGTAATCTCTAGAAGATCTGGTTTTCAATACTCCAACTTGAATTTTTTGAAATCAATAAATATATCTTATTGAAATTATTTATTTGATCTGTATATATCTACATTGTAAACATGACTGTAATTCTTTTGGTCAACAATGTTTAATTATTTATTTATAGTGTTATCAAAATTTATATTTGATGGTATCGAATTTTCTCAATCTCAACACCATAATTTATTATATTAATATACTTATGAATTGTGAATTAGGAATAATGAATTATTTATTTTATACTTTATGAATAAAGTTGCGTAAAATTAATATTATTTTGTAAAACAATATATTTATCAGTTATTGTGTGATATTAAGATTGTATATATTTTCAGACAAAGTAACAAATCGTATACATAGTGCATTTGAAGAGATTTTTTATTGGTTTGAACTTAATTTTTGGTTTTTAAATGCTAGACCTGAAAAAATGTGTTTATGATTGCATTTACTTTGTCTGAAATGCAGATTGGATGTTGAAACATCTATGGGAAACGTATTGCCAAATTGGAACTTCCGTTGTTTATTTTATTTTGTATTATTGTACTTAATAAGACGTTTTATTACATTTGCCAGAATTATTTTGTAAGAACCAACTATTATATTATATAAGTTTAGTTATAGTAACTACTTTTAACCAAATATGAAAAGTTAAATATTTAAGAAATGCTACTCTCCGATTACTTAATGTAATTTAAGTCATTTTATAATTTTTTTACGTTTAAATTTTTGATATGTTTATTTTAAACTTGGTTTCTTCTAGTCACACTATGTATTTTATATTTGAAATTAGCAATACTTAAACATTGTATGAATTTAATATTTATTAAATTAAATAACATAACATGACGATTCTTATTACTTCTCAAATCACATAATTTGATGTTATATTTATCTTATTATTCTTATTTATTTATAAAGGTTATAACGTCTTTCTGGATAATTAATTCTTCTAGAGTGAATTGGCAACACAGCTGTAACCAACCATCAGTACTGAAGATATTTGCAAGGTGGTAATATCTACTCAATTATAACAATGAATTTGTAATGTATACTTATAATGTATTCATTTGCATTATAATTAAAACAAGATTTGTATTTCTTATTAATAAAATTGTCATTTCATTATAGGCCACTTTGCTCAGTCAGTGCTTGGATTCCTTTTTGGAAAATCAAACATTGGAGTTTGTAGTACCCATTTGCGATTTCAAACACGCAAAGGAAATGTATTATTTGGATTGTAGAAAATGTACAATGAAACAGGTATAGTAAAATTCTATAAAAACAAGAAGAAAACAGCCATTTTATGATTTTAACTTATGCATTTAAATATTGATGCATTTGCAAAAAACGATGAAGCTCATTTACAAATTTTTGGATGCATTTAAATATTGCTGATATATTATAAGATTTACGTGGAAGGTATTGATACACTTTTAATTATTCGAGACATTTAATCGAATTTTTTGATGAAGAAATTACAATATCAGGTTTTTATCGAAATAAGTGCTTCTCACTAATGCACCTGATATATGTTTATGTATTGAAAATACATTAAATCCATTATAAATACAATTGAAACTCGTTTCAATGTTCTTTAAAATATGTCCAATTTTTTCAGACTATGAAATAATAATCAGTAAAACAAATAATTATTGTCTCGTGTCTCGAAAACATAAGTTATCGATTATATTGAAAAATTAAAAAAAAAACTTAAAAATATTGTAATACTAAACAAAAAGTATTAGAATTTTTTAATTATATAACTTTATATTTCTAATATATTTTACGTTAACAAACATAGGAAAGATACTTTAGCAATTAATTCATTAGTGGTTGATTATCCTTTATATCTGTAGTATAGTCAATCACAGATAGCAATATCTAGGTCAATGTGCCAGAGCCAAAAATTTCAAAATCACGCCCCACTACCCGCATCAGTGGTAAAGGTCATATCATCGGAAAAGGCGAAAGCGCAACAGTCAGTTCGTAAAATAAAGATCTCCCGAAATCGGAGCTTGCGCTTTATGAACATGCCAGGATGCATTTATATAATTTCAAATGCACTGGTACCTGTTCAAGAAATATTTGATGAAGCAATTCATAATTCGGTAATAGTAAAGCACATTCGCTATGGTTTTTTTCTAAATCAAATTTTGAATTTGTTACCAAAGGAATTTCGGATAGAATGCACATGCGTGTAGCAATAATTGGAAGAATTATATGATCCGCGTATAACTCTCAATATCTGCATCATCTTGAGGTTTTTTTTTTGACTAATACTGATTTTTAACTTTAATATATTTTTGTTGTCAAAAGTTTTATTAGACCAAACACTCTTTTAGATTATAGTATTATTAATTTATTTTCAATCATAAATTTAAAAAAAATGAATGCTTATAAACTTTGATATAAACTTCTGCATTATTAATTCTACATTAATCAATATTACATATCTATACAAAGTAAAATTAAATTGAAAATAGTAAAAACAATAAAATAGAACGGATTGTATGCAAACATATATTTGCCCATAAAGGCATCAAATATAGGTAGGATATTGAAAGAGATCTTTTCTGACATTTACTTTGCAATTAATATTTATTTTAATGTTGTCGATTAAGTGGTGATCCAGAAATCGCTGAATTATATTGCGACCACAAATCGAATGCCTATAAACAGGGCCGGTCCTGGGGTACTCAGCACCCGCATGCAAATTTTTTTCTAGCGCTTCCCTCCTCCCCCTAATATTTTAACTTTTTGAACAATTTATCATAAAAATTATATAAATATTTAGGTTAATTTTTTTAAATGTTTTTTAATAAATCTGGATTTAGTACACAAAAAAATAGATATAAAATAAATGCGTATAAAATACATTTATTTCTAACGCATGTGTAATATTAATATTTGGGATTGGAAACATTTTACTTATTTATTTTGGGGGTTTTTATGCGATTTATTATATTGAGCAAATCATAGAGAGCAAAAAAATTCTAGCCTCTCATTATTAAACATAGCACTGGTTCATGTTGGATTATTTTAATTTAATTTTTCATTATTTAAAATGTCTAAAATTGCATCGTAAACTTCTCCTAATTGATATCGTAATGCCGAAGTGTATGTATTGTTGTTTAAGAGTTAAAATTAAATTAAAAATTATTGTCCAAGATTAGTAAAAGATGCAATGAAATTTAATATTTTTTGAATGATATTGAAAAAACTATATTATAAATTTCATATCCGAAACTCATTTTGGCGCCCCTTAAGGCGTGCGCCCACATTTTTTGCATGCATCGCATTCAGGGTAGGACAGGCCCTGTCTATAAAACTTACACATTTTTATAAAAGATAATAATATTTTTAATTACCTGTTAGTTCTGGTCACCTGGAGTTTGTAGATACGAATTGATTTTTTGGAAATTGATATGAGATCACATAGAACTATTTTTGTTTATTTTATTTCAAAATAGAACTCTGTTTAAGTGGTGGTTGTAACTACAAAGCGAAAGTACATATAAATTTTAGATGAATAAGGCTTTCTAAAAAAAATGAAAAAAAGCCTATTTCATCTGACCTGATTGATCTGATACCACTTTCTTTCAATAGTAGGTGATTAAATATCCGTTAAAATTTATGATGATAAAGTTTAAATGATTAACTGCCCGTAGGGTAAGTTATAGTAATCGCAAAAAAATCGAAAATGAAAATTTTTATATATCTTTACGTTTCAGTGGTTTCTGAACATTTTGGCGTACCTTACAAAAAATGGATGTATGTGTGCGTGTGTGTGTATGTGTGTGTGCGTGTGTGCGTGTGTGTGTGTGTGCGGATACAAATTTTCGTCGACGATTTCGGGAACACGGTTCAAACGATTTCGATTATTCAAAAAACATACGATTGCTGTTGCTATGGGGACGTGCTAATTAGTTTTTGGCATAAGCAGGTCTAGCCGTTCCGAAGATACGGGGCAAAAAGTGCCACAAACGGTAACTCAGTTTTTGAAAGAACGGAGCGTCCGATTTCAATAATTCAAAAAAAATTTTACTTGTATTGACAAGATGAATAATTGATTAAATTTTCATGAAGGCAGGTCTAGCGGTTTCGGAGATCTAGTGAAAAAAGTAATAAAAAATGCCATTTGGCGGTCAAAAATGATCATTAGGCATATGCACATCAAATTATCTGATATTTTATAGAGATTTTAACAGTAAGTATACATTTTGTTTACATTCCTATCGGTTCCGTACCAATGTTTTTCCGTTAGACGGCGACGCGGCGCTTACGCGCTTCTATATTTTGTCTCTATGCAGTTAAAGCAGTACGATTGCTTTGAAAAAAAGTTCAGAATTTCTAAAATATTTCAAAATAAAGAAAACATTTTACTTCAAAGAGTCTTCAAGAGAATTTTTCTCAAAATTTTATAGTTTCTCAAAAATCTAATTTTTTCAAAGTAAAATTTATTCAAAAATGTTAATCTATTTAAGAGAAAATAATTGTTAGTACGGGAAGTTCCAGCAATTTGCCTTAAGGCACGATGCCATGCGCCCCACTAGTTTTTCTTCAGTTTTTCCACGAGAGAATTGATGTTTCGCTTATTCCATGTTGTATGTATTGGGTTCGAAAAGCGCGTCACACGTAATACGTACATATCGTCGGCACCCGACGGTGCTAATGGAATGGGTGGTCCAACGCGCGCACCTCGATCAATACGGCACCGGCGCTTTGGCAAACCAAAATGGCTACGATAAGACTTCGCCCGATTCGATAAGGATTTGTTAAGCTATGAATTTAAATTTTTAGTCCATGGTTAATAATTTGTTATACTCGTGCTAGAAAGTCAGTTGAAGTGTTTTGCAACCTAGCTTTCTGTGGACATTTGTTTGAATAATTCTGTTGTGCAAAATTGTGTGGCTGGAAGTGATTAAACCAATATCGAAATATTTTAATTTTAATACGTAACAATTGCAATGGGACTTCTGTAAGTAAGTGAATTATTATAATATCAATAACAAATTTTAACATATGTTAAGCATTGGTTAAATGTTACAATTTTTTTTAATACGTAACCGTTATTCAAGTTTGATGTTACTTTTTTATATTAATAATAAAACCATCATTATTTATTCATATTCAATAGCATTTTATGCTGATGATTAAATTATACCTATTACTTTTGATGTTTAAACTTGGATGCGATTTATAAATTTGAACATTTTAATAAATTTTGGTTTTAATTTAATTATTAATACCAATTATTTAAATAAATTGCATATAAATGAAATTATTGCATACTGCATGAAATTTTTTTGAAAGATCCGTTGATTTACGTCAGAGTTTCTGTGCTTCAAGATTTGACATTAAGACGATTCTATCGATTATACATTTCTACATGGAAATGTATATGACTATGCCAAAAAACCGATATCTCTCTTATGAATAATCTGCCTTGGCCTATACTATATTCATTATAGTGTGGAAGTGATGTCTGTAAAATTCATAATTGTTTGTTGTGAATTATTATATAAGAATAAAAAAAAATAGTTGAATAATTTTATTCATAATGATTGAAAGTGAAAATTTCAGAGTTAAGTATATCTAGGAATTTCGTTCAAGAATGATTTTCTTACCTAAATACCTGAGTAATTAATATTATTATACATTGAATATTTTAGATGCATCCATGATTTGGAGAGTAGAGGATGTTAAAAATAACAAAAGGTTTAAAGAAGAAAAAGAAAGGCAAAAAGAAATCTAAAGACGCAGATTTATTCACTGAAGAAGAATTAGAACAATATCGAAGAGAACATTCAGCGCATTCTCAAGCCGGTTCTCCGAAAGAAGAAGTTAGTAAAAATGTTAAATTATAGCATGACACTTGGGTATGATATTTCTTAATAAATAATTTAAAATTTTGATTGTTAGGAGGCTGGTGAATCATCTACAGCACCAAAAACTGACAACGATGAGTGGTCGAAATTCAACGCACTTACAGCGGGCGTTGATTCCATTTTGAAAAAGACTCAAGGAGATTTAGAGGCTATTAAAGAAACTTCATTTTTTCAAAGGGTAACTCCAGCTGCTAGAAGAGAACAAGAGAAAGAACAAAAGGAACAAGATAAACCGCCAGAAGTCGTTGTAACAGAAGTACCTCAAACCGACCAAGTAGAAGTTCTTGACGGTGTTGTTAATTTAGAAGAATTAGAATCGGAAAGTGAATATGAGGAAGAGAGTGACGACATTTTTGACACATCTTTTGTGGATGTTGTAGAAAGTGGCGAAATACAATTGGCATATATTCCTGATTCTCCGACTGAAGAAGAACTAGGACCAGATCCGTTTGATACATCGTACGCCGACAGAGTTATTAAAGGCCCCGAGGTTTCTAAGAGAGGTAAAAAACTTGTTAGTATTGGATCTGCAGTTGAAGTTTTAACTGGTAGGGCAGAAATACCGACATCTTGTGTGAAAAGACCAAAACGTCGTGGGCCACAGGATCTTTTGCTTGAAGAAACTGACGAGGTACCAGTTGCAGATGTTACAGAAGCTGCAAAATCTATAAACGTACCAAAAAGTCTTCTTGATGATGAAGTGGAGATTCCAGATGTACCTATTGACTTAAGTGTTTCACTTCATCCACCTACACCCGTTGCACCTGTTGCACCCGTGAATGCAGAACTAGAAAGTTTTGAACCAAAAATCAATGTTGCAGAGTTTGAAACAGATGATGTCGATGATGAATTTGCGCAATTAGCTGCCGAATCGATATCAAAACCTAAAGAAGAAGTATTAGATTTTACATCAATAAGTAAAGAAGTACTCAAGACAGTAGAAACTGACGGTTGGGCCGCTTTTCAAGATTCAAATTGTAACTCTAGTGACATTGAAGTATCAGCTGTCATTAAGAAACAGCCACCAGCTAGACCGATTCGAGGTCCAAGTGTAGTGAAATTTGAAGAAATCAAAGATATTGATGATTTAGAATTAACTGATGTAGACCCATTCGATACAGCGTTTGCAGAAAATATTTTGCCAGGAAAAGTTGAATTAAAACTTATAGAAAAAGAAATACTAGATGATTTTGATTTTGATCCAAGAGCAGAAGAAAAAAATCCTTCAAAATTTAACAATCGAATTTTATCAGGTGTCCACATTCATGTAACTGACCCAGCTGGAGAACGAGAATCAATTTCAGGCTTGTCAGATGAACGTGTCTCAGAAAATGATTTATCTGCACTGAAAGTAGGCCACAGAGACTTGTTGGGTGGAAGCACAACTGATTTATCACAACTTGCTGATGCTCCCATAAGTCCTAAAGAAGTTTTGTCAGATGATTATTTAGAATATTGCGATCCATTCGATACGTCTATTGTAGATCAAGCTGTAATACCGGGTCGAACTGAATTGAAGTTTTTAGAAAAAGAATTACTTGGCGAAGAAGGTGGTTTAAAACATTCTTTAAGCGATCCAGACTTCGATCCTCGCGCAGAGGAAAAGGAACCTGTACCGCAACCTGCTTTAAGAAAATCATCCAGACCTGATATTTTACCGGTCAACAGCAAACAAGTTGTATTTGCCGTTCCTGGTTTAAATACCGATGAAAGTGAACTGTTAGGTTGTTCACAAAAACCTGGAAAACCTGTAACACCTTATTACCCTAAAGTTACATTGTATTCACAAGTGGGCGAACAAGAAGGTCAAGAGCAAGTAGCAGAATCAGCATTGACACATAGTTTATCAGACCAAGACTTTAATCCAAGAGAGGACATTGAAATATCAAAACCTACTCGCCGCCATTCTGATTTTACCTCGCATTCGCTAAATTTAGATTCAACATTTAAACCAGATCTATTGTCTGTTGACGAGGAATTATCGGATAAAGTCCTTACACCAGCTGGCCCGCAAGAAGTCGAAGAAGAGTTTACGTATGCAGATCCTTTTGATACATCTATTGCATGTGATTTAAAACCAGGCAAAGCCGAACTAAAGCTTTTAGAAAACGAACTAGCTATAGATCAAAATACAACGACAAAAGTTACAGCCTCTTTCGATTTACCAAAGACAATTTCTCAGCCCCAAGATTTATTAAGTCATCCGGCAAGTTTGGTGGAAGCGAAACCTTTATCTCCACAACCAATCTCGGAGACGACTGAAAAGTTTATTGCTGAATTTAGTTTGGACGACGATATAGATCCGTTTGACACGTCTATTGCAAATAACATAGGACCTGGCAAAACTGAAATAAAATTGCTTGAATCTGAGTTTATGCAATAGTTTCACAAATAATTGTTTTTGTTAATAATTTACTATAATCAATATTTAGTGAGTAACTAATAAGTGACAAAAATGGCAAATCAAAATGCAAACCCGTTTTTAATTGATGATGAATACGTTTCATCATCAGTTAAGCCATCAAATCCATTTTTGATGGATGAAGATTATGAAACTGAAGGTAATGTTCCTGATAATCCATTTGTAGGCCAAGATACCAATCCATTTGCTTGCGGGTTTGAGGAAGTCGATTCATCGACTGTAGCATCTAATTTTTTCACTACTATGGATACAATGCCTACAACAATGGCTGACATCATTTATGCGCAAGCTGGTCAAGCGATTGATACTGTTACCACAGACATACTACTTTTTGATGATGGTGGTATGGATTTACAAAATAGCGAGACATATCAGCCGCAGAAGCCAATGGATTTGAATCTAAAGGATAAAAATCGAATAGCTAATGAAGATGAAGCATTAAATGCATATAGTAGCGAAGAAGAATTGAACAGAGCTTTAAAAAAGATTCCACCTGCCCGACCGACTCCACCATCAAAAGAAACGCAAGATCTAATATTATCTGTAACTGGACATATGGAACAGACTAGTTCTCATTTATTAGATCGCCTTCCTGCCACTAGAACACCAAGTCCAGTATCTATGCGCGATTTACATTCTCCTAGTCCAACACCAGAAAATACATTTGGAGAATTTTTGAATATAGAACCCAAACCAATCGTGCCACAACCAGAGCAACCGGTGGAAATGAACTTCTTTGATTTGGATGATGATAATGATAAATCAGTAGCTTCTCAACCTATTTCTTTAAAAAGTGATAATCCTTTTGCTGCTGATGTAATGGAATCAGGGTCTATTGCTCAAGAGTTCATTGACCATGGATCTAATATATTCATGCAAGAAATATCTCAATCAACGGTGCCACCAAAACCCTCGATACCACCACAACCAGTAGTACCACCACAGCCAGTAGTACCATCACAACCAATACTACCACCACAACCCGTAGTACAACAATCTATGCAAAATGTACCTCCTTCAAGACCTGCACCTCCAGTACGTCCTGCTCCTCCTCGACCACAACCCCCAGCAAGACCCGTCTCTCCAAGTGTTCAAAATATACCCCAAAGACCGCCACCGCCTGCAAGGCCGATAACACCTGTACAGCAAACCAATGATAACGACCTTCTTGACATGTTCGGAGAAAAACCATCTGCTCCTCCACCTCCAAAGTCAAAAGCAGACATATTAAACTTATTTTCAGCAAATACTACCAACACTGCACCTCCTACTGCTGATTTATTAAGTGATGACAGTTTTCTTGTAGCGGCGGAAGCCCCACCGCAAATAACAGAAGTCGCACCACTGACTACAGCTCCGTTATCTGCACCAATTGTTTCGGCCGCGCCAACTGTACCTGCTCGAAGAAGTAATGAACCGTCACCCGCGATCACACCTACTACAAATCCGTTTGAAGTTATGCCCGATGAATCGGTTATTAATGAACCCGTGCAAGTTCAGCAAGTTCTAAGTTCTCAAACATCTCCTCAAAGCTATGTTGAAGCTGGTCAGATTTGCACGGAAACAGAACAAAATTATACGGAACCTATTTATCAGCCAGTAATATCTGACGTATCGGCAGTTCCTTCGCAAATAGCTTCACCGCCTAAGTCGACTTTGTCAACTGACGACGCATTTGATGCATTTGCGGCCAAGTTTGATTCAGCTGAAGATCGTAGTTCATCTGGAGCGGATCCTTTTGGGGGAGCAGGAGGTGCTAGCGCATGGGGAGGAATGGATGTCGACTCATCGGGTGCAGCATCTGGTTTTGATGCAGATGACGGTGGGTTTGATGCTTTTTTGACTATGAGTGAACCACCTCCAGTGCCGCAAGGTACGCCTGCAAGACCTTATGGTAGCAAAGCCGAATCCTTGGATTCAGAAGAAGGAAAAGACTTTTCAATCTTTATAAAGCAAGTATTATTTTATTATCAATTTCAATATGTTTTTGAATAAAAAGTAATAAGAACGACAAATGATACATAGGGATGCACTCAAAACAGCATTGCAATAACTTTAATTTTATTTTTTAGGCCTAAAAATGGCGATGCTTTATCTTCGGAAAGTGTCACTCCAGCATTAGCACCTCCACCTACGCCATTAACAGCTGCTTTAACAGATACAAGCCCGCGATTTAATCCATTCGATAAGAGTGAAACATATAATGAGCCCCCAACGTCATTACCTATGGAACAAGGTAACATTATAAACCAAAGTAAATAATTATAATTTAAATATTAATATATATGTTTGAATCTTTTTATATTTATTTAATTAATTAGAATAAATTAATTACAATTAATTTTATGTATTTTTTATAGATGGATCATCGATGCAAAGAACTGATTCACAGGAAACCCCGCCCACACCACTTTTTGATGAAGATGTTTCCCAACCATTGGAAGATTTTCCAAGAGTTAAATACACTGGTGAAGGCTGGGATATGCAGTTACGTCAACCGAATAAAAAGAAAATTACTGGCCAAAGGTGCTGTACTATTCCTATTTAATTAATATTTTATATAAGCGATATTTTTAAAATAAAAATAATATGTTACAGATTCTGGAAGAAAGTATTTATCAAATTGGTGTATCAAGGTGACAGTCCTGTGCTTTTATTATACAATAGTTCAGGAGATAAAGAGCCTTTTCAAGAACTTCCGTTGCAAGCATGTTATTCCGTATCTGAGATAGGCGCGCAACAATACGATACATTTGGAAAAATATTTACAGTAAAACTTCAGTATGTTTTCTATAAAGAAAGACCTGGTGTTCGACCTGGCCAAGTCACAAAAGCAGAAAGGATAACGAATAAATTAAGCCAATTTGCTGCTTATGCAATTCAAGGAGATTATGCAGGTGTTAAAGAATTTGGAGTGATCTTAAGAAGTTAGGTTTGCCTGTCGAACATGCACCACAGGTAAAAATCATAACATATATTAACTAATTAAAGTAATAAACATCTAACATAAGTAAATCTACAATTATTTAATTATTATGATATATGAATATTGTTTTTAATTAGATATCACAATTGTTTAAACTGGGATCACAAGAATACGAAGATATGAAACAGTTTTCAATGTGTATCGAAGAAGCCTTGTTTAAAATGTCAGCACATCGCGATCGTGCACTTAACTATAAAATGGAAGAAGTTCAAATAACTGCTGTGGACGAACTATACGTAGAACAAGATGCAGAGGGTAGAGTGCTTAAACAAATCGCCAGGGTGCGATTATTTTTCCTAGGATTTTTGTCAGGTAGAATCAAAACTTTAAAAGTTTATTATTTGACAATCTTAGGTTCTTCAAATCTTATAAAAATTAAACTTTCTTTTAATATAATTTTATTTTTAAGGCATGCCTGATGTTGAACTCGGCGTAAATGATATGCGAAGGCAAGGCAAAGAAGTTGTCGGTAGGCATGATATTATACCAGTTGTCACTGAGGAATGGATTAGGCTTGAAAATGTAGAGTTTCATGCCTGTGTTCAACAAGAAGAATTTGAAAGAACTAAAATAATCAAGTAAGTGACTTGGTATGAATTTCAGGATATTTAGAATAAAATTAAAATGAACTCATATTGTAGATTTAAACCGCCTGATGCTTGTTATATTGAATTGATACGATTTCGAATACGACCTCCTAAAAATCGAGAACTTCCTCTTCAACTCAAACCAACTATGTGCGTGACGGGAAACAAGGTACTATTTTAAATGCTTATGAGATTCTATACTACGAATAACTTCTAAATTGGTTTTAATAACGCTTTTAATCCACAGTAGGTTGTTTAAATTTAAATAAATTTTTAATACATTATTTAATTACCTGAATTTATGTAATTATTAACTATTCAAGGTGGAGCTTCGCGCTGATGTTTTGGTACCCGGTTTTGCATCCAGAAAATTGGGCCAAGTACCTTGCGAGGACGTAATGATTCGGTTTCCTATACCGGAATGTTGGATATACTTATTCCGTGTTGAAAAACATTTCAGGTCTATAAAACATTTTACTATTAAATATTTATAAAACACAATCGATAAGTTGGTTATTCAATAATTATTATTTTTTTAGATATGGATCTGTGAAATCAGCTCATAGAAGAACCGGTAAAATAAAAGGAATCGAACGTTTCTTAGGGGCTGTTGATACATTACAAGAATCTTTGATAGAGGTAACTTCGGGGCAGGCAAAGTATGAACATCAACATAGATCCATTGTGTGGAGGATGCCGCGATTGCCCAAGGAAGGCCAAGGTAAAAATAAAAGATTAATATGTATACATTCAGAAATAGTTTATATTTAACTTTACTTACTAATGTAATAACTATAATATTTTGGTATTTTAATGCTTAATTTCGAAAGACATGTATAATATAAAGAAACTAATATTTTCAAACTTTGACATGCTACTATATTTTAATTAAATAAAATGTAAATAGTAGACTTTTAAAAACGAAACACGTTTAGTAATTTTTCATAATATTTATTTTTCAGCTGTCAATATAACAATAAATTTAGTTTTCATGTTATAACATTACAGAAACAATTATATATATAAAAATTAAACTCCATAAGTCCTAATAGTTTATAGTTTGGCTTTAAATAATTTGATTTGTATTGTATTATCCGTAGCTAATTGACATAATAATAATTGACCGTTCACAATGTTCACTCTGCAGAGTTTTTAAGCGAACGCATGAATTCCACATCGGTTTTCTTGTTGTAAAACCAGAAGATATACGCCTGTTTCCAAATACTGAACTTCTTTGTGACAGTTGCACTTTTCCTCCATGCTTTCTTCGAAACGCCCATTTTTCTTTTGCTCTTAGTAGGAGATGTAGAGGAGTATCAATATAACGCAGCCCAATATGATCAAAAATCGCATTTCGTGACAAACTAACGAAGAAATTAAACTTTCGTTTGTATAATGTAATCATAAATCATATGCATTTGTTTAATAAACTTTATGTAACAAATGAAAAGCCTAGGTTGAAGTTTAAATTTCGATTACTAGATACGTCGTTCATCAACTCGTAATCCTGTTACGTTTATTCATATTTCATATTTTACATTGAAAATAAATAAAAATTAGTGTATAGTTATCAGTTCGTTAAAAGAAAACATTGGAAATATTTCCAATGACTACATCTGTCATATATAGATATGGTGGATGAACATTTCAATACCGTACCACTTTAATATACAAAATCAATCATTGGTTTATCGAAAATTGTCAGTAAGTCGTTGAATATTATTCACGATTTAAATGAAATAAAGTATTATGACCGCAGTCTTACTATATACACGTATATCAGATTTAAAAATCATATTATAATATCTCAATATTTTAGAAAATAATTTACACTATCCAAGAATCTGAACTGTAAAATGGATAAATAAACTAAATATAAAATTATAGTCAAGCTGAGATTTTAGATTTTTTTTTAAATTCATTCATAATCTTATACTGCTGTATGTTTTTTATATTTTCGCAACAAATCTGATAAAAATAAATTATTTAAAAAAGTTTTAGACATGCTTAGGTTTAGATAATTCTTTATTTTATGTTAGGAGCAGACATTTACTTCTAGTATGTTCTCCGCTGT
This sequence comes from Ctenocephalides felis, assembly GCF_003426905.1. Lineage (NCBI taxonomy): Eukaryota > Metazoa > Arthropoda > Insecta > Siphonaptera > Pulicidae > Ctenocephalides > Ctenocephalides felis. Next base: position 33,217,330 of record NW_020536999.1, on the reverse strand, counting down.
ATCTACTAATTATAATATTTTCTCTTTCAAATATTTGCAATGCCAGATCTCAGAATAAATAATTTAAAAAAAAGAGCAGACATTGGAATTATATTAGACAGGTTCTGTTGAAACTTTTTGCGCACGAAATGTCTAAAGAGCAAATTTAGGATTTGTTTGTAGAATTTTTCTGAAAATGACATATTGATATTCCAATTACAGGTGCATATACGACTCATCAGCTGGTCTGTCGCATGGCTCTCACCAGTTATGACCAAATTCCGGAAAAATTGGCCGATTGGTGTTACGTGGAATTCACAATGCCAGCGACCCAGGCCTCCCACACGACAGTGCGATCTGTGAGTCTTCAGGGATCTGATAGCGACGAACCGCCTGAAAAATATGTCAGATACCTGGCGCGGCATGAGTATAAGTGAGTCTTGGATAAGATGATTACAATTTGTGGAAATCTTTTCTCTATAAAATTATGATAATAGCAGACGTTTGATTTTTGTACAAAACGCAAAAGAATTTGAACGATACTTGTTGTTCTGCTGCACTTCTAAGAAAATTACGAATCGTAAAAAATTTATTTGCATAATTATTTTTTACAGTTTAAATGAGACAGGGTTTTATGAAAAATCAATTATTGAATTGAGTTTTCACTGTAGCTTCATATGGCAAATGTTTTTTTGCCGCAGTTGTTTGAGATTATTGGACGGCATAACATCAAATATAAAACGGAAATTAGGTTTCAAAACATCTCTATTATTTCATACGTTTCAAAAAATAAAATAAACGTGCAATAGTAGTATTAAAATAACTATTTTTAAAAGTCACATTTTTTATTTTAGTGCTATTATTGTACGTTATTTTTTCTAAAAAGAATACTACAATAGGTGATTATTAACGTCTGTAGTTACGTTTTTAAAAATAATTTTTGAAGAATCAATGCACCTGAGCTATATTTGGACTCTCTATTCAATATAGAGTATTGAAAAACGTTTTTAGTCCGAGTTTGACCGACTTCATTCTTTTTCATAAGTCAGTACTGTCAGTGAGTGCTTCTTGCGAATTATATGTGTTATATTTTAATATTAATATTTAACGTCATTTGAAAAAAATTATATCCACTGATGATAACTTAGAATTGCATGTCGTTACTTTTGAAATAATAAAGATATTCTAAAATCTCTACAATCTCATATATTTTTATCAATATTTTAATTTTTTTTGAAAAAATGCAGGAATCATTTTTGGGAATATTTTGAAAACGATTAAGGATCGAATATCGAATAATAACGATCAAAATTGAAGATATTTGAAAGTATTGTACAAAATATCAGAAATCAATTTTAAAACATTGCAAAAAATATGATGATTGTCATATGATTGTCATAGCCTTATATATGATAACACAGGCCAACAAAGAAAATGGTTTTCGATGACAATTTTGATGCTGTTTTTAACTATATTTGGGGCGCTGATTTCAAAAATGACATTGTTTTTTTTTCTATGAGCTTTAGTTTTCAAGATATGATATATATGACATATAAGGAATGAAAGTACAAAATAGTAATACAATTCAGAATGTTATTTTAATTAGATATGCCTACTCGTACATACAAACTTACAAGACCTATTCGGCCTTATTTGGGACATTAGTTGACACTGCTCTACCTACCAGTTGACCTAGAATGGACCTGGTTTCGTCAACTTTTTTTCAAGTTCTAGACTAGAGCTGATACAAAAAAAATGGTTTGCCGATTTGAAATCAGCGCGAAAAATACTATAAGAATCAGCTTTAACATTTGATACACCAAACAAAAAAAAATTTTTTCTAGGCCCGTGTAATCATAGCACTGTATTTGTGCAAATAATTAAAGTCATGGAAGTAATATCACATATTTAATAAAAAATATTTTATTATATTATAATCATCATTGTTTTTCGCTTAAGGGTCGGAATAGAGCATACACAGGGCGAAGGTCCAGGGGCGTACACCGCTGCAACCATAACACAACGACCCTGCGCCGTTAAGGAGGAACCGGCCGAGCCAGCAGCACCCGCAGCACCTTCCGATACTGATTCCGACTCTGATTAAGCACAAATGATACGATATGACCAAAAAGTAAGTATATTGATTCGTTTTAGTAACTAAACAGTAATTATTGTAAACTAAATAATCTTCTAAGCGACTTTAGTAATTGTGTAAAATCCAAATTTTCTGGAGCTGCGTTTCTCACAATTTTTATAACTGTAAACAGACAATTTTTATTATATGTATTTAGAGAAGTTCAACTAAAAATATCGTAATAATCACTTATTATGATTTAATAATAAACATTTAGCAATAATAGAGAATTAAATCGAAATGTTTCAGATGTCTGTTTTCTATACAATAAATATAAATATGTTTATCACTAAACTCTGATTTGATCACTGAGTTAGGAACTTTTTTTTCTTAGAGGGAAAATCAAAAGATGCCCTTATGATAATCCTTGAAATGCATGTATATAGGTGTAAATTGTATAAAATTCTATGTGTTTAGTGATATGAGAAAATTCTTAAGTAAGTGTTAACTGAATATTCAGTGCAATAATAATGATTCCCCAAGATGTACGATCTCAAATTGATCGATAAAGTTATGCATGTAATGATAATTTGCTAGATGCAAAATTATCTGTTGTATATATGTCTAATATCTTAATAAATAATTAATTATTATAAAATAAAGAAAAAAACAAATAATATAGGCAGATATAATTCTGTAAAAATCATGTGAAATTAATGGCAGCAAACATTTCTTACCTTTTCTATCTATGGCAGCAAAGTATGCGATAGTCAGCTTTTAAAACGTCTTTCAAAAGTAATTATAATTTGTTGTAATCGTTATTTGAGTACGTATAGTGTACGTATTTTGTTATAAATTATTAATTCTTCCAAAACTTTGTTATTTGCATACTTTCATGACCTCAGAATTATAAGCGAAAATATAGATCGAAGTAACAACTAAAGATCACGCTATTTAATCTAATACTCTATGGAAAGTACTATCTTATAATACTCGTTTTCATACTATTAATTCTAAAATCAATATTAATAATTTTTGTTCGGAATAGTCGTATATAATAACAAATACTAAACACGAGTATGTTAATAATCAAATGTGCATTTACAAAGACTACCTTTTAGCTATATTTAAAATTCTGACAATTTTCTACAGGGTATGGACTTTTATAAACCTGTTATTTTTTTCATTTCTTCTTAAAATGTTGTTATTACAATCCTCATTTTCTTATGAAAATATATAAGTTGAAAACGACAAGCAAAATATGCAATAATGCATGTTTAAATATATAAAACAAAAAAATATTGTTTGCTTATTAATATATTCCCAATTTGAATTAAAAGATAGCTTTTAAGCCTATCTTAAATGTAGCGGCAGAGATACTTACTTTATATTGTTAAATATTTCATGTTGGTCTTGAAATAATAACATATAGTTATAAAACAATACTCATTGTATATTAAATATATATTTTTCGTAAAATAAACAATATCAGAATCTCTCTTGGACAATACGTGTGCTTAATTATTTAATAATAATATAGTTCTTCTATTTACGTGTTTTATGTATGTAACTAAATGTATTTGAAATAATAAAAAAACGATTTAAAAAACGTTGTTCGAGAAAAATTGACATTTTGATATTTTATTTTATTTTATTCTTGGGTTTATGAAAATTTTGGAATATCATTTACTTGCACGCATGAATATTTTCTATTCATTTTTGCGTAGTTTTTTTTTCGGATTTATATTATATTATTATATATACATACATATATTTGTAAATTCATCAATATGTTTTACTTCAAATTATTGAATATTTTCTTGAAAAAAAAGGATTTAAAAAATAATTCAACCAAACATATATAAGAATTAGATGTTATATAAGTAATATAAAGTTTAGTGTAAGTAAATTTAAGCTCTGAATTGAGTCACGCAGCTATCAAACCAAAGATAAATGTATTATAAAAATTTAGTAATAAGTTATGATTTGGTATTAATTTATTTTGGAAATTTTGAACACCGCCCATCAAAGGGCGATGTGAAGGAGTGCATTCTAGTCAAAAAGAAACGTACTTATTAAATTATATGTGTAGCATGTGTACATATAAGAAAAAGTAATAATATTTAATAATATAAATATAAATAATATACAATTAGTCATTTAAGAAAAGTATGATAATTTTTGAGAATATATATCGAAACTGTTAAGAAGAAACATATATAATTTAATTGCATAATATTATTAGAGTACATATATGAAAATATATAGCATATAAAAATATAGTATTTACCAGTTGAAAGATATTGAATTATATCGTATAAAACTGTGCTACAGTGTTATACAAGGTGATTAATTTATAAGGTTTATTAACAATTATTGTTACGATTCAAATCATCATGAATTTGTTATATATTTGTAACAAATTTTTAAAAATATTCTAAGATTTAAAGTATGACGATGCATATGCACATACACTAAATAATTTTTATGAAAAATTTCTTTGAGCAGTCGTGTTTTTAAATATACTCAACAATATCGTTGCAATAACTGTTATAAATCTTATGAAAATAATAATTAATATATCAGATAATAGCACTTTAAACAAAATGTGACTAATGTAACATATTGATAAAGCATTCAAATTGCAAAAGTTCATATCCGTAGGCAGTACAACTGCTATGAAAACAAATTATTCGCTCTGATTGCGAGTTCAACTTAGAGAAATTATTAAATAAAATGAGAGAACACGATTTAGTGATAGAAAGCTGAGATAAAATGTTCCATTAAAAATCTTGAAATAGATTTTTATTTTAAATTGAGAATTAATTTAATATTTAAAGATATTATTTAACAATATTTTTTATTTATAACGATATTTAACGATAAGTCATTTGCGTTATACCTTGAGAAATATGTTATACAATTTCTGAACAGTTTTCCTTAATGCCAAGTACAATTTTTGAGATACATAGTAACTGAAATTCATTCTTATACTTACAAACCATAACGTCATATTTATTAAATAAAATTTATTTAATAAATTCATATATTTTTGGTTAAATAAAGTTAACACCATATAAATTATCTCTTGTTTATTACTAAGCACTTGGAATAAAACCAAAAATCCGTTTTGCAATATTTATTTATGGAGTTATTGTTTATGTGTCGAGAAGAAAATTATAATGAACATATATGTTTATTATATAATGGTAGAATGAAACCAGCAACAGTACTGCAATAAACTAATATCTAGCAATACGGTGGTATAATTAGCTTTGTAAAAAGTAATGCTTGACTTACTAAAGTAATTATATTAGATTGACGTTGAAAGAAGTTATATTGTTTATACTAAAATAAGAACGTATTCATTATAAAAGTTGTATAAGTATAAACTTGTATGAAACACTGTTTGTTGCATGTATAAATTACGATAATTTGTTGGTTTCTGTACATGTAAATTTTTGTTGGAACTTTTGTTGAATAATTTGTTGTTTGACTTATAATTATAAATACTATACAACTCAATAATTTATAATAAGAAAATTATCGATAGTAGTTATTGAATGTACATGATTGTTAAATAATAGTTAATGCTATATCGATTGCAAAGTTACAATTAGCAATACAGTGTCTGGCTAAGAATGATTAAATAAATTTGATGCATAACTGAAATAGTTTTTTTCTTATTTCTACTCGATTACCAATTAAATTGAATAGTTAAATGCTATGAAAAAAGATACATTCGTCATAATGCAATTATATGAAGTGAATGCAATTTCAATATTTGTCACTTGGTATTTTAGTGTTTATAGATCATTTAATTTAGTTAAATTATTGATAATCAAATTTTTATTAAAAATTAATTATTGATTAATTAATCTTTTTATCTGTAATTAGAGGCAAATATCAATATTTTTTACATACGTTTCAGAATATTTTCAGAATAGCTACCAAAATAATCTTGATCGAAAGATAAACAAACAAAACAAATAAAAAATATGTTTAAAATTAAACATACAATAGTTTTTGTATCATTTATCTAACAATTTCACTTCTGTTGTGCTTGATTTGTAATATATTAATTTTTGTAATATTTACAGGAAAAAAAGAAAATCGTTTCAAAATTGACAAACTTTTGAGACTCTATTTTGGTGGAAGGATTATAGTCACATTGATAAACACTGGATATAGGGTATAGAATGGGGTTAAATTACGAGTAGGAAACCAAGATGGCATCACTATTTACAATGTAAATCTAAAAATAACTAGATAATCTTTGGAAAATTTATTCTGGATGTTATATTCAGTAAGTATATTCAATTTTTTGTACAACTTTTTAAAATTATCTTTATATTATTTAAGATTTAACATTTTCGTCCACGTCTTCGCACAAAATTCTGATCCGATTTTGAAAAGTTAAAAACCCCTCGAAAGATTTTAGTGGCCTTACATTGTCTATCTAGGTTGTTGACAGTTTAGCTCACTGTACTAAAAAGTTTAATTTCAAATGTGGTTTAAAAATTAAAATGTGCTAATTAATTAAATAAATGTTTAATAATTAATTAAAACAGCTCTGCTTTTTCCTACAATCTTTGTTTATTTTTAGCTTTATATGTAATACCTTGTTTAATTCTGAATTTGATGTTGACATATGCATTAACAAAGTCTAATAATCGGGCATAACATAAATAAAAAAAACATACATTTATTGTACAATCCATACGTTTCGGATATAATCCTAGTCTTCATTCAATGGAAATAAAAATAGAATTAAAAACTAAAACAATTGAATTGGAGAAAAAAAAATTATAAAGAGTAAAAAGTACTTACGACTTGTTAATCTTAGTGTTGAAAGCAGATAATTCAACAGTCAAGTATTAAGTTATGGCAATGTACTACACTATATAATATAACCATCGTACTTGTGATTGAAACCATATATCACAATTATACCGACATTAATAAACTAATATTATTAACAAAAATGAGCTGATTAATAACATCTTACATTGAGTTAATAATAAATAAACTAGTTGGTATTGGTATTTTGCCTTGAGGCAAGTTACATGAACTTTCCGAAATGTGTAAATAATCGACTTAATCAATAAAAAATAAATAAATTTATGAATGATTAAAAGTATTCCGAGTGGATTTATTACACGCAATTGAAAACGAACGAACACATTAACTCGGAGTACTTTCTAAAAGCAAATTTTCACAAATCAATAATTTTTATAATTGAACCAGTTTCCGCAGGACTTTAATGGTTTAGTATATGTTCATTAATACCAAGTACTCTATCGTTATACTAAGTAAATCGTTTAATTTTAATTTTAATAAACGTCAAAAAAACTACTCATTTTTTCAAACTTCGATGAATTTTTAAAATTAAACTACTTGTCGTGAGGCCGTAATATTTCAGTAAGTTCTATGAGACTATGATATATATCGCCAAAAAAAGTTCCATAAAAATCGACTTTATTTTTTTTAACAGTTAATTACAAGAAAACGGCTTGGTAGATTTTCACCTAAAACTAATCAGTATCATTCCTAACTAATATCTTTCAAGCAGTTTTTGATTTTTTAAAATCGATTCGGTAGTATGAGCTCATATGTGTACGAAAAGGTTAACACTTTTTTTCAAATTACAAAGAAACGGCTCGGCAGATCGTCGCACAAAACTGACAAACGATAGTCCTCATTGAATTACATCAAATGGCTTTTAAATTTCTGAAATCGGTACAGACGTTTTTGAGCAAACGTCGATTTACGGCAAAAAGTCTGTTCACATACACGCACACACACGCACATACTTTTTCCTAATTTGGTCTCATTCGGTTCAGAATGTCTTTAAACGTCGAGGATAAAAACATAAACTTCTCCTTTGGGAAGTTAATAATTTTAAACATATTGCATAATCGAATCGATGACTAATTATAGTCAATAAAATTTACAGATTTTATAATTTATTATATTTAAAATTTCATAACAATACGAGTATATGGTTCACAGTAAACTATTATAAACGTCTATTGTTAATTCAAATTCAAAACAAATTTGTAATAAAGTTTAAATTATTAATAAAGATTATAAAAGCATGAAACGTAATAGAAAAATTCAATATAAATCTACAATGGGCACAAAAATAATAATAATTAGTTGGGAGTATGGCATCGTGCCTTAAGGCAAATTGCTGGAACTTCCCGTACTGTAACAAAATGATCAAAGAATGTTAAATGTTTTCAAGTAGATTATTATAAATATTGTAACATTGTCTAATATTTATAAGAATTATATAAATTGAATTGCAAAGTTGAAATTATTTCTTTAAAGTATATTAGAACTATAGTTAGAGTTAAAAATAAAATCTGAATTATTTTTGATATACAAAAATTTTTTTTTTGAAAAAAAAAAATAAAAATTTTGAAAAAAAAAGTTGAAACAAAAATTGTTTTTTCTAAAATGAATTATTTTGTTAAGACAAGCAGAAAGTTCTTTGAATCATTTTAATCGGACGTTCCGCTCAAAAACTGCAATTTTTTGCACATTTAGCTCCGTATCTTCGAAATGGTTGGGCCTGCCTTTGCCAAAATCTAATATCCATTTCTCGCAATCATTACTAATTGAATGTTTTTTAGATCATTCAAATCGGATGCTCCGTTCTCTCAAAAACTCGATTTCTATTTTCTGCACTCTTTGCTTTTTATCTCCGTAACTGCACTCTTTGCTTTTTATCTCCGTAACTGCTGGACCTGCCTTTGCAAAAAACTAATCAGCACATCTTCATATCAATAGGAGTCCAATGTTTTTTCAACCATTTAAATCGGTTGATCCGTGCGCCCAAAACGTGACTGGAAATTTGTATTCATACATATATACACACACACATCCATTTTTTCTGAGGTATGCCAAAATCTTCAGAAACCTTCAAAACGTCGAGAAATGTAAAAATTTTCAATTTCGATTTTCGGCCCATTACAATAACTTACCCTACGGGAAGTTAAAAATAAATTCGAGTAATTTAATTTGATGCTACTGATTGAATTATGATAGATCAGTTATAAATTTTGATTATATGGGTATCAACCCTTAATGCGGGAAAATTACAAACTCGCCCTTTCGTACGAAAATAAGCCTCTGATATAAAGCTCGTGCATATAGCAGATAGTTCCGCACGCAAGTGTAAAATAAATCAACAGAACTGCCGATGAATTCGGCTAAACTTCGTCCGATATCCTGGTTCACTAATTACTTGGTAGGGAGATAGAGATTACCTGCCCTAACTCTGTTCCGGGTTCATACGTAGTTTTGGTGGAAGTTAGGACCGCGATTCGTGCAGGTTTTGACAACTGTCACAAGTTATCAAATGTCATAAGAGTGTGGCGTCTATTTTCGGGGTAAGACCTGCTTATCCTAAATCCCGTCCTCTAGGGTTCGATCCAAGGAAGGATGCAAAATGATGAGCGTATAGCGACGTGCTACATTTTCCATTCGGAGGTAATGGATGAAAGATGTCCAACTAGTGTTAGGAATAGGTACACGTATCAAATGATAAAATGATCAAATTTATATTTATTCTTAGTATTTAACTAATTACTAAGAGTAGTATAGTATTCAGTAGTATAATTGAGCGTCGGTAAATTATTTTGCAAAAAACCGCTATGTAATTGGAGAGATTTTATAAATTGATATATTTATAATGAAACCTATTATATTTTTAAAATGATTTATTCTTTTACCAAAAACTGTAATCTTACATTCTAAAATATAGTAACTTGAACAAAACGTAAGCAAATTAAAGGTATGTTAACATAGAATAAAAATAATTTAGATTTCACTTTGTAGAGTCTATGATTTGATTCCAGAAATAATAAAATAAATACAAATTTGAATGATGTAAATATTGAATGAAGGTTATCAAAGTTTATGTAAGTAGAACATTATGTGGCAAAAATTACATGATTTAATGAATGTAGCTGTTGACTTTTCTATTTTAGATCTTTTGGAACTTATATTATAGGCCCCTGATAAGTACATTAATAATTAAAAATGGTAATAAATTGAAAGTTTATATATGTATGCATATATATATATATATATATATATATATATGTGTGTGTGTGTAAAAAATATATATACATTATACATATATACAGCATACATATAAATTGATATGTAGTAAAACAGCCAACGCGTCGAAGTAAAAAGAAATATTTATTTTGAATTATACGTTTTGACAACAGGTCCGTCTCATAATTCTGGTACTGGTTTATAAGTGTAAGAGATAAAGAAGTGAGATTATACACACCAGACCAGGGAAAAAACTATATCTAAAACACATCTAACGCAACTAATCAAATAAAAATCTAATTTTAGAAATTTTAGGAAAAATCATTGTAAAAATAAACAACTGCTTGGAAATATACTTGAAATTGAAGTTGAATTTAGAAAAATAAAACAAGATTTAGCAAATCTTTTAGTTTTTTACTTATATGGAATAATAGGATGGTCCTGTTTTTTAGTTGAAGTTTTTTAGTCTCAAAACTTATACTTCAAAATAAATATTTGTTTGTAAATGTAAATATATTATAGGTCGAATGTGAATTTCTACGATTGTCGGAGGCACTATAAAATAGGGACAGAACACACGTGCTTTCATTGGGCTACTAATGCTCTACACGTGCTACAAGACGAAGTACTAATCTAAGCTCATTTCGTTTAGTGAATGTTACATGTATTCGAATACCAAATTCTCTTGTAAATAATATATAATTTCATTTAAACGTTGTAACAATTAGTAGCTTGCTTACCAAAATAAACGTACGAAGATCAGCTACTAAACATACAAAAAAAGAAATCTGTGAATAAAGTCTCAGAAAATAGTAACCTATACTAAGTTACACATTCAATTGGATAATTTTTTTTTCTGAAAGTATGTCTCAAAAAATAAATTATCAATAAAAATCATTTTTAATAGTCTTTATAAAACTGTTTAATAATAACGCTACAGTTGCACACCGAGCCCCTAGCCCAATAAAAAATGATTCGAGCATTCAACTCCTCTACTCTACTTTTAACATCATTTGCACAAAAAGCATTTTACAAATCTTATTCAATTTCAGCACTTTTCAGATTGCAGTAAAGATAATTTTTGAAGCGTTCATTTAATATTTTCACTTTATTAAAATATTTCACAGAGAAAGCGACATTATTAACTTCAGCCACGAAAAGCGTTGGAGTAGACAAAAATACAGACGAATAAGATTTTACTAACTAATTTGAGTTATATGTATAAATAAATCATATAATATCAATGTAACCAATGCTGTCAAACAGTTTATAGAAACATATAATTGAAATATTATATCGCGGTCTAAACTTATTAAAACGATTACAATCAAGTCTAAGCATATTTGTATTTGATTATATTAAAACTGAGTGAAACTTATAAAATTAGTAAATTCTTTCGTTGAAAAAAAATGTAAAGATTTGAATCAAAGGAATCTAATCAACATTTTATCGTATTTCTTCGAAAATTTAGACTTTACAATAAAACATTATGATTTAGTCTAAATTTTAGACTCTAAATCATGTCTTATTGTAAAGCGCGCGCGCACACACACACATAGATATATTATATATATATATATATTTATATATATATTTCTAAATAGAATGTAACTTTTACATCTATTAAAAACCTACTTCGTTCAATATGCTCATGTTTTCACAATTCCACAAGGAGCAAAGAAAACGCTTTGTTGCATGAAATAAGAAATGCTATGCGACGTAGAGCAAAAATAATATAAAGGAAAGCGATTGAAAAGATGTAAAAAATTTTAGGCATCTACAGAGAACTGCGTTATTGGAAAATATATACAGAAGAAAAAAACAGCTACAATATTGTCACTTAAAAACTGTTTTAAAAAGCAATCTGATTTCAAAGATATTGTGAAATGATTATGTCTTACATATTTTTTCAAACGTTATTATGGATATGCCTATTTATCTATATTATTATTATTATTATTATTAATTGCTTTAAGGAGACGTTTATGTTTTTGCAAGAAACTCTGGCATGCTAATTTTATGTTTTCTCTACTTTTCAAAATTGTTTGAAACCAAAATTGGACAAAGTATGTGTAAGCCAATTTTTTAAGTTTTGTCGATGTTTTTCGATAAACCTTGCACCGATTTGAAAGATTTAAAATCTATTCGATGCAGCTTGATGAGGGCTTGCATTGATTTGTTTTGGGAAAATTTTTTTATCCACGCTTTCGCAAAAAACTTGTAACGATTTTAAAAATCCGGACACCGTAGGTAAGATATTAGTTTGAAATCTTGCTTATCAGTTTTTGGCAAAAATCGGTTGAGCCGTCTCTTCGAGTTTTCAATAAAACAAAACATGGCGATAGAGCTCATCGTCTGAAACAAAAATCCTTAACTATTATAAGCCTACTAAATGTGGATTATGAAAAGTCATTAAAGTTTGGAATGATGGATCGCGTTTTTAGGACATACATACTCGTGTTTGTGTGATAAAATTATTACAATGTAGCTGGAATAGCTCACTTAGTAAAATGCCCGACTTACACGCCAGGAATACTCGGTTCGAGTCCCTGACATTGAATTGTCATTTGATTTCTTGGGTTGAATTAAGTAGAATATTAATTGTTAATTTGGGATAGAATATAATTAGAAGTTAGAAGAAAAAAAAAGAATGAAGAAGTCAGTTATAAAGAAAATTGGATTTAATAATATATATAAAAGGAGATAATATAATAAAGATAAAATATATAATATAATAAAGATAAAATGAACAAGTAAGAAGAAATATAGATATGGCTAATCTTCTGAATCAATGTAAGGCTATTTAATGAAGATAAAATTACAGATACATGTTTTATGGAAAGATATCAATTGAAATCATTTGTTTGTAGGGTAAGCGAATCGTTTACTTTCGAAAAACAGAACAGTGATAAATTTAACCGAAACAGATAAAATTCATTTGGTATTTCAATTCAATATAAATAATTGCTTGTATTACTTCTCGTCAGTGTTGTATCGTACTATGCATTTCGAGTTGTACAAAATATGAAGTAGATATATCTAAAATTCCATCAAACTCTATGCATCGCGCGATTCATCATAGATACCGAGCTTCGTCCGGCCGACAATTTGCGAACCGCAACCGGTTCGAGCCAAGATTAATAACAGAATGTTGCAGACTGCGTGGAAAATTAATAATTAATAATGAACAACTCATAGTAATTCTGAGTCCAGGAATAGATTTGAAAAGGGAACATTCCTTAGACGTCGGCGAGTTGAAGTACATCTTCTTATTAAATATTAAGTGGCTAATTAACAAATGAAACTACACTACAATGATTCCCGAACGAGGTGGAAGACTTTCATATAATTTTCTTAGTAAATATTTTGAAAGAAAAAACGATCAGCACTATTTCCAACTAACATCTATATATTTGAATTTTTAAACTCCAAAATAAATTTGTCTCATTCGATCCATGAATGACATCGAGAAAACATAAACTAATCGTAAAGTTAACAAATAAAAAAATTATTTGTAAAATAAAATCATTTAGTATATAAAAGATGAATTTATTTGATAGAATAGTAAAAAAGACATTGAATGAGTGGTTCTCAGGGGTCATGACAACTTTCAAGGGGGTCACAACTTTACAACACACCTTTTTAATATCTAGTTTTTATTATTATTAACTTCCCGTAGGGTAAGTTATAGTGATCGCAAAAAAATCGAAAATGAAAATTTTTATATATCTTTACGTTTCAGAGGTTTCTGAACATTTTGGCATACCTTAGAAAAAATGGATGTATGTGTGTGTGTGTGTGTGTGTGTGTGTATGTGTGTGTGTATGTATGTATGTATGTATGTGTGTGTATGTATGTGCGGATACAAATTTTCGTCGACGATTTCGGGAACACGGATCAACCGATTTGAATAATTCAAAAAACATTCGATCCGTATTGATAAGGAGACGTGCTGATTAGTTTTTGGCAAAGGCAGGTCAAGCCGTTCCGAAGATACGGGGCAAAAAGTTCCGAAAACGGTAACTCAGTTTTTAAGAGAACGGAGCGTCCGATTTGAATAATTCAAAAAACATTTTATTTGTATTGACAAGATGAAGAATCGATACAACTTTCATCAAGGGAGGTCCAGCGGTTTCGGAGATATAGAGAAAAAAGTAAAAAAATGAGCCATTTGGCGGTCAAAAATGATCATTAGACATATGCACATCAAATTATCAGATATTTTATAGAGATTTTAACAATAAGTATAATTTTGGTTCACATTCCTATGGGTTCCGTACCAATGCTTATGCGTTAGACAGCGACGCGGCGCTTACGCGCTTTATATTTTGTCCCTATGTAGTTAAAGCAGTACGATTGCTTTGAAAAAATCGATCTTCCACAATATGTCAAAATAAAGAAAAAAAAATTTTTTTTCAAAAAAAAATTTTTTTTTTAAAAAAAAAAATTTTTAAAAAAATTTTTTTTTTTAAAAAAAACTAATTTTTTGTCCAATTTATAGTTTCTCAAAAATCTTATTTTTTCAAAAAAAATTTTTTAAAAATGTTAATCGTTTTTAAAAAAAATAAAAATTTTTGGTACGGGAAGTTCCAGCAATTTGCCTTAAGGCACGATGCCCTAATTGCCTTAAGACAGAATTCCACTTACAGCTAGTTTCAAAGTCAATTGATTAATGTATAAACTCGTATTTGAATATATACTTTAAAAAAGTTTAATACTAAACGTTAGTACAAATAGAAATTTATAAAAAAACGGTATCGGCTAAATAGGGGGTCCATGTAAAAGCACAAACTATGCTTTAAATAATCCGAATTTTGAAATAATCATTCAAAACTAATGTATATTTTTGTAAAATCATAAAATACAAAAAACTAGTGGTGTATAGCACTGTGCCTTAAGGCAAATTGCTACAACTTCCCGTACAGTAAATAGATCAAATAGATTATTATAAATACTGTGATATTGTCTAATATTCATAAGAATTATATAAACTGAATAACAAAGTTAAAATACAAAGTGTAAGTGAGCTTTAGGACTTTAGCCAGAATAAAAAATTCTTGAGAATTTTTTTTTCCAAAAGCAATTGTTTTGTCAACACAAATAGTTTTTTGAATTATTCAAATCGGATGTTTAGTTCTTTCAAAAACTGTCATTTTTTGTATATTTAGCTCTGTATATTCAAAATGACTGGACCTGTCTTTGCCAAAATCTAATCACCACTTTTCCTAATTATTACAAATCGGATACTCCGTTCTCTCAAAAACTCGATATCTATTTTCTGCACTCTTTTTCTGAACTTGTTTTTGCCAAAAACTAATCAGCACATCTCCCTATCAATAGGAATCGAATGTTTTTTGAACCATTTGAATCAACGAAACGTGGACGAAAAATTGCCAATACACAAAACACACACACACACATCCATTTTTTTCTGAGGTATGCCGAAATGTTCAGAAACGTCTGAAACATGAAGATATGCAAAAATTTTCATTTTCGATTTTTTGCCCATCACTTTAAGTTTCTCTATGGGAAGTTAAAAATATGATCAATCATTAGTATATATAATTATGTCAGAGTTTGTCGGTTATTAGAGCGAAAATCGAAAATATTGAGTGACACAATTTAATTGATCAATAAAATAAAATTCCCAAAATCTGTCAGCTCTTCGTATTAGATCAGAACGCATAAACATATATAAATATATCTTGTGCAAAGTTTCAAATTATGTTATAACATTATGCGGTAGCTCCCAGAGCAGCATAGAGAAGGGTTTGTGATTAATATCTTTCCGGCTGGAAGGACTATAAAGGTTCTGAGTTGACTTTGTATGAACTGGCGTAATTACATGCATTTTGATGAAATATAGGATAAAGTTATCTGTTACAAACCAAATCTATTGTGTTATAATCACGTTAGCATGCTACTACGTTATTAATACAAATCTACTGACAATATTAAATTATCAAATTCCATCCTTGTCATATTAAAACCTGATCTTTCATTCGATTCGGTGTCGTTAATTATCTGCTGACATCCGCGAGAACTAAATGTAAATTCAAATATGAGGAACTGCGCCCGAATTATTGAATAATGCAATTCGGCCTATGCAATAATTTACAACAATGCGTATTCATGCATTGACAATTCGATGATCAGATTATATTAGAGCAAGGATGACGGTAGTTTTGAATTCCATACCTTTTGTTTTGATTCTGGGAAAATGCGCAATGCCCTTAAATATCAACCAAGAATGCAGCAAATAACATCTGATGCTGCAAACTATTGCTGGTCATATAATAATTACGAGATATAGAGAATTGACCAATTTGACCAATTTGATTGAAACCTGCGTATACAAACTATTTAATTTCAACTAAACATCTCCAGAATCTCAAATTAAAACTAGTGGGGTGTATGACATCGTGCCTTAAGGCAAATTACTGGAACTTCCCGTATCGTAACGAAATGATCGAGTGTCATTAAATGTTCTCAAATAGATTATTATAAATATTGTAATATTGTCGAATATTTATAAAAATTATATAAACTGAATTGCAAAGTTGAAATTATTTGTTTAATGCATATTAGAACTTAAAAATAAAATTTGTATTAGTTTCGATATACAAAAAAAAATTTTGAAATAATTTTTTTTTACAAAACCAATTATTTTGTTAAAACAAGCAGAATGTTTTTTGAATCATTTGAATCAAACACTTAGTTCTTTCAAAAACTGCTAATTTTTGCATATTTAGCTCTGTATCTTTGAAATGGCTGGGCCTGTCTTTGCCAAAAACTAGCAACCTCTTTCACCAATCATTACTAATTGAATGTTTTTAGATCATTCAAATCGGATGATCCGTTTTCTCAAAAACTCGATTTCTATTTTCTGCAGTCTTTGCTCTTTATCTCCGTAACTGCTGGACCTGCCTTTGCCAAAAACTTATCTGCACATCTTCCTATCAATAGGAATCGAATGATTTTTGAACCATTCAAATCGGTTGATTCGTGCGCCCGAAAACGTGAACGAAAAAATGCGGACACACAAAACACACACACACACACATCCATTTTTTCTGAGGTATGCCAAAATGTTCAGAAACCTTCAAAACGTCGAGAAATGCAAAAATTTTCAATTTCGATTTTTGGACGATTACAATAACTTACCCTACGGGAAGTTAATATCACAATTTATATAAAACTTAGTTATCAATATAAATATCTAGAAGACTTAGAAAAGATTTAGAAATACATATTAATTAATAAATTTTGTACAGATACACTACAAAAATTATTATAAAATTTCGCAATGTTCTTACCATTTTAATATGGCTTTTACATACTTTTACTTTAGAAGAAGTCTGTATTTGGTTGTAAAAATCAGGAAGTGCGTAGTTCTGTAGCTTCAAAACGACTAAATCCTAGGCTCAAATCGATCTGGTAAACTGATGTCAGGCAGTAGTGATATCTGTTATCATATCACTTGAAAGTGTAACCTGAAAATATGTTTCCAATAATAAAAACGTCTCTGCCCACGTTTCTGCAAAATGTATCATATCAGTATTGGAAGTACATATATAATATCTATCACAAAAAAGAATAATGATAGGGTTGCAATTTCATAAAACTAGGTGGTAGAAAATACATCAAACAGCAGCTCATAAAATATTAGAAATAGTTCTGATAAATGAGTGTAATGAAATTAAAAAATGCATTAATCAATTTTTCTATTGCCATAACTTGGGCATTTTTACGAGAAAACAAGCTATGTCTTAAAAAATGCCAAAAAGCAGACAAATTACATTAATTTTATAGAACAATTCAACTGTTCCTACAGCATTATGTTGAAAAAAAAAATTAGTTATCATGGAATTATAAATTAAAATATGAAAGAACATCAACTCTACTTCTGTATCACCATCAAGATTTGATAGCATAAATTTTGCCATGGTTTTGCATTATGAATGTTATATACGTCACAGTTAAGACTCCCTGAATGATACCCGTGAATCGGGTGGTTTTCTGGACCTTCATCAAGTGTCGTAGATAAGGTTTTAGAAAAGGATTGAGTGATTTTATGATAAGGTGATACGCACAATAGGCCGGACCTTATGTGACCCTTGGGGGCGACGATGTAAACCTCGGCATATTCCCAAAGTGACGATGCGGACGACTTGTATTTGTCAAATTTAATCGTAAAATGTTATGGTCATGGGTGATATTTAGATAAATGTTTAGAGTTAAAACATGTTTTTTAACATAGAACTAAAAGTTCATTTGATGGTTATATATAAATAGACATACATATTCACATATCAGTATTAAGTTGTTATTATTGTTTTCATTTTTATAAAAATGCAAGATTTTTTGTTGAATACGAGGTCGCGTTATTGCATAAAGAAAATATACGCAAAAATCATGAGAATATTTTAGCCAATACATGATAACTAAACCATGATAATTTGCATGGTTTCCTGACTTGATATTGAAATTAATATAAATAGAGACCAATACGAATAATTTTGAAACAGTTGAAATGAGTTTCTTGGAATGCAGATTTGAAAGCACTCATGCATTGTCACATGACAATGTATTGAATTGGATTTTAGCAACTTTTAAAAATCGTTTTGACCTAATAGCCGCCAGAAAAACAGATTACGGATTGGAACTGAAATTTAAATCTCAGGAGTCGGCATATAATTTTGTAAGTGGTAACATTATATAATTAACAACACACACACACACACATATATATATATATATATATATATATATATATATATAATAGGTTATTAGTAGCATACAAAATTAAATTACTGTAATCAGAGATTTTATTTCATAAGTAGTTTTTGAATTGAACATGTAGTTTTGCATGAAGATTTGCGCACTTTGAGTTTAGTTATTAAGAATTCTAGTTTGTTATTGTGGACTTTAGTGTTTTAGATGTGTACTTTTCAATTTTTAAACACATTTTCATTGATGATAATTGAATATCTTGAAATATTTTGCGTAACAAATATTTGGGCAAATTTCCTGCGGAAAACACCGCCGTAGCGAGATTGTTAAACCACAAAAGACTGCCAGGAAGAATAAAATATTATTATTTTATTAAAGGTTGAGGAAGTTGGAAATGAAACTAATATAAGCACTTTTGACAAAAAGAGTTTTCCAGTGAAATTTTCATTGCCACCATTGGGATTCCGTCGCATCAAAGTAATAGGTTTGCCTTTAGCAGTAGATGTTGAAGACTTCATATACGCTATCAGAAATTATGGAAATATATTACATACAGAGAAGAGTTTCTGGAAAACTCATTCTTGCGAATCTAGATCACGCGATATCCACGATGGTAATTACGTAATTAAAATCATATTAAACAAAGATATACCTAAAACAATAAACTACAGTGATGTCGAGATATTAATAACATACATTGGTCAACCTGACCCTGTACAAAATCCTCAATCAGAGGAAGGTGAAGGTGGTGAAGATGAAGGTGGAGAATAACGAGAATAATATGTACAATTATATAATATCATGTACAAATAATAAAATGCATAATAAATTTAAACGTCTCTGAATAAATTCACACAAGCTCACTTAAGTTTTTTTTTATTAAATTGTTTAACGATTTACAAGTAAATCGAATTGATGTAAGGATCAATTCAGTGTCACCAGTTTTATCCTCAGAATTCCATTCCTATTAAAAGATTTACAAATTGCTGCATATAAAGGTATCAACTTAAACTTTTATTTCAAAAAATTATTATTATTCAGCATATAGGATTTATCAACTATTACATTCGACTTGTATAATATCTGCCTTTCCTAATATTCATGCACATAATTAAATCATCAATTTTGCGAATAAAGTTTCCATCCAAATTAATTTAAGTGTGTTTAATTTTGACCGCAAATTGTTTGGGTCCAGCGACGGTTAATGAAGTTTTCGAACAATAACAATTCGGTGCACATTACCTGATTCCGTTGAACTACTGAACAACAGTTTATTCATTAATTAAGCAAATAAAACTTATGTTAGGGACAATAGGTAAACATACCTGTTTGAATAGGTGCTAGTAATCAATTTACAAACCGAGATTTAACAATAAGACAATAAGACATATAAAAAACAATCGACTGTATTATTATTTTGTTCAGATTATAATATATATAATTTTATGTAAAGAATCTTCTAACATAATAAATATTTTATCTGTTGACGATCGACGGAATGAATAGATTTTTTAATACGAATTTAATTTCAAAGTTTTAGATTTTAATTCTTGTTTAAATACAACTTTTAAATAATCAAAAATTATTATTATTTTTACATAACAGTAAATAGTATTGAAAATTAATTTAAAATAAGGTTCAATGTTTACAGAAATTTTTTTTAACAATTAATTACCAAAAAACAACGGCCAATCTTTTCTAAAAATCTGATCACTACGACCCCCAACTCATCATTATAAAAATGGTTCAGAAATTTCAAAATTGAATCAGGATTATTGCTAAAAAGTTGTCGAAAAAGTTTGAACTAATTATAAAGAAATGGCTTAGCCGATCTTTGCTTAAAGCTAATCGATGTGAGTACTTATTGATTTAATTCGGATGGCTTATACTAAGATGACCATTTGTCCCGGTTTGAGGTGTTTTGGCCCGGATTGTCCCTGATTTTTAAAAATGTTTTGATTGCCAATATTTTTCAAAATATATTTCAACTAGAAAATTTGAACCGAAAAACTGTGCATATACATTTTTAGCTCACCAAACCCCCCCCCCCCCTCCGCTCTCATGCAAAAAAATATGGTGACCTTTACTTATACATGTACAAAAGCGTTGCAGTCTTTTCGAGTTAGAGAAATTCTTTTCCCGCAATCAATCGTTTTGTCATCACAAGCAGAAAGTTTTTTGAATCATTCAAATCGGATGCTTAGTTCTCTCAAAAACAGCAATTTTTTGCACATTAAGTTTGGTATATCTGAAACGGCTAGAGCTACCTTTGCTAAATACTAATCACCACTTCTTCCTGACATTACAAATTGAATGTTTTGTGGTTCATTCAAATTGGATGGTCCGTTCTTTCAAAAACTCGATTTCTATTTTCTGCACTTTTTGCTACGTATCTCGAAAACGGCTGGACATACCTGTGTCAAAAGCTAATCAGCACATATCCCTTTCAATAGGAATCGAATGCTTTTTGAATCATTCAAATCGGTTGAACGGTGCGCACAAAAACGTAGACGAAAAATTGTATCCATACATACATACACACACATCTATTTATTCTGAGATATGCCAAAATGTTCAGAAACTATCAAACGGTGAAGAAATGCAAAAATTTTCAATTTCGATTTTTGGACGATTAGAATAACTTACCCTACTAAAAACTAATCATCACTTCTTCCTGTCATTACAAATTGAATGTTTTTTGGATCATTCGAATCGGATGGTGCGTTCTCTCAAAAACTCAATTTCTATTTTTTGCACTCTTTGCTCCGTATCTCCAAAACGGCTGGACATACCTGTGCCTAAAAGTAATCAGCAGATCTCGCTATCAATAGGAATCAAATGTTTTTTTAATCATTTAATTCAGTTGATCCGTGCGCCCGAAAACGTAGACGAAAAATTGTATCCGTACATACATTCACACACATCTGTTTATTCTGAGATATGCCAAAATGTTCAGAAACTATCAAAAGGTGAAGAAGTGCAAAAATTTTTAATTTCGATTTTTGGACGATTACAATAACTTACCCTGGGGGATATTAATTATAAAATTCATGATATAAATTTTAGTCAATTAAAGTTTAGTCAAATTTGATTTGATCAAAGCAAAAAACATAACAAAGGTAAATTTGTTTACATTGTTTCATACTAAGTAATTATGCATTCGTAGATATACATATATAAGTAATGTTTTCATATGGTCATCAAGGGTGAAAAATATTACCCTGCACCCTTTAACCATGACAAGTTATCAGTCATCGTAACGCGGGTACATCCGGCCAATGACGTGCGGTTTCCGGCTAAACCGAGGAGACTTACCTCATGACATATGTCACAACGTTTCAAAATTTCACACGCTATTTTACAGAAGCAACGATATGTAAATATTTCGTTCAAAGTTTACATCAAAACAAATATTGGTGATATCAAATTGATACCGAAGCTTTAGTGTCATATTCAATGGATTGGAGATGATTGTAAAACATATTTTGGAATAATTTACTCTGAGTAGAAGAAGAAATAGATATCCAAGAGAAACGATAAATGATATAATATATATACCACGAATAGTTTTTCTTCAAATAATGCTGCTAATTTGGAATAAATATAATATTTATATCTGACGTTAAATGATGCAAAAAAATCTGTTGTAAAGGCTCTAAAGCTGTTTCAAGCTTGACCCAGATAGGACTTGATGGCAGTATGTTTTTAATAGCTCTTTTCTTACTTATATAAGTTAATTGAAACAAATATATATGCAAACAATGTTATATTATGATAGTATAATGATATTCCCAGAGTAGGTGTATACAATTTGTATCTTTATGTAAAAATCAATGTATGTATATATTTAAGTCAAATAAAGCAAATTTTCAATTTAAAAAAAAAAATGACCCTGATAGGACTATGAGACTTATTTATTTATATAAATAAGTCAAATAAAATAATGTAAAGATAAATTATAAGTAGTATGCAACTAATTGGAGATAATAAAAAAATAGCAAATTAAATAAGAAGCAAATAGAGGTTTAATGGCGTTAGTTTATTTTGGGATGGTCCACTTTGAATATCAAATATATATATATATATATATATATATATATATATATATATTTGCAGCCAATCGTCGAAATAAAAGAACATTAAATAATAAACTATTTATTTATGCGTTTCGACACGGTATGTGTGCCATCATTCAGCTTTTCTTTAAAAATATTTATACGATATCTAAATATTTCGATTACATCAAAACAAATGTAGGTGATATCAAATTTGACTAATTCAGATATGTTTTAAATAAATCCTTTGTTTTAAATAAAAACAAAGGAGTTTACCTCTTTTTTTAAAAATATGTTTTTAAATGAAAGTTTTTTGTTAGTTATTCAATTATAGTGCAAACTCAACGATATGTAAGTATATCATGCAAAGTCTATAGAGGGTTACGAGGGATACTCCTTTCGAACAGTCTGATGTCAAGCAATAGTGTCATTGGGTTTTACTTGAAATTATAGATAGTAATATGTTTTCAAGAGATAACTGTATTGCTGCTCGCGATAAAGCCATTAGAATTAGAATTTGTAATAATAAGTTTATGAAATAGATTTAATAAACCATTAAGGTATCATCTATAAAGCCACATAATTAAGAAGTCATACACATGCTAATAGGAATTGACAATATATGATTGATGTTAATAATATAAAAAACTCTATAGTAAAACATGATTTTAAATTAGTATTTACAAAACATTTGTAAATATGGTTTGTAATATTTGTGTAGTAGTTGATAGATTAGAGAAGATTTCTTTTCAATGATTAAATAGCAATATAAAAATAAAAAAATCTATAAGTTATTATGCTGGTTGTTAAAATTCCAGTAATAGTATTGAAATTCTAGTAGTATAGTACGGAATTTTTGGAAAGAAATACCAAAGATGGAAAAAATGTTCTTATTAAACATTTTCAACCAATCTCACATTTTGTATATTTCAGTCAAACAGAAGTGTCTAGTATGAGAAAATGTCAAATATAGATTATATATTCACTCATTCCTGTGTGTAGTTTTGATAAGATCTATTTATAAAAAAAAATATATTCATGAAATAACATTCATGTAAACAGATATTTAAAATAAAAATAATATTGTAACTATGAAATTGGAACAATAAATCAAATAATTATATAAACATTTTGCATAACCTTCAGCAGAATATAATTCACCTTAAACATATATCGATTATCCAAAAATGTAAAAGGCATTTTAAAATTAAAAGAATATTCTTAACGATATCTTCACATCATTTATTAATATAAGATATCAATGTCGCGTACTCAATATATTTCTCTTCTATTTACTTACTCTAAAACAATTTTTTAAAATGCATCTCCATTACATTTAATCATTCTGTATATAAAAATGTGTTGTATCCTGAATCAACTGCTATAAGTTTTCCTATGTGAGATATTGTCGATCGGCTCACAATGATTTATAATACAACAATGCGCTTGTTCGCAACCGAGTCCGCGAAGATTTACTGTTTTCTGTCTTGTAATTATTTTCGATTTCTTTTGCTAGAAATCTATTCGCAATGCTCACAATATAGAATGTGAATCGAATTTCAATTGAGTCACTCCCATATAACAATGTACAGAGAGGAGATATTGATGAAATAAATTCATTTGTGCACGCTCGGAAATAGTAGATATTTATTATTATATATCCAATGGAATAAATTTCAATATTTTCTTTATCATATAATAGACGTTTGAAATACTATCTATGACTACATTAGAATCACTTACTACATTGTGATGACTAGAGCTGTGGACTCTGTATCAGAGGTTATAGGTTCTACAACCATCTCATGTCAAACAACAATGACATCAGGTTTTAAGTAAGATGACAATATTATGGAAAATTTTAAAGTTCGAGATCCCATTATTTAGAGACAATGCTGTAATTGTTTGCAAGCGAAAACAGACAGAACCCGCCATTGCTCCAAAAATAAACAATTCATCAGTATTACAAAAATTTTAATAATAAATTCATCACGTAGAGTCTCTACGTAGAAAAAGATAACCTGAAAAAATAATATTTTTGGAATCTGAAATCATCAATAACGTATGCAAAAAGTTTTTGGCAAAAATTAGAATCATTCAATGCAACATGGGAGCCATTAACGGACTTTCAGGTGAAGCATTTACATTATCACTTTATTATTAGAGATTTTAAGAAACGTTTATTATAATAAAAAAATTTTACACATCTTATATTAACAATTACCTATTTCTTAAAACCTTTAATTTTTGTAAAATTGCTAATTAATTATATAAGTTTTGCACTGTAGCAGAAATATTATTACAATTTCTTTATATTATTTTGCTGCTATCAGGTGGAGGAAAATTACTTTTGAAAAATCAATCATTGCGATGAATATTATGCTTATTAAACACAAAATTCATAATAGTTTGCAATATATAATTACGAAATAGGCATATCAATCGAATTAATCGAATTAACTTTGCATTTAATTGTGGATTACATATATGATTTTATACAGCAAATTACATTTCATATTATTTAAAAGCTAATTGTATGTAATTAATCGTACGGTAATCACTCCAATAAAAAACGCATAAACTTTTGCCATTTAATTCTGAAATTGATCTATTACTATATTGTTAGTCAAAAATTCAGAGAATATTAAATGCATACAGAAGTTAATTCCTGAGCAATTAAAATTTAACAATGACCAGTTTAATACTCGCCCAGGATTTAATTTATTAAAACGTTGATGCTCTTCCAAATCCCCTAATCTGCTTCAAATTCCATTTGCTTGGTTGTTGGCGGTATTACTATGCGTGGAAGCGCTAAATGGAATAAAACTCTCTGTAACGATGCCAAGTTTGAAAAAAAAACACCCATGAATCGTTTATTTAATTTCAATTCAAGTGGGAATTATACTTACTGTATATATGTTTAGAATTTTATTTTAATTGTATATTTATAAGTAAATTATACTAAAAACTCTTGGAAAAATATCAAGATTTTAATGAAATTCCATAACTCGTATTTATGTAACTAAATAGAGATTGTAAGTCATTTTATACAACATTTATCACTTGTTGTACATCATCTAATGATACAACAAATTTTAATCCAAATTTTTAATTGATATTCATACCATTGAATAGATGCCTATACACTATACTGCTTCGTTGCATACTTACAAATGTATTTAAATTTTTGAGTAATTGCATATAGCTCTCAAATCACAATATTAAAACTTCCTCTGAGACTGGTGATTTAAATTTAACTTTAATAATTTTAAATGCTCTTGTAAGATTTAATATATTTTTCCGATATCAACAAGAAAATCGGCATAGATAAATAAACATTTTAAAGTTACATCGTAGTATAAATCTAGATTTAATGAAAAAAGCCTGAATTGGAAGAATATTTTACCCTGTTCCTTGAAAATAATAAAACCAAAAGCATTTGTGCCGTGTGCTAAACGTAAGTTTATTAATTAGAAATAATTTCTATATTATTCGTAGTTTCTATAAATCTTTGAAGTTTAAGTGGAAAAAGTTTATTGGTTTGAATGGAAAGTGTTATAATGATTCCAAAACTAAATATTGAAAGCAATGAATAAATAAACTAGTTGGTTTGGTATTTAGCCTTGAGGCAAGTTATATGAACTTCCCGATATGTGTAAATAATCGACTTAATCAAAAAAATGTGTAAATAATATACTTCATCAATCCTACTTTAAAAAACAAACGATAATAATTTTAGCTAAGTTTGACGAATTTTTAGAATTAAACTACTTGTCGTAAGGCCGTAATATTACAGTAAGTTCTATAAGACCATGATGTATATCGCCAAAAAAAGTTCCATGAAAATCGGCTTAAATTTTTTTTTCAACAGTTAATTACAAGAAAACGGCTCGGTAGATTTTCACCTAAAACTAATCAGTACCATTCCCAACTAATATCTTTCGAACAGTTTTTGATTTTTAACTTCCCGTAGGGTAAGTTATAGTAATCGTCCAAAAATCGAAATCAAAAATTTTTACATTTCTCGACGTTTTGAAGGTTTTTGAACATTTTGGCATACTTCAGAAAAAATGGATGTGTGTGTGTGTGTGTGTGTGTGTGTGTGTGTTTTGTATGTCCGCTTTTTTTTCGTCCACGTTTTCGGGCGCACGGATCAACCGATTTGAATGGTTTAAAAAACATTCGATTCCTATTGATAGGGAGATGTGCTGATTAGTTTTTGGCAAGGCAGGTCCAGCCGTTACGGAGATATGGAGCAAAGAGTGCAAAAAATAGAAAGCGAATTTCTGAGAGAACGGATCAACCGATTTGAATGGTTTAAAAAACATTCGATTCCTATTGATAGGGAGATGTGCTGATTAGTTTTTGGCAAAGGTAGGCCCAGAGGTTTCGGAGTTACAGAGCTAAATTTAAAAAAAATGGCTGTTTTGAGAGAACTAAGCGTCCGATTTAAATGATTCAAAGAACTTTCTGCTTTTTTCAACAAAACAATTGATTTTGGAAAAAAAAATTTTTTGATTCTAATTTTTTTTCAAAAAAATTTTTTTGTAATTTTGGACTAAAAATTCAAAAAATCACCCAAGCTAAGCACAGTCTAAGCGCCACTCTGGTACAAATGTTTACCCAAGTGCGTTTAGACTGTTTGTGTACTGGAGCACTTTTCCAATTTTGTGAAAATTATTGAAAAATGTGAAAATGCCGCCAAGCTGAGCACAGTATAAGTGAAAATATCGCACAGATTTATTTGCAAATGCGTTTAGACTGTGACTATGCTGGAGCACTTTTTCAATTTTGTGGAAATTTGGCAACTATTTTTTTTTTTTGAAATTTGATTCGAAATGAAATGACGATTGTTAATGTTCTGGAGGTGATAAATTGATTTATTTATAATTAACTTTCCGTAGGGTAAGTTATAGTAATCGCACAAAAATCGAAAATGAAAATTTTTATATAACTTTACGTTTCAAAGGTTTCTGAATATATTGGCATACCTTAGAGAAAATTGATGTATGTGTGTGTATGTGTGTGTGTGCGTGCATTTGTGTGTGTTCAGATACAAATTTTCGTCGACGATTTCGGGAATCGGGATGAAGCAATTTGAATAATTCAAAAACATTTTACTTGCATTATCAAGATGAAGATTTGATGAAATTTTTATGAAATTAGGTCTAGCGGTTTCGGAGATCTAGTAAAAAAAGTAAAAAAAAATAACATTTGGCGGTCAACAATAATCATTAGACATTAGACATATGCACATCAAATTATCAGATATTTTATAGAGATTTTAACAATGAGTATACATTTTGTTAACATTCCTATGGGTTCCGTACCAATGCTTATGCGTTAGACAGCGACGCGGCGCTTACGCGCTTCGATATTTAGTCTCTATGCATTAAAGCAGTACGATTGCTTTGAAAAAAAGTTCAGAATTTCCAAAATATTTCAAAATAAATTTTTCAACACTAAAGTAAGTTTTTGTCAAAAATTTATATAGTTCCTCAAAAATCTATTTTTTTTAGAGTAAATTTTTTAAAAAATGTTAATCTTTTCAAAAAAAAAAATAATTTTTGGTACGGGAAGTTCCAGCAATTTGCCTTAAGGCACGATGCCATGCGCCCCACTAGTTAAATTTGAATTCAAGTGAGAATCTACTTTACTGATTATATATTTAGGACATTGTGTTACCTATGTTTCTATCAAAAGTTACCTTGATCAAAGATATATAACAGATCTATAATAAAAAAAATCCTCAAAATCAATAATTAATATTTTAAATATAGGTTCTTCGGGACTACTCATTTGAAAGTTTTATTCAAAAATTTGAGTGCAATTATACTTCATTATAATATTATAATATATTTAATTCAACAACGAAAATAAATAAGTGAAGTATTGTATATTAAGACTGCGTTAATCACATCCTAGGTAATTAATTTTGTAAATACACTCATATTTCAATACGAAAAACAACTGTGAATGTTATCTTATTATTCTGTTTCAGACATAACTGAAAATTGATATTTTACTGTTCCCATGTGGAATTGATATCGGCATATTATATTTATTTATTTTTCGATCTCCTTATATAGAAAATAAATTTGGCCGAAAATATACGTCGATAAGATATTATAACATGTATATATATATATATACATATATATATTATATATATATATATATATATATATAAAAGAGATAATCGCATTTCATCAGAATAACATTTGGCAAACGTGGAGGTGAATACGATACGTTCCAGTGACTACAATGTAAAAGTATTACACAGGCTATGTATTCTTTAAATAATTTAATAACCGAGAAAAAACGCTAAAATTAATGCTAAATATCAGAACTAAAAAATAGCAAATTCAAAACAAAATTAAAAATTCGAGAAAATCAATTAATATTATCACTATGATATATTATATCCACACCGCATTTATATGTTAATATATCCACAGCACATTAACTAAGAAACTGAAATGTTCCGTTATTTTTAAAAGTAATGCTAATTAAATTATATTTTTACAATGGGTAAATAGTATATGATAAATGAATTTAAGTATTTATAATTAAGTAATAAATTGCAATTAACTACCAAATTACAACAGCATTGCAATATCATTGGTGCATTTTGAAAAAAATCTGTAAAAAGGTCAAATGCTGTCTTACATATTTTTCCATATATTGTGTATATATAAAGAATTATTACTTTGTGTCTAGAGAATCAGAAGCCTGTGCTGTGGATATAAATATGTTTTGGAAATGTATGTATACAAGAAGAACAATAGAGTGGAAATGTTTTTCTAAAGCGAAGAAAAACGTGTAACACATCCCATATGACCACATTTTATATGAGTGTTTTATTAAAGCTCAACTGGGGTGCAGAAAAAATATACATCAACCAGAAACAAATGGTAGATATAAGTAAACAAAAAATATGATATTATAGCTTCATGATTATTGACTTAATGGACACAAATTATTAAGGCAATAATTATTTTATTAAGATTATTGACAAAATACTATTTGATACTTTTAAACATGATAGATAGATAGATAGATTTGTTGCCTTTGCTTTCGACCTAAATTTCGTTAATACAAACTATAATAGTAGCACAAATTAAGTTATGAAAAGTGATGAAATAAAATATTACACATAATTACAATACAACATAAATACAAAGGTAATAAACACAATAAAAAATTATGCATTCATATTCAAATATGTGTGGAAAATCCTCGCAGAACCGTGTACTTAATGAATTCATACAAAACGCGGTAGCGTTTGATGGAATGTGAACGGCTTCATAAATAGAACAATATAAAGTGGAGTTATTCCTCCCTGAGGATCATGTATAGGGTGTATGGATAAAAAATTTGAACAAGAAGTCATATATATCACAATGAATTAAAATTTATATAAATATATAAATTAGCTATAGCACGAACATATGTAAGTGATTAAAAGTAAATTGTAAATATTTTAATAAATGCATAATATAAAAGTTACTAAGCAAAAATTTACAGTACTAAGCAAAATATTGTATATAGTAATATTAAAACTTAAGGTTTTTTGAGTAGTACTGAAATTAGTAATTGATATCTTTACTTTCAAATATCAGGAGTCAGCAACTAATATTTGGATTTGAAATTATGTAATAGTCAAAATTATAATCTTATTGATTTATAATACTAGATAGTACTGCCCTGGGCATATCCGTAAGCTGGGTTGAACTCGATTCAAGGAAGAATAGTGTGAGAGATTTCCGATTTTCAGTTTGCACCGCAATGTCCTAAATGGGCTATTTTCTATTGGAAACATATTTTTGATCTATATTCTCAAGTAAAAACTGATATCACTACCACCTGATATCAGATTATCTGGAGCGAAACTTGTGTGAACACAATGATTTATATTCTATTTTTTGATAATATTAAAGACATTATTGTATATGTTTTATAACAAATAAACTAATTATTACAGAAATAGGAAGAAATGCTGTGTAAGTATTCATTACCAATAAATTCTGTATGTTCTGATATATAGATCATATGCTATAAGTCAATCAAATTTATAATTACTCATATAATCATGTAATGCTTTTGTAAACCAGTTCCCAAATTCTAAATTGATCTCGTTATTTTCAATATAAAAAGATAAAATAATTAATATGCCTTAAAAAACACTGGTGTGTCATTTTGATCCATAATGGAAATCATAAATGATCACAAATTGAAGGAGTTATGATTGAAAATATGGGCTCGCCCGTACGTAAGCGGTTAAGAGCGAAGTTCGATACCCACTTCGAGCAGCCTGTTGTCAGGCAGCAGTGACAACGAATTTCACTTGGAAATATAGATAGCAATATGTTTGCAAGTGAAAATAGCCCTTGCCTGGCATTGCTGCACCAATAAAATGTCAGCCCTATTAGATTAATTCTAATATCAAAATCATCAAATATGAATGGATTAACCATTGGGTTACCATCTAAAAAATACGAAGTAAGGAGAAGCTTCAGCCCAACAGCTCATAGGACGTAAGGTTCTGATTGCTGTTAAAAAAATATAAAAAAATGAATAAAAATATTAGTATATTGAGTAATTGTGTTCTTTGTATATAAATAAAGACATAGAATTAAATATTAGAGCAAGCAACCCTTTAAATATTTATAACATACATTTTTGAGTTCAATTCCGTGACACCCTGTCGATTTCGTACGCGCACAGGTATGCATGATTGAACTTTAAATGATATATGAGATTCGGCTAAAGTAATTAAACCACACGACCTGAACAAATATGTTCGCGATTCTCGATAAAGCACGACCCTTTACGAAAACAATATTATAAAAGCGTCAAATATGCATGCTTGCATGTTGCCACATTCTACTAATTTGTACGATGGTTTTATTACGTTTTCCAGATGATACTCAGTTGAATTTTAGCGCTGATTTTAAACAAAATATATTTTGCCAAAATTTTAAATAATGGTTATTTTTGAATAATAACTATAAAAATTATTTTATCCATTTAAGTCTGTACTAAAAATACCAAACAAGTAATCATAAATGGCCATCCTTCGCATGATGACCTCCCTTGTATAGTTCATTTTGTATTTTTTATTTCAATACAAAAATTTCTATCCAATCAATATTTAAACGAACAGCTTCCAAAATTATATTATTATT
Source organism: Ctenocephalides felis (assembly GCF_003426905.1). Classification (NCBI taxonomy): domain Eukaryota; kingdom Metazoa; phylum Arthropoda; class Insecta; order Siphonaptera; family Pulicidae; genus Ctenocephalides; species Ctenocephalides felis. The sequence goes on along the minus strand of NW_020536999.1, from coordinate 33,185,231 downwards.
AATAAATCAGTTACAAAAGTGAGATAAAATATATCAATGATAAATGAATTTCACTGATACTTTAAAATTAAATTCAGATCAATCGGTGATGGAATTTTTGGCCACATAAAATGCGCTTTACAGTTTATAGGCAAAAATAATCCGATTTACAATGACGATGGATGCGATTGAACTGTCTAAAAATAAAGTTTTTATGAAGCTATTTTTTACAGACAAATATATATATATATATATATATATATGTATATATAAATAATTCAGCTGTTCTAAAATGATTAAACTGGATTAAACAATAATTACAAAATAACTATATACAAATTATCGTAGCATTTTGTCCTTTTCTTTTTAAAAGATATGTTATACTATACCAAGAGGGCATGACAAACCGGTTTTGGTGTTTTATAGTGGAACATTAGAACATATAAAAAATAAAAATCATAACATTAAAATATATTTGATAAATTTACTATGTTTATTCCACGACTATTTAATATTGAAGTTTTTTTTTAATACAGAAAAGACACCTTGCAGAAAACACTCATTTTTTAACATTAAAATTAAAAATTAGTCAAAATATTTTATTACCCTCAAGTATTTAAAATTATCATTTTACAAAAATTCAACGACATTAAAATATGAAAAAGGAATATATGTAAAAAAACATTATTGTATTTCATTATAAAATAGCAAATGATAATTGGATTTGCTGGTAAAGTGGAAAATTATATAGAATAATCAATGACAAATAGTCTTAGGCATTTGCCATTTATAACTGATTTTAGTTATTATTTAATTCTCAGTGTTATATAAAGTGTCATCATGTATTTACAATCTAATTACAATACACTACATAGTTTTTCATTAGAATACAACCAAAGAGACCTTGATGCAACCAAATGGTCGTCCTTGATTTTTGTAATAAATTTTTATTTTTAAATTATATTAAATTTTTATTTTTAAATTATATTACATTTTTATACTGTAATGCTATTTTTACATGAATACATATTTGGGTCTATATTTTCAAGTGAAAACAAATATCACACAACGGCTTGATGTCAAGTTGTAACAAGCCCGGAATTCGAGAATACATTGATAATTGGATTTTAATACTGGTAAAGCGGAAAATTGTATTGAATAATCAATGATCAATTGTCTTAGACATTTGCCATTTATAATTGATTTTTGTTATCATCTAACTATTATTAGTGTCATATGAAGTGACACTATGTATTAGCAATCTAGTTACAATATACTACATAGTTTTTCATTAAAATGCAACCAAATAGACCAAAGCAACCAAATGGTCCTCCTTGATTTTTGTAATAAATTTTCACTTTTAAATTATATTACATTATTACACTGAAGGGCTACTTTTACATGAATACATACTTGGATTTATATTTTCAAGTGAAAACAAATATCTCACTACGGCTTGATGTCAAGTTGTAACAAGCTCGGAATTTAAACAGGAAACAGGCCTAGGCACTTGCACCAAATCTAATTAACATTTTGTTAATTATTTGTTCTGTAGTTATAATATCATGTCTGAGAATTACATATCCATTAATGTTACAATTTATTTGTGTAATACAAGTTCCCCGGGGCGCTCTGTAGGGCTTCTTCTCCCTTGATATTTAAACTCTTCGCAGTGTTCGGTGTCAATTGCGCGTCACATTAGCATCACATGCGCTTTCGTCGCCAGTTATAAGCCGACGTAGGACGGCTCATTAAATTATATTAAATTTGCATGACGCACGACGAAAATATTATCCAGTTGACAATTTCAATTCAAGTGATTTTTCTTGAATAAGTCGAGTCGTTATTCTGACTTTCATATCTTTTTCATTTTCATACAATACGAAGATTTATATTATTGGGAAAGGCTTTTTGAAAGCTGGTAAGGAATTTCAGAAATGAATATGTTTTATATCGCTGGTAGCAGTAATGATATTTTACTGACTTCTTTTATGTAATAATAAAGTAACAAAATTATTTATTATGGATAACTCACATAAAGTAATTATTAACTTCCTGTAGTGTAAGTTATAGTAATAGGCCAAAATATGTTCACGTTTCAGAGGTTTTTGAACATTTTGGCATACCTCAGAAAAAATTGATGTATGTGTGTATGTGTGGAGGCAGTTTTTCGTCGACAATTTCGGCCGTTCGGATTATCCGATTTGGATGGTTCAAAAACATTCGATTCCTATCGATGAGGAGACGTGCTGATTACTTTTTGACAAAGACAGGTCCAGCGGCTTTGGAGATATAAAGCAAAAAAGCCAAAAGTGTCAGTTTTTAAGATCGGATCAGGCGATTTGAATGATCTAAAAAACATTCAATTCGTAATGATGGGGAGATGTGGTGATTGATTTGTCAAAAGCAGGTCCAGCGTTTCGAAGATATAGAGCTGATGTGCAAAAATTGGCAGTTTTTGAGAGAACTAAGCATCTGATTTGAATGTTTTAAAAAACTTTTGAAGAAAGAAATTTTTTTTATATCAATTTTTTCTTCAATTTTGCAAAAAATTGTTTTTAAAATTTTTGAAAAATAATTCGAATTTTGATTCTAATTCTAGCTAAAATTCTAAACATCACTTACATACTTCAAATCAAATAACTTCAAATCAAATAACTTTAATTCAGTTTAAATTATAATATTTAAAAACATTAGACAATGTTCTTCATTTTTACCCGATTGATTAAGTTTGTTTATTTACTTTTTATTAAATAAGAATAATGAAAGTTACATTATTTATAATAATCTATTTGAAAACATTTAATATTCTTCGTACGAGAAGTTTCAGCAATTTGCCTTAAGGCACGATGCCAACACCACTAGTTTAATTTAGTTAATTAAATATAGTTCTATACGTTTATGTTATTAATGTTGCTAATTTGGATGAATTTTATAAAGTAAAAATATATTCTTCAAAAACATTAAATTAAAATCCTTAAAACTATCGGGATGATGTTTTTGAAGACATGGCTTTTTAGATAACAATCCAACTGTTGTCCTATCTCCATTTGATGAATTTAACATGTTATATTGATAACTGTTATATTGATGATAATTTTTATTACTGATATATTTGTTGAGTTCATATCGGGTTGAGCTATATCGGGAAAGTCTATTTTCATGTAAAAACCAATGTCAATGACATCATGCTTTTCGAATCTGGTGTCGAATCTGAAACATTTGGATAGATGTTCATAGCTCGAAGCACTAAATCACGAAAAAGCCTAACGAAGATATATTAACAAAAACATTTACCTACTACTATTAAAACAAAATCCTATTAATAATATAAAAGTAGATCGACATATAATTTCCTTTTTAATTCCAATGAAAAAAAAAAACTTAACATTCATGGATATTATCATAACAATTCTTACAAAAAATAAAATATTATATAGGCAAATGTGATCTAACTTTCCGAGTCAGACGTTGTATGAATATATAAAAATAAAAAATCGCACGCAATCCAAAATATTGAATTATTCATGGAAAATACTCGTGAGATAAGTACTATAGTTTTTCTTTTCAATTTCAGAGTTCCATCTAGGGCGCATTTTTTACGAGACCTTTTGTCGTTTTTTCCGCAGATATCCTCTTCGGAGACTCGTAATAGATTCTAGCAACAACTGGTCAGGCTCGCAAACGGATGAGAAATACTTTTATGCTGAAATATTTCGTAAGAGAAGAACAATCATATTTTTTATGGTTTTTATCAGATTTAGACATCGAAATCTATGAAAGTATCTTGTATGCGTTTATTTAAATACACATTGATATGATTTACTTTATAACATTGAAAAAAAAACATATACACAAGGAATATACAATTTTGAATTTAATTAACCTCCCGTAGGGTAAGTTATAGTAATCGCAAAAAAATCGAAAATGAAAATTTTTATATATCTTTACGTTTCAAAAGATTTTGAATATTTCGGCATACCTTGAAAAACTGGATGTATATGTGTGTGATGGTATGTGTGTGTCTGTGTGTGTGTGCAGTTAAAAATTTTCGTCGACGATTTTGGAAACACCGATCAACCGACTTCAATAATTAAAAAAACATTCGATTTGTATTGATAAGGAGACGTGCTGATTAGTTTTTGGCGAAGGCAGGTCTAGCCGTTCCGAAGATACAGGGCAAAAAGTGCCAAAAATGGTAACTCATTTTTTAGGAGAACGGAGCGTCCGATTTGAATATTTCAAAAAACATTTTACTTGTATTGACAAAATGAAAAACTGATCAAATTTTTATGAAGGTGGGTCTAGCGGTTTGGAAATTTAATAAAAAAGGTAAAAAAAGCCATTTGACGGTTAAAAATGATCATTAGACATATGCAACACAAATTACCAGATATTTTATAGAGATTTTAACAATAAGTATAAATTTTGTTTACATTCCTATGGGTTCCGTACCAATGGTTATCCGGCTTAAGCGCTTTGACATTTTGTCTTTATGCAGTTAAAGCAGTATGATTGCTTTGGAAAAAAGTTCACAATTTCCAAAATATGTCAAAATAAAGAAAACATTTTTTTTCAATAAATTGTTTTTCAAAAAAAGTAATTTTTTGTCAAATTTATAGTTTCTCAAAAATCTAATTTTTTCGAAGTAAAATTTTTTCAAAAATGTTAATCGGTTTTAAAAAAATAATTTTTGGTACGGGAAGTTCCAACAATTTGCCTTAAGGCACGATGCCATGCAAGCCACTAGTTTCTATATATTATTAACCTCATAGAATTGAGTTTATATATATATATATATATATATATATATATATAATTTTCTCAAATTTCAAGTTACGAGAATCTGAATAATTGTAAACTTCATGCAATTTCTTTCTATAAATTTCAAATATTTTGACACGTCCACCCCTGAAGAGCAAATATTGGTTTCGTCCATCCACTTCGAACCTTCAAATGTGTTACAAAAGTCTGATTCATTGTCAAAATCATACAATTTATCTAGGTAAATGTATGTGTCCTCCCCTTATCACAAATAATAGAATCGCCCACATAGTTTTAATTCGGCCAATAAGATTGGTTCTAAGGTATCTGCAAGTGCCGATGCGATGCTTGCAGAAGACACAAGTGCACAATGTTGCGCAACCTTCCCAATCGACTCGTATAGAAAAATTAGTATATTAAGTACCATTATGGAAAAAATACCTAAAATAACCTAATATGGACATCTAAATAAATAAAGGTATTATGAATGGTTTCATTAGTCTAATATCAATGGGCATTTAAGATAGCAATTAGTATTTTTTTTGCTTTTCTATATGCAAATTATATATTTGATGTAATGTTTTTTTAACTAATTTATTTATTTTCAGCAGATATCCAATTCTAAAAACAGAGGTACACATCATAGATCTTAAGATCTAGAACAAGTGAATAAAGACCATTAAAAACGTACAAGAGCAATAAAGTAATGATATTGAATATATATAATTCCACTTTTGGGTCGTATTGTGGACTAAAAAGTGTTTTATAAAGACCTTTCTAGTGTGATTCCTGGTTACTAGTTTCAGGTTCCTGGTCAGCTCTCTTCTGGAAATTACGAGGTAATACGCAGATTTTTATAGCACAAATCGATATTTTATAATATATTGAAAATTTGCTTAATGTTTTTTTTCTATTTTTCAGAAAACTAATTGGTAATCGGAATGTTCCAGAAGAATCGGTGATTTTAAACAAAGGTCAGTGCATTTTCATTACTAGGCATGTCTTCTAATGGTACGCTCATACGTCTTGTCGTACGTTCACAAAAAAACGTAAACGAGGTCATAGTTAGTTGTCAAATAATTATTTAATTAATTTTTTATATAATTAACATTGTTTTTAGAGTAGGCAAAATTGTGACCGTACCCCTTACAAATCCACGCATTTCATTCAGTCTAATAAATGTCTTTTTTAAAACATTTTGTTATCTATATTTTTATGCCACTCCCTCTTGATTTTGGATAGTCTATCTAGAGCATAGGTTCCCAAACTTGTTTGTGCCGTGGACCCCTTGCGATGTTTTTTGTTTTGTTATGGACCCCCTATATTAAGGTGAATACACGTCCCAGTTTCGCCGGAAGAGTCGCGGGTTTTTATAAAATTAATTTTCGGCCCGGATTGTGCCGCGTTCTCAAAAAGTATAGGTTTAAATCGAATCTTCGCAATGCTTGATTCTAAAATTACAACTACCCATCAAATATCTGGAAACGATATATTTCACATCACTCAATAAATCCGTAGAATAACTAAGAGAAACTAATTTCTTTGGCAATTTCTTTTTTTATGCAATATAGTTTCTTCGAAGACGATATAACGATTATAGCGAACTCCAAACTTTTCGAAATCATTTTTTTTAGTACGATTTGTACTTTGCCGCAAAATTCAGTTATCATCTCATCATTTGGTAAAAGTTTCTTCACAGCATCCTTTTGAGATCTGAGAGCGGTATATGGTCGCTGAGGAAATGATCTAGAAAATATGGTAAAAGGGTAAGCAATTTGGCGCCCAATTAATATTCTTCTTTGTTTTATTTTTTGTGACCAAAATTTGAAGTTGGTCATTCAATAGTTTTTCAGATATGCGAGATTGATGTGTGGCTGGTTCTGCTCTCAATACTGCTATTGTAACAGATTGTACGTTTTTAAAAATGCATAATTAAATTTTGATGAAACTTGACAAACTTTGTTGCTATACTTTACTAAATATTTGACAAAAATTTAAAGTTGGAACATTCAATAGTTTCTGAGATATGCGAGGTTGATGGGTGGCTGGCTCCGCTCTCAATACTGGTATTGAAACAGATTGTACGTTTACAAAAAAGCATAATTCGATTTTGATGAAACTTGACACACATTGTTACTACACTTTACTAAGTATTTGACAAAAATTTAAAGTTGAAACATTCTAGTTTCTGAGATATGTGAGGTAGACGGCTAGCTCCGCGCTCAATACTAACATTTAAATAGATGGTATGTTCTCAAAAATGCATGCTGCGATTTTGATGAAACTTGACACACATTGTTACTATACTTTACTAATTATATGTAATGTTTTTCTTTACTTTTTGGTTTATTTATAAATATGCCGTGGACCCCCATTTTCATTTCATGGACCCCCAAATTGTACCTACCCTTTCAAGGTGTAGGTTCTTAGAAAAAAAACAGCAAATTTTGGTTCAAGATTAATTTACCCCTGAATAGGTAAAATATTTTCTGTTTTTAACAATTATTGCACAGTACCATCTTGGTAGTTAAATTTAATTGCGTTAATTTTATGTATCCTCACTTTACTACTGTACACGTGTTAACACACCTGGGACATTTTCCTGAATGTGAAGTGTAATTTCCCATAATTTTATTACAAACCGTTAGAACGTTTACATAACTCGCTGTCTTGTGATATATGATGCTCGTAACGTTGAGTACGATGGATGTGAATCTTTATTATGCACAACTCAAATAAAGTTGTTATCTCAGGAGACTAAACATATGCCAAATCCCCACGAGAGCAAACTTGAAATAAAACGAAATAAAAGGATATAATTCATGACAGACGAATAATAAAGTATAAATGGACCCAGAATTTGGGGGCAACGTAAACTGCTGTTAATTCAGGTATACAAATATATGGTACTCATAATAAATTATTTAATTGTGATTGCCTTGGCATACTTCATTAATATCAGAATTTTGAATTTTTTATTTGAATTATTACATAGATATAATACCAAAATCTACAATAAATAAATCTGTATCCATAATAAAAAATTTCATAAATATTTCTGCAGCTCTTAACATAACATGGTAAATGTATTCAATACATCATTCCAAACGTGTGGAAGGATCAGTAAATGCCTTGCCAGAAAATTTGATTTTATTTACGGTGTGCGAAATTTAATACATAAATCCGTGGTAAGGAATCTTTTGATACACCACCGTAATACATTTTCCATCAAAAGCCAAAATAAGCCTTGACATGTTACATGTGCGACGAGGTTCTATAATGATGTGTGATGATGTATAACAGTCACTCGGATTTTATAAAATATTTGCATGAAACCGAAAATACTAAAAATATTCAAATAAGATTATTTAATAACAAATAAACCTCGTTTTTACATTTAGGTATATTGCTGTAATTTTTCACATCACATGCAAATATTCATTCGCTCGTCAGCTACCGAGCAGGTAAGACCTCCCGGTAAATGTTATCAGGTGTTCAAATTAAGTATTCATACAGCTCGTATTCAACTAGTATATAACTCGTGTTGATTTGACGTGATTATTTTCGTTTTGATTGTGACAATTTAAGTGAACAGAAAAGTGAAATATTAATCAAAATTTGTGCGTGTTGTAACAAAAGTTGTTCCCCATTATGGGGGAACACAATGAACCGTCTACCTCTGCAATAGTGGGGCAAGCGTTGGATGTTTTAAACAACTCAGACATCACGGAAACTAATAGTACTTCTGTTAATCAATCAATGGAACAAGATGAACCTGCATGGCAAACTCCTTCATATACAAAAAAACGAAGAATCAACGGTACTCTTAAACATACCCATACTGCAATCAACACCCATAACAGGTTTGAACCGCTAATAAACAATCCCACCCCTTCTACATCTCAACCACGCTCCTCAAAACCACCTCCTATTTTCGTCTATGACGTCAATAACTTCAAATTAATGAAACAAGAAATTAACTCAGTTTTTCAACAAGATCAGTATTACACTAAGTGCCTGCCTGACGAGACTGTGAAAATTCAATGTCAGGATTCGGACACATTCAAATTAATGGCCAAATTACTCACTGCAGCTAAAGCCGAATACCACACTTATCAGTTGAAAGAGGATAGGGCGTTTCGAGTGGTAATAAGATTCCTGCATCATTCAACCACTACTGAAGAAATTACCACAGCACTCGCTAAACTCGGACACAAGGTCAGAAACATATTGAACCCGCGTAATAGAATTACGAACAAACCGCGCAACTTATTCTTTGTTGATCTGGAACCAAAAGCCAATAACAAAGAAATATACAAAATAAACAAGCTCTTCAACTGCATAATTAAAATCGAACCGCCCAACGAGCGAAAACGTATAGTTCAGTGTGGACGTTGCCAATTGCTTGGCCATACTCGCAGTTTTTGCAACCGGTTATTTATCTGCCGCCGCTGCGCCTCAAACCACGCCACAAAAGATTGCCCTATTGAGAAGAACGCAGTACCAACTTGTGCCTTATGCTACAAGCAAGGTCATACAGCCAACTACAAAGGCTGCGAGCGTTATCAAGAACAATATGCCCGCAAATACGGAACCGATAATAACATTAATTCATCCATGCCAAACTGTGAATCAAATCCTTCACCTAGAATTTTACGACCCGGCTTATCAACCAATTCAAGCAAAGTCACCTCGGACCGCAGCTACAGTGACGTAATTAAAAACAATGTAAACAAACCGGTTTATGCGGCACACTTGAGTTCTTCGCAGGTAGCTAAACAACTAACGTCATCGGGCATTAACAGTGATGGCCAAATCGAAAACATCTTGACACAATTTCTAGCAGAATTTAAAAACTTGTTCCAACAACTTATGAACCAAAATAGCGTGATTCTAAACATGCTATCTTCTCTTGCTAACATCCGTAAATAATGGCTAAGTTTCTAAGGATCGCACTATGGAACGCCAATGGGCTTATTTCACATAAAAATGAGCTAACTATTTTTCTGTCTCTTAACAAAATTGACATTCTACTAGTAAGCGAGACTCATCTAACCAAATTCAGTCACTTTTCAGTACCATTTTACAGCGTTTATCACTCGCCACATCCGGATGGAACGGCTCATGGAGGAACGGCTGTTATCGTCAAATCAAGCATTTCACATTATGAGATGAACCACTTCAACACAAATTATATTCAATCTACATCGGTCAAAGTAAAGGCTTTTCCCTACGACCTCACATTCACAGCTGTCTACTGTCCGCCAAGACACAACATAAAGAGAGAACACTTTCAAGAATTTTTCGATACGTTAGGTACAAGATTCCTAGCAGGTGGTGACTTCAACAGCAAGCATCCAAACTGGGGATCACGACTTGTTAATCCGAAAGGAAAAGAGCTGAATTATGTTATTCAACAAAATAACTACGCCTCGCACTCCACAGGTACACCAACATATTGGCCCTCAGACCCAGCTAAGATTCCGGACCTACTTGACTTCTTTATTTCTAGTGGAATTGACTACAAATGCATAGAAGTCCAACCCAATTATGATTTGACATCCGACCATTCAACTATCATTGCTTCCCTAAGTTCCTCGGTTATGCCCATCTCCTCAAATCCTAAGCTTCACAATTCTAGGACCAATTGGGACAGATATAGAGATACAATCAAACACCAAATTAATTTGAAAATTCCCCTTAAATGTACAGATGATGTTGACAGCGCGTTGGAAAACTTTAAACAACTTCTGCTAAACACAGTTAGAATCTGCACTCCACAGAATCCTAATGTCAGTAAATGTCCAACCGTAACGCTAGAAATAAAGAAGCTAATAGCCAGAAAACGCAAGATTAGGAAAATATGGCAGAAAACTCATGCACCACAAGATAAATCAGCTTTGAACCAAATCAGTAATTCTATTAGAATCAAAATTAAAGAAATGTTCAACAACAATTTCAATAACTATGTATTGAGCCTAAACAGATTTGACAACTCCTTGTGGAAACCTATACGCAACAAAAAACGTCCTCCAAGAAAAAACCCTCCTATTCGGTCTGAGACTCATGATAACTGGGCTAGAAGTGATGCTGAGAAAGGTAACCTTTTTGCTAATCACTTATCCACAGTTTTTACACCAAATGTCATGGATTCTAATCACGACAATTTGTCTCCTGAGAGCTCAGTATTAAGCCAGCCTAGCAACTTTCGCTTCTTCACAGTGAAACGAATCCACAAGGAGATCCATCGACTGAAAAACAACAAATCCGTCGGAATCGACTTAATATCAACTACAATGCTCAAACAACTTCCGAGAGTTGGATATGTTTTCATTACTCATGTCTTCAATGCAATACTGAGACTAAATTACTGGCCAACTTCTTTCAAATTGGCTTCCATTATAATGGTTCCAAAAGTTGGAAAAGACCCTAACATTGTTAGTTCATACAGGCCAATAAGCCTACTGCCAATAATTTCAAAAGTATTTGAAAAGTTGCTACTAGAAAACATTGCCAAAGAGTCAAATATAGTTCCGGATCATCAATTTGGCTTCCGTAAACAACACTCCACTATACAGCAGTGTCATCGTATAGTTGATACTGTCAACAAAGCTTTCGAAGCCAAGAAGTACTGTTCCGCCGTGTTCCTTGATGTAAGCCAGGCGTTTGACAAAGTCTGGCACTTTGGTCTTCTACATAAAATCAGAAATCTTTTACCATCATACACAAAATTCTTCGAATCTTACTTATGCTCAAGAAAGTTCCAAGTAAAAATCGGCCAAGAAACAACTGAGCCCAAACTGGTAAACGCAGGTGTTCCTCAAGGCAGTGTCTTAGGTCCATTTCTTTATCTATTATACACAAGTGATTTTCCAGAATACGGTGATTCTACCTGTTGTACTTTTGCCGATGATATCGCAATCTTAACCACTGATCTCGATCCCAAAGTAGCCTCGCAGAAACTGCAATGTCATCTTAACAAAATCGTGACCTGGTCCAAAAAATGGAAAATAAAAATCAACGAGGCCAAATCGAAGCATATTACCTTTTCGCTGAGAAGAGACACCTGCCCTCAAGTTTCCTTTAACCAATGTACAATACCACAAACCGATGTAGTCAAATACCTGGGCATGCACTTGGATTCCAGACTAACCTGGAAGCAACACATCAAAGCCAAAATTCAACAAATCAAGTTCAAAGCCCAAGAAATCAACTGGCTTATAGGAAGAAACTCGAAGCTCTCGCTGTATAATAAAGTACTACTATACAAATGCATTATAAAACCCGTTTGGACTTACGGCATCGAGTTATGGGGATGCGCAAGCAAATCCAATATAGTAATGATGCAAAGATGTCAAAACAAAATACTAAGAAATATAGTCAACGCACCGTGGTACATAACTAACCATGCTATTCATAAAGATCTAGATATTCCATACGTCACAGATGTCATCAAGGACAGAAGCTCGATCTACCTCTCAAAAATTGAGTGTCACTACAACCAGCTCATTGCTTCTTTAACCGGCTCTTCATCACTAAGAAGATTGAAAAGATGTTGGCCAAGCGACCTTAAATGAAACACTAGGCTTCACTCATTGGAGTGAACTCTAGTTAATTATTATTATTATTATTTATTTATTTATTTATTATTATTATTATTATTTTTTCTTTAATATAATTATGAATATTATTTATTATTATTATTTTTTTTTTTTTTTTTTTTTTTTTATTCATTATTATTATTGTTGTTATTATTTTTATTATATATATATTTTTTTTTTTCTTTCTCTTTCTCCTTTGTGTCACAATAGCTTATAAGATAAATTGTATCTTGATTGCTATAAATAAATAAATAAAAAAAAAAAAAAAAAACATGCAAATATTAGATGAATAAAATTAACCCTTGCGAGACGGCACCGATTTCAAAACAATTACTGTACCGGCTGTAAACTTGATTTCATTGTGTATGTTATGCAATTTGTTTGATAAAAATTTGTTGTCATTGAAGGACATACATTTATAATATTAATTTATTTTTGATCATTTTATAAAGAATGGTGATGTTCAGAACAATTTCAAAAATGCATAGCTGGTTGATTTTGACATGTTTTACAATAAAATGTTGTTCGCCGCCTTCCTCCTGGTGCTTTTCTGTCAGAACGGACAATACAATCCCTTTTCCTTTCTCTCGCATTTAGAATATGCCTCTGATTAGTCAGTATATTTGTTCATTTTTTGCTGCCATAATGATTTGTTTTTTCTATTATATTGTCTAATAATTCATTTGTGAAATATAAAGTAAAATAATCTATAGGATGTCTTATATTGCTTGTAGTCGGGGTGTTTGTTGATGTATGTCAAACTCGATTATTATTGAAGGAGAATCGGCGCATTTGCTAATGTCTTTCCACTTTTCATTTAATTTGTCGAACTTCTTTTTTTTGTTGGTTGGATAATATCATCATCACATTCATCACTATCTTCGTTGCAAACAGTAATTTTGTAAAATTTGTCTGTATGAATGTCTATTTGAAACTCATCTTCACTACTGCTTAATTCACAAAATTTACCAGTCGTGTTGCCATATTTAAAAGCGCTCGGTGGTTTTAAATATTAAAAAAAGACTATATAGCAAAGAAAAGAGCAAAAATACTACTAAAACATTTTAAAATTATTTCTAAAATACAACACTGTTTATCACTGCTATATGTAATTTATTCAAAGTTTCAATGCAAACATGAGTCATTGTTTATAAAATAGCCTGTGTCTTAGGTGGACAGCCGTCCCCAAAGAGTTAATAAACAAATTAAAATCTACTTAGAATAAATATTACTGAAGAACTAAAAAATTATTTTTTTACGTTTTATTAATAATATTTATCATCGTATAAACATTTAAAATTTCTTTAATATTCATAGAATACAGAATAATTAAGTAGTTTTTCTAACTTATCCAATCAAGATTTTCTTTATGACATCGCTCAATATCTTCTTGGAGACATCAAGGAAATTAAAACGACAGGATATCAGCGCAAACTTATTTTTTCAAACTTTTGTAAAGTTATGATTAAAAAATATGTTGAAGCTGTTTTATTTTGCATTATTTCATCAATAATTAATACTGAATGGAATTTTTAATTAAAATGAATATTACGTTGGTTTTTCATGTTTTCATTTCTATATAAGAAAAACTAAGTTTATATATGAAAAAATAAAATGATCACTATTAGAAAAATTCTAATAATACATTATATTAAATATGGACAGGCCAACCGTTGGGTTCCTAAAAAAGCCAAGTAGTTTAAAAATCTTATTAGCTGTTGTGATTTATTAGGTTCTGATTGAAGCACGAAATAAATCTAAAACATAATAAAATTATGTAAATAACAATAACAAATTGAAATTATAAATAGTATCAAGGAAATACAAGAAGAAGCGTAATTATATATTTAGCAAATTTAAATGCTTGTTGTTAAAAACAAATTCTAACTAGTGGTGTATGGCATCGTACCTTAAGGCAAACTGCTGGAACTTCCCGTACCGTAATGAAATATTCGAGAAATATTAATTGTTCACAAATATTTTTTTTTGTTCAAATACTGTAACTTTTATATGCTTACAGAAGACTAAATAAACAAAACTTAACCAAACGAATTTAAAATGAAGTACATTGTCTAGTATTTATAAGAATTATACACGTATAAGCTGAATTGCAAAGTTAAAATTATTTATTTTAAGTATATAAGTGAGCTTTAGAACTTTAGTTAAAAAAAATTAAAATTTTGCCTTTGCCAAAAACTAATCAGCACATCTTCCTATCAATAGGAATCAAATGTTTTTTAAACCAGTCAAATCGGTTGACCCGTGCTCCCGAAAACGTAGGCGAAAAACTGTATCTATACAAACATACATACACACAAACACACATCCATTTTTTCTGGGGTATGCCAAAATGCTCAGAAACCTTCAAAACATAAAGAAAAGTAAAAATTTTCAATTTCGATTTTTGAACGCTTAATTGGATAACGCTTTCCCTAAGGGAAGTTAAGAAATGCCTTATGATAATATGATGGATGCTTTTTCACAAGTATTTGCGTATTAGATGTGTATATTAGATATAAAATAAATCAATTTTGAAAGCACTACATGTATAATTTAATTACTTTTTCGAAGTACTAATATCTTCATATCTCTATACATTATTACTACAGATAATCAACAACTGGCAATGCTACATTTATAACATAATAATGTATGATTCCGATGTTGATATTAAACCAAGATGTGCAATAAAGGCAATAAGGCACACTACCCACAAAGCTAATATTATCGTACTCATATAAAATTCACTTCGATCCGATGTCGAGGAGAGGCTAATTGCTAGTTCTACGTTCACTTCCGAATGTTCAGTAAAAGTGCCAAGATGTATTTCCTAAGGATAATTAAGGTTGGAAAATAGACATATCAAATAGACGTTTGAAAGGTATAAGATAATGAGGATATGCTGTTCGATGTAATTTAAAATATATTGATTTTATATATCGTAATATAGATTATTCTAAACATACACTTATATTACTAAAATAAAATTAGTTTTATCATTGATTGCTACCTCTGATCAATATAATTTTTTTTTATTCCACTAAGATATTACATAGATTTTAGTACATGAATAGCATATAAAGAACATGATTAAAGTTAATGATAGTATTAATTGTAGCTGAGTCGATATCGGAAATCGAAAATCGATAAAAATTATTCTGAAATGATGAAATTACAAGCAGGCTTAGAGCGATATATGCATTAAAAAAACAAATTTAGAGTATTTGGATATATTATTTTTAAAGCTTGATTTTTATTTTAAATAGTAAAATTGTAATAAATTCTATTTAAGTCAGTAGAAAAATCTTCAACCACTAGCATCACATTATTTTTTCGTTTAGTACATTTTTTTGTGTTAAATTATCAGTAATCAGAACTTAACAAATTCAATCAAGATCAATTATATTAGTATCGTGGTTGGCAACACTAATTCTCCCTAAAAATTGAAAATTTTGCATTTCTCGACGTTTTGAAGGTTTCTGAACATTTTGGCATACCTCAGCAAAAATGGATGTGTGTGTGTATGTATGTATGGATACAATTTTTCGGTCATGTTTTCGGGCGCACGGATCAACCGATTTGAATGGTTTAAAAAAACAATCAATTCCTATTGATAAGAAGATGTGCTGATTAGTTTTTGGCAAAGGCATGTCCAGCAGTTACGAAGATAAAGAGCAAAGAGTGCAGAAAATAGAAATCAAGTTTTTGAGAGAACAGAGCATCCGATTTGAATGATCTGAAAACAATCAATTAGTAAATGATCAATTAGTAATGATTTGGAGAAGTGGTTATTAGTTTTTGCAAAGGCAGGCTCAGCCAATTCGAAGATACAGAGCTAAATGTGCAAAAAATTGCAGTTTTTGAGGGAACTAAGTGTCCGATTTAAATAATTCAAAGAACATTCTGCTTGCTTTAACAAAATAATTGGTTTTGGAAAAAAAATGTCTCAAATTTTTTAAAAAAAATTTTTTTTCAGAAAAAATTTTTTTTCGTCGAAAATAATTCAGATTTTATTTTTATTTCTGACTAAAGTTCTAATATACTTTACAAATAATTTCAACTCTGCAATTCAGTTTATATAATTCTTATAAATATTAGACAATGTTACAATATTTATAATAATCTATCTGAAAACATTCAATGTTCCTCGAACATTTCGTTACGGTACGGGAAGTTCCAGCAATTTGCCTTAAGGCACGATGCCATACACCCCACTAGTTTTACTTAATTTTTATTTTAAATTTCTAATTCTAATTACAAATGATAGTATAAGTAAGCAAGACTTTCAGTATTGATTCTGATATTATCATAATAATATGATTATTGAAAGACCCCTTGGTAGACATGTGAATTATTAATGTGAATTATTGTGAATTATTTAATGGTGGAGAAGAGTTCTTGGAAACATATTGCGAGTGACTATTATATTATATTACCATAAATAAAGTGTACTTATTTGCTCTAAAAGCACGATAATGTTGTTTTAAAAACTGAAAAAAATATTTCAACATAAATATAGCAAATATAAAATATAAGCAAAGAAGCCACAAACGCAAATTTATAAAAATATGGAGTATTTACTTGTTTTTATGGAAGTAGAACAAATATAATAAGGCTAAATTGATCTTTTCAATTCTATTATTATCGAGTCCATTTCTTTGTCTATTTTTTTTATTACAGCATCATAATGTTTGGTGCATAAAGAAAAACATTTTCTCTTTGTCGACAAACTTTCGATGTTTATCCTTAGTAAGAACGTAAATTTCCAATTGAATTATACCGGGCGCAGCTTGCTTAACGAGGGACGAGTTATTCCAAGCAATTTTGTCTGCGTGCAGTATAAAAGTTGCTTATGCACTTTTGGAGAGAAGTTTACACTAACTTTCTGTTGAATTATAAGCGGAAATGCGCGCAGGTTGGTGGGCACTTGTTTGAAGTATCGCTCGTAAAGTTTCGATGGGAAGGAACGTAATCAAATGAGGAAGCCACGCCAAGATCTGCTCAAATACTAAAAAACTTTATATTGAGATCATTTATGATTAGGTATATGAAGTTCGACTTCAAGTTTTGAAGTTATGAAAACATAAGTAAAGTGCATAAGAAATAAAATATCAAAATGTGTTGAAAGTTTTTATGATTAAATAAAATTTATAATTGAGATGACCATTAGAGACATATGTAATGATACCTGACATTTAAGTAGTACTGGTTTACATAAACTTTTCCGTGTAAAGTTTTCAAAACCACTGAAACAGAATATTATACACCAGGTGATAAACGTGTAAAAGTGTATTGGGTAAAGTATAAAAAAATTAAATTGCTTGACGAATCACTACGAATTTTATTTTTTCAAACTCCAAAATACACCAAGACGTTATAAGGCATGATTACTTCATTTAACGCTACTTATTTCTTTGTCGAAATTTCTATGCGTTTAAGATGCCGAGCTATTATCAAAATAAAATCATTATTTGATCATTTTCGATCATTATTTTTTTGACAAATATCACATTTAACTTATAACATTAAATCATTTGATACAGGCGTATGCCGTCTTTCGGGTTAAATGTAGAAAATGAAGTAGCGAGCTGTGCAGGAATTTTCACTGTGTCTCTAATCATTCAAGAGATACCTACTTAGAACCTACAATTTTTTGGTGTGTAAATAGTTAAAGATGATAAATTTGATCTCACTTAGCTGATAAACGCAGACCACTCTTACTATGGCGAAAAGGCTGATATATTTATTTGAAGTAAAAATCTGATAATTTTTGCTAAACTTCTTATTATTGTAACCAGTTAAAATTTATTGAAAGCAATATATATATATATATATATGTGTATATATATGTATTTTTGAACAATTATATACATTCCTAGGGTAGTTATAGTATCGGGCCAAAAACCGAAAATGAATTTTTTTGCATTTCTCCACGTTTTAAAGGTTTTTGAACATTTTGGCATACCTCACAATAAGAAAAAAATGATGTGTGTGTGTGTGTTTTGTGTGTCCGCATTTTTTCGTTCACGTTTTCGGGATTTGAATGGTTCAAAAGGCATTCGGTTCCTATTGATAGGGAGATGTGCTGATTAGTTTTTGGGAAAGGCAGGTCCAGCCATTTCGGAGAAACAGAGCAAAGAGTGCCGAATATAGAAATCGAGATTTTGAGAGAACGGAGCATCCGATTTGAATGATCTAAAGAACATTCAGTTCGTAATGATGGGGAGAAGAGGTGATTAGTTTTTGGCAAAGCTGTTTCAAAGATACGGGGCTAAATGTACAAAAATGCCAGTTTTTGAAAGAACTATGCATCCGATTTGCATGATTCAAAAATCTTTCTGCTCGTCTTGACAAATAATTTTTTTTGTATATCGAAAATATTTCAGGTTTTAATTTTAATTCTTGCCACAGTTCTAAAGATCACTTATATACTTTAAATAAATAATTTTAATTTCGCAATTCAGTTTATACATTTTTATAAATTTTAGACAATGTTGTAGTATTTATTTATAATAATCTATTTGAAAACATTTAATATTCGAACATTTTGCTAAGGCACGGGAAGTTCCAGCAATTGCCTTAAGGCACGATGCCATACACCACTAGTTTACTAGTGTAATTAATTTACATACAAAACTTATTGTTTTACTGATCGTTTTCGCCTATATGACTTTGAAAATAAAAATTGTTCATTAAATAAATAGTGAAACATTACAAAAATAGTGAAATTACACGAATTGCATTTCAAGACATATTGGTTTACAGGCACGTTTTTGCCAACATAAAAATATATCGGTTTGTAAGTAAAACTTGTTTATTAAATAATTGATTAGTATAAGAATAGTAAAATATTCTGTTTATATTGAATAAAAAAATAAATAACATACTTATATAAAAATATAATAAACTAAAGTTAAATCATTTCAGTATTTTATGAATATTCCAGATATTTATGAACCATGAATTTACTAACAATAGGTTCTGAATGTATTGAATAATAAATAATTGAGAAAAGTGTGCTCATATAAATATGAATATGAAATTTATGAACACATATAATGTTTAAATATACAAAAAATGCTAAATGATAGTCATTTGTGTGAATAAGGTGTAAACACACAAATTGAAAGCAAAAAAGAAATATCAAGCAAATGTAGCAGAAGATAGAGAATTAATTTTGACCAAATAAGTATGATGCCTTGTCTTTTCTATGAAATAGTAAACTCTATTTTAGAATAACACGCAAACTTTATTAGAAACCTCAAATTCCTGACTTGCGACTAATAATTAATAAAATTCATCGATACCTATATTATCCCATGTTGATAATGAAAATTAACAGATCAAATTTTAAGAAATATTCAATAAAGCAAAGAACTGTATATATATACTATTCTTCAACTTAAATTAAAACCTTGACATTTCCCGCCACCCAGCTTTTCGCACCCTTCCGAGGGCGTCGTAGCAGGGGAAGTAGCACTTGGCGTGATATAAAGATCCCTCATTCACAACCCAACGACTTTAAGTGCTCGAGAACGTCTCAATGACGCGTTTTGTGTGTGCGAGTTCATTAAATTAATGAGTGTTACTTCAGATCTACCTCAAGTGGAGCGAACAAATACTATCAAATTAACCTAGATAGTCAAAATCAAATAGTTTTGCTCGCAATTCTTGGTTTATTCACATTATACAAGACGAACATCATAAATGATAATTAGAAAACGGTGATTAGAATTAGAATTGATGAAACGGGTATTGGAAATTAGCTACATGAAAAATGATTTTATATTCATTAGCACTTTATTGGTGGTCATAAATCTAATGTACTCATTTTTTATACGAGTACATAATTAAATGAAACTTCTGAAATTACAAATCTAGAATAAAAATCCATGATTGTAAACACATCAGTACTATTATTATGAATTGAATTATTAACCAATAGTTTGTTTAACATGAAATATATTTATTTATCATGAATTAAATTGAGACCTGATTTGTCGGAAATTTTACAAAAAATTTTTACGGTAACGTAGTTATAAAAGCTATATAATTGATTTTGTTTTTTTTGCATATCATTTACTTCTTGACAGTCTGTAACTAGTATTTAAAAAAGTTGTGTTTTAAAAATATTAGTAAATATTCTGTTATTAATTTTTGTAACAAATGTCCAAATTCTAAGGGAGTTTGTGGAACAACCTGTTTTCCATAAGCAACATTTTGCTTTTTATATATTTTTAAAAATTTTATCCTATAAAATTTATATTTATTATATTTTATATTAGCAGAGAATTATATAGAGAATCAGGCATAACATCAATAAAAACATAAATTGCTTTAAAAATTTATTGTAAAATCCTTACGTTTTTTACTCCTAGCCTTCATTCAGTGGAATTAAAATTTGGTATGTGCGTACGAGGGTTGGAAAAGCAAAAATTTAATTATCTACAAGTATAACTGAAAATATTGTATATCCTTTGGCATTGAAATAAATTGAGCTAGTGGAAATAGATTTGTTTTAAAAATTATATTTATAATGATATTTGTTTGTTCATACATCGTGATTTGGTTTTCACAGTATTAGTAAAATGTTAAGTGTGAGAATTGATACTGATTATTTTATTTAATGCAAATATCACTGATAGTTCAGTCATTATAGTAAGATTACCTCGGAATTTGAGATACCCAGCCGTAAGTATGTAAATACCTGTATTTTGCACATAAATTTGTCTCAAAACCTACATATGTTGCGTACACCCTACCATATGTAGGGTTTGAGACAACTTTCAGGGTGCAAATTACAAGTATTTACAGGCTTACTTCTGGGTATTTCAAATTCCGAGATTCTTATCAAATTTAAGCTTAAATGACTAGACTATAATAATTATTTTCATCTAAACGACGAATAATGGTATAGGTAGGATATTAAAAAATTGAAACTTTTGACTTGGAGACGTGGGTACAGGACAAAGTCTATCGGTTTAGCTAGTTTATATATATATATACATATATATATATATATATATATATATCTTGATATATATATATATATATATATATAAGTTAAGAGATTTAATTTAGTACAAAACAAAAAAGAGCGTTCTCACAAAATGAAATTAATTTATATTATCTCAATGATATTAATCATAGGTTAAAATTAGGAGTTATAACTAAGTTTCAAAATACAAATTAAAATTTTTTCAAAAATCGACTTAAAAATTACGCAATAACATGTCCCCATATATCCACTTATATCATGCTTTATAAATTGCATTTGAATATGGCATCAAATTAGTTGCGAACAAACTAGATTGGCTAGAATTCCTAGTTTCAAATATAAAGTTGTAGCTTTGTTGATAGAGCAAGTTTTTAATTATACACCAAAGTTGTAATGATGATATTTTCATTTGATCTATATTTTCAACAATAAGTGAGCCATTTTCACATAGTGGAAAAGTTTTCCAACTCAGTATTACAGAGTGCGGTTGACTATTACACAATTTTATGTAAAAAGACATTTCATAAAAGAGAATATAATATTCATATAAAAGTCCTAGACATCACAATCGAACAAAGTTACACAATAATATGAACAAAAAATAATAAAATACAATAGACGTAATGGATGTAATATATGAATACTATTTGACAATACCATCAACTAATAATGATTTGTTGCTGAATGACTCGCGTTAATTAATCGCGCGAATATTTTCCCGCAAAAGCATTTTAGTTCTATAAATATTTTCTATGAATTTCATATAATATAAATTCCAGTATTAGTTCCTATGTTTTTGTCTGCATTCTGTAAATAATATATAATGGTGCTACGCAAACAACTTCAAATGAAATATATAACAATAAAACCTACTACTCGATTACGCCAGCGTTTATTAAATGAAGCATCTCAACTTTTCATTAGAAAGCATTTCCAGGAATTATGGCAATTCTGAAATATCCTCGTATATTATTCATGCGATATGCATTCATCTTTCTGCAGCGAATAATAGTAATAATGCGAACGATACCGTATATTAATCTACGAGTTTGTTGCGCACGTTGGAAGTAATAAGCAAAAATAATATTTACTATTTATACAAATAGAATTAATTAATTTAATAATACTGTTCATAAAATTACTCCTTAAGTTTTCATTTTAATGACACTTCTTATATCATGTAGTACATCGAGTAATCGAGGAGAAAAAGTGAGAATAGAAAATAAGTCTCTTCAGTAAGCAAAAATGTAAAATTAGCCTTGAGATCAAAAACAACTGTTAAAATTCTATCTTGTTCAATTCAATTCAGAATTTCAGAATTCTTGTTCAGTTCAATTCAAAAATTCAAACTAAAAATTATTAACAAAATTATATGTAATGTCCTATATTTATGGTAGAGAGAATATATACTTGAAAATTACGCCATATTAATTAAAATTTAATTTTCAAATAAACTTATTGTCGATCCATATTTTTCGAACCTCCATTCAAAGCACAAACAAGTAGATTTTAGAATATAATTTTGTTTTTCTATTTTTCAATTCATTTAAATTACAAGCTGTCCTAATGAAAGAATTCAGTAATTGATCTATTGGCCTATTTATTGTAGTTAAATTCTATTACTATGTATTATACTATAGTATAATATTCGTTTGTTTCATCTCATGATTCTGTTTATATTTTCCTCTGAATATGTACTTATGCTGCATAATTTTCGATATTTACCTTTAATAAAGTTTAAATGAGTTTTATATTCAAATGTATGAAATGAAATGTACAAAACAGACATAAAACTAGTGGGGTGTATAGCATCGTGCCTTAAGGCAAATTGCTGGAACTTCCCGTACCATAACGAAATGTTCGAGAAATATTGAATGTTTTCAAATAGATTATTATAAATATTGTAACAATGTCTAATATTTATAAGAATTATATAAACTGAATTGCAAAGTTAAACATATTTGTTTAAAGTACATTAGGACTTTGGTCAGAATTACTATTAAAATCTGAATTATTTTCGATATACAAAAAAAATTTTTTTTTGAAAGAAAAATTGAAAAAAAAAATTTTGAAACAAAATTTTAATTCATTTGGTAAAACAAGCAGAAAGTTTTTTGAATCACTCAAATCGGACGCTTAGTTCTCTCAAAAACTGACATTTTTTGCACATTTAGCTCTGTATCTTCAAAATGGCTAGGCCTGCCTTTGCCAAAAACTAATAACCACTTCTCCCAACTATTACTAATTGAATGTGTTTTAGATCATTCAAATCGGATGCTTCGTTCTCTCAAAAACTCGATTTTTATTTTTTGCACTCTTTGCTCTTTATCTCCGTAACTGCTGGACCTGTCTTTGCCAAAAACTAATCAGAATCGAATCAAATCGAACTAATCGAATGTTTTTTGAACCATTCAAATCGGTTGATCCGTGCGCCTGAAAACGTGGACGAAAAATTGTATCCATACATACACACACACACACACATCCGTTTTTCCTGAGATATGCCAAAATGTTCAAAAACCTTCAAAACGTCGAGAAATGTAAAAATTTTCAATTTCGATTTTCGGCCCATTACAATAACACCACACCCTTCGGGAAGTTAAAAATTCAATGCCTGGTTATATTTTTTTCACTATTAAATTCCTTAGAGTGTTTATAATTATAAACATTTAATATTTTTATAGAGTAGTAAATCAAAATAATTATTATGTTCCAAATTGAGAAAAAAATTAGATAGAATGAATTTTGTGAATTGAATTGAACCAGTCGATACAATGTATATCCACCGAAATTAATATTAATACTCTTGAAGTGTTAAGTGTATTTATTATTCAAAAGTCCGCAAATGCAGATGTATTGATTTCTGGCACTAATTGAAATTTGACAGGTATTTGCGTATAGGCATATTTATTTAATGCATGCTCGACATGGAGATATTGCTCCCAAATTGAAATTTAATCATGATGGATGGACGCAAACCTAATATAGTTAGTGAAAGCAGGATCATTATTAGGATATGCGCGGAATAGAATTCAAAACCTTTGTATATATAATATAATATATAATATATATTATATATATAATACGAAATCAAATGTAATTGAAAGCATAATTAAATTTGTTGATAGTTCTCTAGTAACCATTAGCTGCAAAATTTCCAAAGTTATTGTATTGGAGATTTAATCAACCTAAACGCGCAATATGATACAATTGAGATTTGCATCAGAACTAAAATGATAAAATACTAGCTATATCAAGACACGCAATGCTGTGTTATAAACATACTTACAAATTTAAACATTAAAAAAAACCAACCAAAACATGCTTTTGCTTTGACTTAGGAATATCTGAATAGAAATTCAGTGTTAAACTTTCACAAAAAGACCATTGATCAAGAGTTAAAAATGATTAATGAAATTAAGAAGTCAGGAAGGTAAAAATTGTGGCTTGCATTTTCACCTTGCATTTTGAAATAATTAAGATAATTGATTGAATAACAATACATAAGTTGCAAGGCTCAACAATCCTTGTTAAATTTTGTATGTAAAATTGAGCTTTTTCATAAGCTCAAAAATTTTTAATAAGTATTCAGATATATATATATTTGGAATATCATACTACCAATATTCCTATTTTTATCAACTAAAATATCCATGTCTAGCAGTCTACCCTAAATTGCTCAATAAACCTCTATACCATATACTAATTCATACAGTACTATTTTGATATAATTATATATTTTGTATTTTCTTGCTTCCAAGTATTACTCTTATCATAATAGTACCAAAAAGAGTTGCTGTATTCTTTTATATATAAGTATACATACGTTTACAATTAATGTTCGTAACATTGAAGTAAGAAGAAAATTAAGTTCCTGATAGCATCATTCTGAGATAATAAAAATGAGGCATAAAACAAAGGACAATGTTGTTCGCTATTAAATGCGGACGTGCTGGGAATGACATATATCATACTCGTGCATTCGCCCACATTTATATTTTGAATACAATGTCTAGAACTTGAATTAAAATTATATTATACACATAATATAATATGCTATCAAACATAAATAATAATTGTATTTAGTAGACTTGAAAAAAGGCAATAATAAGCTTGCGTAAACAAATTATTCAGAAACGTATAGATATCCAAGCAAAAACTTATAATCAGATCATTATGGAATAGTGTTCAGAAATATTGATTATCGATACATATGTAAAATTTCATAGAAATAGACATAACAAAATGCAATGCCAAGGATATAGAACTTCAAGCACAAAAGCTTGTGCCTAAAGATTTTAGGCATTTCTTTCTGTTTTAGTTCCAAATATTATTTTCAGACATTTTATTATATTCAAACAATACTACAGTAAACAAATTTATCAAAATGTTCAGTTCAAAAAAGTTGAATTAGTGTTAATAATTAACAAATGAATAACCGTTTTTTTTTCAAAATTACAAATTTGCTAATTTTATGTTTTCTTGACTCCTTAAAAGATAATAGTTCTCTGTAATTTATCATTGAATTTATTCTGACGTTTTTGGTATAAGTTTTCATATCATTATGACGATAGAGATAACAGTCTTGAAGAACATACTAAAATATTATGAATTTACAAAAAAATTGCGAGTGGTTTAATTTAAAAGTTTTGAAATAATTTATTGCGTCAAAATTACAAAATTATATCGTCACAATTTTAAAATCAGCTGAATCGAAATCCTTATTAAAATATCGAAAAATTGGTCAAATGGAAAATTTGTATTGGCGTTTCAAGTCATTCTGAATTATTTGCCTTCAAAATGTGAGGAAGTTTGTGTGTGTAATGTGTGATATTTATGGAAGATTAGAAGCATTTGGCAAATTTGTACTAAATTGAATAATTTACAATAGTTTCTTAAATTATGAGCCCCACAGCAACGAGGAGTGTATGTATATAATTTTAAAATTCATGCAATTGCAAAACTCACTAACAGCTAATTATGTATATTTTTACATAATCTTGTATAATTTTTTGTAACCTGTAAAATAGGTTACAATATGAGTTGAGTGTTTATGAATTTAGAATTTTAGAAGAAAAATGCCATTAATTAATTTTGTTCCATCGAAAAAGTTGGCAACCACAGAAATAAAACATTGAAAATTTAGGGAGTATCATAGACTTGAAAATAAGAATATAGCAATCATTTGTTTAGTATTATGGTTTTAACCTCATTTTTACATAGCGTTATATACTAGAAGTAAATGAAGATATATTAAATGGAGGAGAAGTTTTCGTATCATCTTAAAATAAATGACAAAATTAAAAACAAAACTTTCTGTAGCATTTTTTCTAAAATGATAAACATACAAACGCCTACAGCGTTTTCGGTCCATGATAAGATACAAAATACTTCATAAACTGTAATATTTCATTCGAAAATAACAAGGCATATCACAAGGCGAGCTATTCGCTGATATCAAATCTTTTGTCAACTTCACAAAAGCAATTACACGTAGCAATAAAAGCCTGAAGAGTGACCTAGAATTATTTCTTTGCGCTGAATTGCATCACTTTGTCAGGAAATGCAAGGAGACGTTCTTTTAGTTATTTAATTAATTTCACGAATAATTAAACATGAAGACGTATTTCCGGAGACATACTTCCGTCCCGACCGGAACATTTTATGCGATTGTTACTTATAATTGCACCTCGGACTGGTGATGTCGAAGTGGCTTTTGAAGCGACCGAGCAAAGAATGGATAGATGATAAAGAAAAAAAGTTAACGAAGTCGGGAAAGGTTAATAGAGTAGAAATAATGTGATATAAAAGTTGAGTAAACTGAATGTACAATAACTTTGTAAGTTGGCCAGGACGAACTTCGAGGAGAGCGTCGTTTTTAATGCAATATCATTTTTTAATTGAATTTATAAATTCTGACTTTTTTTTTACTGAGTTTACGTACACATTTTTGAAGATTGAATCAGTTATAATTTATATGTTATTACTTTCATAAAATTAATTTTTTTATTACTACCCCGAATAATATAATTTCCTTTTTGTAGCAGGAAGGATTGACATTAAGTGAAGCCTTAGAGATAGTTAATGGTTTAAATGTAATTAAAATGTTTTATTGTGATTATGTATATAATATTCATATTTGCTTTAGTCAAATACACGTACGTTAGCCTCTATCTCCAACTCTAAAAAAATAGTGCAATTTTTTTTTTATTTGCATAGTTTTATTGTCAATCAAAATATTATATATTTTTTAAGACAATATGCTGGGTGTAATGCATTTAAGAGATTATCTCCTATGAGATAATCTCCTATCTCCTCTCCTATGAGATATCTCTCTTTTTTAATTTTTTTGACATTTTATTTAAGATCGTGTGGCCATTTTTTTCCAATCTTCGAGTGGGATATTCCTCGCTTAATTCTTTTAAATATATGCTTGGGTGACCTGGTAGTTTATGTAGGGTGTCATTTTTGATATACCAGGGCGCGTTCACAATTAGTGAAAAATGACTAATTAGTTTATAATAATTAAAAAAAAAAGATCAGATAGAAGTTAAAAAATTATTACTTTCATGAGAATAATTTTTTTTACAGCCTAAATAATCTAATTTTATAAATTTAATAGTAGGAATAAATAACTTAAGAACTTTGTCTACATTTTACTAGTTTATTTTGATTCCGTATATGTAATCTACTTTTATGCGCTTGGATTTATATATATTCTGCAAAATTGATCAGTACAAAATTAACATTGATTATTTTAGGAAAAATTAAAAGATAATTAGGAGCTTTTGTCAGAAAATCCAATTTGCTAATGTTGTGTTCTATCGACGTTTCAAGTCATTTTGAATCGTTCACCATCAAAATGAGAAAAGGATTGTGTGTGTTTTGTATGATTTTTTGGAACTAAAAAAATTATTTGACAAATTTGTACTATATTAAATAATTTACAAAAGTTACTCAAATCACAATTGTTATAAATAACTAGTAAATAGAGATATTGATTCTTAGTGATTAATAATAATTCGATTATTTTTACGCCACCTACACCAAGTTCATGATTAAAATTGTTATTTTATTAAATTATTACTATAAATTTTATATATATTTTTATAATTTAAATCATAATATGAATTAGTAAATTTTTAATAATAAAAATTTAAATTAGTAAAATTAGAATAATACTCATGGGTCTAACGCACATACACGTTCAAAAATATTTTTCTTGGATATTTTATAATAAAAAATAAATAAATGGAAATGTATTAGGTTAATAAAAAAGGTGATCTTGAGAAAAATATTTTTCTCAGCAAACTTTTATAAATAAAAATCCCACAGAAACTCGCCGTAGTTCTTTATAAATCACTCGTAAGCTGAAATTTTTTATCAACTGATGATTAATTAATTATTGACTAATAATAATCAATTAATTATTGAGTAAAATGCAACTTACAGCCGGAGTCCATAATATTCCATAAAAATATTTTTGAATGTTAAATTTGTAGTATGCATCACAAAGTAGTATGTGTAGTATGCGTTACAAAATAGATAAGCTTTTTTCAAAATATTAATTTATGATACAAAAAACATTAGTTATAACATATATATGAAAATAAATTGCTGAAAATGAAATGTCGATTAATGAAAAAATTATGGTTTATTGAAACAAATTAAATCATTTAATTATTTCGTTTACATAAGTGGATATTAATAATCTAGAGCCATTTTAAAAGAAGTTGAAAATTCAAAACATTTCCATCCCTAATCTTATTTTCATCCTATTTATAACAAATAAAAGGAGAGCTTTCAATCTATCTGAATGTGCTTTTTGATGAGATTTCTTTTCCGTAAGAAGTTGTATTATATTAAAAAGTAACGCTCAAATTTAAGAAATTCTGAATCACTCGTTCATTATTAAACATGAAAGGAAGGAAATGCTTTATAACTCCGTTCTGTTCTTTGCCCTTTGAAAATCCTTATTACTTATCCCTTTGCATAATATATGATGTTTATTATAGCGTTATCTGCGGTGTGCTTCAGAGCGGCGCCGAACGAGGGCGATGGATGGATTTATCGCAGAATGTAATTGGAACAGAATTGGCCTAGCATATTGTCAATTGAAACCAAGATTTGATAATACATTTAATTGAGTAATATGGAAAATACACAACGTTGTGCAATGCTATACTACAAAAGAAAATGGTTAAAATGACAATGTCCGGAAATTTAAAATGTTCTAAATTACTAAAATATATCATGTAAACAAATCTAAGAAAAGTATAAAATATGTCTAGGATTGAGCGGTGCTTAAAGGTCCGCGGGTTAAAAAGGTCCATTACCAATATCTCAAAAACAAGTAAAGTTAGGAATGTTTTAACAACAATACTTGATAGTAGTGGACAAAGATGTGCCAGAACCAGCCATCGCCGTAAATTAAGCAACTTTGCTATCAAGAGATAAATGACAATGTTCGAAAATTAATAACAGAAGCTTTTTTTCATTATAGAAAATCAAGAATAAAATTTTCTTTAGATGTGAGCACAGTTATTTAGTTCAAAAAACCTTAATATAATATTGAAGTATAAAATGTGCCCATGAAATTTATATTTTGCATTCGTTAAATAATGTAGCTATTATTTCGTGAAATCTCTTCAAATTTAAAATTAAGGATTTGATCTGTTTTTCATAAAAAGAGGAGTAAAAAGTAACATAAAATAAATTTTAGAAAAATAGTAAAATAACATATTTCTATAATTAGGAATTAACTGGGAATTTTACTAAACGTAGTTCTATAGTTTTTGTTTGATACGTGTTATATGTTTACATAAAGTCAAATTTGAGGGTAAGCTAAACCGTCGTGATAATGTTGATCATAGCTTTCCTATACAATATTAGAATTTAATGAATTCATATGATAGCTACCACAAAAAGTTAAAAAAAAAATCCATGCAGTTGAGAGAAAATTATGAGCTTTAAAGTGCAGCTTAGAGCTTTGGTAAAACTGTGACTATTTTTCGATCATTATGGATAACCGATAATCGGATTTATATTTTTAATTAATTCAAGTTTGTATCTGTAATCGTAAATAATCCAAAACTTCGGTCAAAAATAAAGGCAAATTAGCTCCAAGTTTTCTGGGAAAATAAATTTGAAAATATCAAAATGGGTTTGTACTTGGAAGATTTTGAAAGGTCCTTCTTTAAAAAATGTACTAAAGTTTTAAGAACTTTGGCAAGTTCCACCAGAATCTCGCGCATTTAATCATAATTGTTAATTGGTGAAATACTCGATTGTTTCATAAACAATAAATGATAAAAAATAGAAATCTAAGTAATCAAGTTTGGTGATTTTCCGAGCAACATTGGTAAAATCATATTATCGAGCGTTTCAGACTTGACGAGTCCTTCATACCATACTTTTAAAATATCAAAAAAATTCAAATTAATTAATTTTTTTAATTTTCAGACATTCATTATTCAGGCATTATAATTTTTCAGTTTTATTCTGATACATCATATATTCTGCTATATTTTATAGCAGCTAACAAAGAAAAAACGACTTCATTGACAAATCTAAATCGTAATACCATTGATGAAAATTCAATTGTGTGAATTTCTACTTCATAGCCAATCGGAATACAGCATTTTTTTCAAAAAAAAAAATCTTTTATGAAATTTTATTTAGTATTTTAACATACAATACGCGAAGAGAGTGATATCAAAACCGACGAGCTGCACCTGTCGCATTCATCAATCAAAGCAAACTTTTTCGATCCCCGAAAACTTTAGACTATAAATCTATGTCAAAACAATTGAATTTGCGTAAAACGAATATTTGCGTTAAGAATATATGAATTTTAGATATTAAAAAATGAATATGCCAATATTTACGATCTTCATAAATAATCACATGTGATAGAAAGACAGAGACAAGATAGAAAGATATTTGAACCGTTAATCTTCCTAATTTATAAACTAAAACTGTTTTGAACTATTCACATTTTTTAATAGTGTTTTTCTCGTAAAGTATTTGAACTACAACCTAAGTATTTTTATAGTGGATTTCTAAGGTCTCGGGGAATATATAAGCACCTCGAATTTTTCAAAAATAAAAAAAAAAGATAAAACATTCAAGGCCCTAATGAACATCATGAATTTTAAGGTCCCAAAAACATTCGAATATTTATATATAGTTTACTTTAAAATGCAATCGATATCTTTCATGATATATACATCAATAGAAATCGTCTCACTTAATAAATCTTGTAAGAAATGCTCAGAATTTACTTCAACCAACTTGTATGCGTATTTTAACTTATTTAACTTTTCTGCAAACCTTGTACTACTCAAGTTTTTATTATGAAAACAAGCACTACAACGAACTATCAATTTCAAAGAAGTTGGGATTTTCAAAGGATGTAGAATGTTATGCTGTGCACTGAATCCAACTTTGAATAAATGAATTGCAAATTGAATAATAAAGTTTACTTATAAAAGATACCATTTTTTAAATAACTCAGATGCATTATAGGTATAATATTAAATATTGAAGCATAAGTGCTGGAGACTTTTCAGACAAAATTAATAACTTTGCAAGTGATTGATTGTGAACGTGCAAATATATTTGAAACCGCAAAGG
The DNA here is from genome assembly GCF_003426905.1 of Ctenocephalides felis. NCBI lineage: Eukaryota > Metazoa > Arthropoda > Insecta > Siphonaptera > Pulicidae > Ctenocephalides > Ctenocephalides felis. The sequence goes on along the minus strand of NW_020536999.1, from coordinate 33,153,254 downwards.
CAAAATAAAAACTTTCTGGCATCGCTTTTCATAAAATAAATTTCACTGGCACATGCTAGTTTGTTTCCAAGGATAACCTTAACCATTATTTAATGGACCTTGTGACAAATTGCAGATAATTAATGGGATCCGCCTCAACGCACAAAATATATAGTTCTTAATCATTCGCACCGTTTTTCTCAGCACATCGGGATGTATACTGTAAGATAACGGCACAACATAAATGCTTACTCGTTCAATGTTGTTTTGTCGAAAATTTTGCCAGTGATGAACTTTCTGTACATGGAATATATTTTTTAATTGAGAAAAACATTTTTTTAATATTTAGGAAGTAGGTACTTATTACTTTCTTAAAAAAATATAAGCAATTAACATCACACCTTTGTACTATTAAGATGTCAGAAATACAGTAATTTTGTATAAAAACTAAGCCTAATAAAACATATGTAAATTTTACATAAAACCTCTCAATTGCTTGTTTAAGAACATATATATGAACTTTTATAAAAAATTAAGCAATTTTGTTAATTATAATTTGTACTATCGGCCAATTCCTATAAATATGACCACACATTCCGGATTGGCCGATTTTCCGTCTTGCGTCCCGGATTTTTGTAAAAGCATATTTGACCCAGTTTTAGGTGTTTTGTACCGGATTGTCCCGGATTTTTAAAAATCTTTTGATTGCCAATATTTTTTAAATATATTTCAACTAGAAAATTTGAACCTAAAAAATTTGAATATTCATTTTCAGCTCAATTTCATGCAAAAATGTGATCACCTTACTATATATAAAGGGTTCCTAGCCCAAAGATTGAGATAATTTCGATACCAATTTTGTCAGTAGGTACATCTTTTTTAAAACATTTTTATCTAAGTTTGTATAGACTGCACGTAATAAAATGCAATAAAAAATTCAGGATGCTATTCAAACGAATTTTGAAATATTTACTCATTTATGCATTTATATTTTAATTTTAGTACAACTCCTAGCACAAATCTTATTTTTTCTTAGTTGACTTGTGAATATTTTTTTAAACCATTTCTCTTCTCGGTACACATTATCACATACTCAAAGCAAATTCTCTAGTATAATAGACTGTTACATAGCATTGTTGTGTCAACGCTATGTTACGCCATATTCTTCATATAAAATGGTACTAAAAACAGTCAAAATCTGGGCAGTCAGGCTTTGATCATATGCCACATTGAAAATAGTATTAAAGCTCAAAACTCAAAAATGATATATCTCTCTAATCTCAATTTTACAAAAAAAAATCTCTAAAAATATTGATTTACAACGATATAAACACTATTTTTTGTTTATTTATCATTTAAATTACACGCTGTCTTAGCGAAGATATTCAGTAATTGATATGTTATAATAACATAATTTATTTAGAAAGATTACCCATTGGTAGTTCTTTTTAGTGTGGATAAATAGTATTACTGTTTACTGATCACTAACATAAAATACAATTTAGGAATTAGTTTATGCGTGTATTATTATATAGAGGTAGTAATGTAGTACATATATTTGATGCTAAAATTAAATTTTTAAGAAGATTGAGTCATATAATAATTTTTCTGAAACTCATGCAATTTCAACTAATTTAATCGCTACGAACTCATTCCTAAACGCAATTTAGGAATGAGTTCATGCGTTCAATATTATATAGATTTAGTAATTTTTTTTTTAGGTTACAAATTATATTTTCGAAGTGATGACTATTTAAGTAAATCTTAAATTTTTTAAAACTGAAGCAATATTAACTAAAATATATTTAAAAAAAAAAATTAATATAAATACGAATGTAATGTAAATGTGTAATATGTAATACATACAAATATATATTAGAAAAAACCAACATTTTAGTTTTCTAACAAAAATTACCGAACAGTTAAAAATTGAAAAATAGTACATAGACGGAAATAAATACATGACCGTATTGATATAATTTTGAACCTCCTATTACCTCATCCCGATTCGAATCTGTTCCACTAATTTGGAAACCGGACTAGTATTCCTTCCAGGACGCGGAATCATTTATTAGGCTGTCCATTCGAGCAGAAGTGCGTTTTTATCTCGGACAGTCTATGAAAGATCGGGTCCGATGCGAGAGAAAATAGCGAACGCAGCCGTCTCGTTGGTTTTGATTTATTGTTATTTCGAACTGGCGTGCCATCGAGCCATTGTCTGACCTCGAACATTTTTCGGGAAATCACTTTGAACTCGGCTATCATTGCCGGAAAACGAATAACGCCTACTATATGGACAAATGTTCTTCTAAAGACTCGTACACGATCTCAAATACTTAGTTATATATATTGGGCAAAAGACAGGAAATTGTTGAAATGATCATTGAATTATTTATAAAATTACCCAATTAAATAGAATGGATGGATATTTTAAACCATTTGTGTTTTATTATAAGGTAAATAGAATACTGCTGAAAAGAAATCTCTCAGACATTAACACCAATCGTAATTTGATTTTACGTTGCACATATGAAAATTAAATTAAATTTATTTTAGAAAAGTTTGCCTCTACAGTAGCATCGGTAGTTATTATTATTTCTATCGTCAAATTTATCGTAGACACATTTCTTAGTTATCAAATTGCATTATAATCGTAAAATATTAAATCCGCTAAATTTTCACCTTTATTTATTTAAAAATAAAATTGAATTCATTCTAGAAGAGTTGTCTTTACAGTAAAATCGACAGAGTTACTTTCATTCATTGTCAAATTTATCACAGATACATTTTTCCATTATCAAGTTGTATTTAAAATATTAAACGCGTTGAAATTTTACCTAAGAATGAAAAAATGCTAAAAAGGGTTATATAGAATTGAACAAATTTTGGAGAATAGGAGAAATAGCCTCTTCAGGCTTAATGATGTTAATTAAAAGTTAGTACAAATTACCCTACTACCCAAAATTTCAAAACAAAAATTTATTTTTACTTTGTAATGCCCTAACAAATAATTATTTAGAAATATTTGTTATTAATAATACAGTTCATGCCAATATAATGAGAACTGCAATAATTGTAAGTTGAAATCTTTCACAGTGGCGACAAGAAGCCACTTACGCCTATTTTTAGAAGCCAAAGATTAGTCAGGAAAATTGGTATTATGGAGCCTAACGAAAAGCCCTATAAAATGACATATGAAACATTTTAATATCATGGTATGGCAAATTCTGTATGGAAACACGTCCATATCCTTTTATCATAATTTTTAATTATTATCTTGTTTCATGTTCTTTTTTTCTAAAAGAACAAAGAATGTTGTTTTTCTAGCAAACTTACAGACCAACTTACATTAAACTTGACATATATTTCCAATTAAATACATGGTCGACTGTTGTAAAAGAAAACACAACAATCCCAACTATTTTTATATCAAGTTAAATGTTATTTAGAGAAAACTTCGATTACTGTTATTCGTGAAAAAACTTTTCTAAAATTCTCCACAGTTTTCGTTCAGCATTCTACATCTGGCGTTCGTGAAGATCCACAGATCCTAGTAACCAGATGTTTTCTATCTGATAAAAGTTTTGTAGAGTCGTAGATGCTGTGATAACTTTAAGCTATTCGCTCTTATTAAGCTACGCCTCAAGAAAAATCGTAGCTACGGCGAAGAGGTGCTGCACAAGCCGTCGGAAATAAACGCAATATGTAAAGTTGACGCTATTTGCTCAAAGTGTTATTTTTCTGCATAATCTTACAGATAGTTCGCCAAATAGGATTTATCCGGAAGAACTTTTTGTATGACAGATTAAGGAAACAGAGCAAACATTTTTTATTATTTAGTCATAATGAGATTTGATTGTGTCTACTCATAAATAAATAGAAAATGTGATAATGTATCAATTAAATATAGATCGTTATATTTATTGGGGACAAATGAAGTTAATGTTCTACATACTGGATAGTGTAGTAAAAGTTAGTATAGAGCGCGGAGCCAGCCACCCATCAAACTCGCATATCTCAGAAACTATTGAATGATCCAACTTTAAATTTTGGTCACAATTTTGGTAAAGTATATAGTAACAATGTGTGTCAAGTTTAATCAAAATCGCAAATCGCATTTTTGAGAACATACTATCTGTTTAAATGTAGAGTATTGCAAGTGATCATATAGAACTCGTTTAAGTGTGCAAGTGTTAGTAAATATAATTATAGAGAACATTAGAGAGTTTCAATAGAGACGACAGCAAAGTAACCAAATATAACATTTATATATAATTAGACAACGACTGACAACGTGGACTTTGTGTCTCTTAGTTTGGGATATATGGTGCTTCCTCAATTTCGAGCATAGCACCTTAATTATCAATAAAATAAATTTCTGCAAATACCAATATTAATTTAGAATTTATATTATTGTGAGAAATACTAATTTACAAATTCATAGAAATAACTTTAGAAATAAAATCGCGGTGAAGCATAATCTACCGCAAGTAAAATTTCACATAGTCGAGTAGTATTATTTGACCTAGAATTCGTGTTCAAGCCTTTAGTTCCATTTTGCATGTGTAATGTGTGATAATCTGAATTTCTAATGAGAATTATTCGTGGACGGTTTGCTCTTTACAGCAAACTCAATGTACCATCATATACTTTGTCGGACCGAAAACGACTCATGTTTGTCTGTTTGGTCGCAGGATTATTATAAACAGTGGAATATCTGAACAGATTTACCTCAAAATGACCAAAAATTAATAGTTATGTGAGAATGACAGAAAATGTATTTTATAAAATTTAAAATGGAAACTAATAAGCTAATAATACATAAGACATTAAACAGGCGGAAGTACACTAATATTTATAACAAACAAATTCTTCCCGATAAAGATTTTTAAGGATATTGATCAAACTCTATATACTTTCTTCAAACTTACTTATTTTCCTACTCTTTTTATTTTTTTTTAGAAATTTTTAATTAGAACAAGAATAATATAATAATAAGAATAGAGATAGTAAAACTTTGCTAAGAGCGCATGAAGGTTTGAGTACGAAAATCTAATCATTATAATTTAAAAGAAATACTAAACTTAACTTTAAATTATAATGTTAATACCAATTAATAATTTTTTTAATTATTTATTTATTTATTTATTTATTTATTTAAATATATAGCCCACAGATTTCTCCAAGAGGACTCAAAAATACAATTATTTGACATAATGAATAACAATTAAAATATACACAAAATTACAATATATAGTTAGTAACATAAAATGCTAAGATAAAATTTCATATAATGCAGAATGTAACAATAATATTTATAAACAGAAAATAATAAGATATTTGAAAGAAAATAAAAAGATTAACTTGTGCAGATGGAGATTATTTGATTAGGTGATGTGTTGTGAATGTCTATTTCATTATTAATTAAGTCAAAGTTAGAGGACATTAGTAAAATTGGCGAATTTAAGAGAGAATTAGATTTAGGGGTGGGATAATTGAAAAATAATTGTGAACGCGAAGATAGCCTTGGAACATTAAAGGATAGTTGATTGAGAATAAGAGGCAGTCTATAGAATTATTGCAAAGCTTAAATAAGAACATAATTGTACAGATAAATTATATAATTTTGTTACCAAATCACGTAAATAGATTTGCCCCTGCACACTGAATATTCAAAATAAAATGAGTTTTTTTTCCAAAAATTTTTAAATTCGTCACTGTTCCTAAAAAAAAACAAAGCATTATTATATTATGATGCATTGATTCCGAATGTAAATGGAATAAGTTTATAAGAACATATGACCCACAATTTGTACGAAATGTCGTATATAAAATACACGCTTTTCTCGTTCATATATCAAAAGACCCACGCACAAAGAACTTCAAGAAACGCATTGCGCCGACTGGCAAGTAGAAAAAATATCTTACAACTGAATTTATATAAAAAGTTTTCACTTTTATGACTTTTTTCGCACACTGGAGAAAAAAAAATAGAACATTTTATTATCAATATTTAAGCCCGATCCTTGAATAGAGTAAGGGTCAGTAGATTGAACTAAAGAATAAGTAAAATACATCTAAAATAGTTTAATTTTCAAATAAAAAGCATTTAATAAATTAATTGTTTTAAATATTTTATTTCAATGATTACCAATTACTTGACTACAAAAGAAAATAACGCAGAGCATGTTTTTTAGTAGTATGTAACAAATGCCTTAAATATTGGCGGGCTAGATAAATCTGAAGAACTAAAAACCCAGATGGTTGCTAGATATTCAGGTCCGAAGGAGGTAATCGTCATAAGGGCCATTCGTTTATATTAAGAATCATCCGGTTCACTTGCTTTGATGTGCTTTACGAGGTTATTTTTTGATCATCCATTTCTGTTGGGAACACTTTGATATTTTGATAAAAATTGACATCGTCGGAATATTGCCAAAGGGTCATCTAAATGAAAGGATATAGGAAAGGTTACTGTATTATGTTTTGAGTCAAAATAGATGCATGTATATATACATGTATATATATATATATATATATATATATATATATTTAGGCATGCAATCTCACGATTATCATACAAACTTATAATCTACGAAGGTACCTACATTTTTCTGCTTTTTAAAAGCAAATTAATTAAAGTAAATTAAACGTTGATAATTCAAAATATCAGAATATATCATAAAATTATAAAAACGCAAAATAAACTTTTTCAGCTTAATATTTCCTATTTGCTTACCAAACAATTTTGTATAACTGTGGTATTTGCTTGAGAAATTTAAATTATTTAGAAGATTTTCATCAGAAATGCGAACTCTGCTAATGACAAAATCTTGGCGAGCATTTCATTTATACGAACAGAGAGAAATGAGAGCTATCGCAATGTCATGTCGGAATAGAGAAGATGTACTCTTACGTAGAATAAGAATGCAATTATATACACGAACAATCTTCATTACGAAACGCTTGTGCCTATTGCAAGAATGTAATGCTGAAAGGCGGAAGTCTGTATTAAGCTCTACTTGATATTTTATATTGAGGAAAGCGTTGAAAACTCAAGGATCTCGTTTGGTGCAACTTGTACAACTTAGAAACAAAGTTAGCATAGAAATTTTGCACAAAACGTAGACAAACTGAGCAGATTTACGATTCTGTATTGACGATTTCAAGCTAATTTTGCAAATACTTATACGTATTCATATTTAGTTCAAAGCCAAAACTCTAAATTTTGTTTGGTTGATAAGGTTTTAGAGGAATAAACAATTTCTTTTTAAATGCTTTGCAACTCATTTGGTCTGTATATAAACTACGTAATATATTTGATTATTCATTCCTACAACATTGTACGTGCAGCGACAACGTTTCTTTTATCAATTTTGTTTTGTACCAATGAACACAATACCTTCTGTTAGTCATCTATTGTTCTTCGTCCTTATAGATCCTTACAATGTAGTAAACAAAATAATAAAATATATGTAAACTTAAAATGATTGTGTCACTCTACTTGACCAGTATAAAAAGCTTTGCAATTTAGTTCAGTCGTGTAGCCAGTTAGTTGTAGGCAGTGAGGGGTAAAAAGATAATCATGCAGAACAGTTCAATTTAGTTTCAAGTCCGTTGTGTAAAATGTTAAACTAATAATGAGATAAATAATCATATCAAAAGTTATCAGTGTTCCACATATTACATATTAAATATTATTAATTGAATGCGAATTCATATATTTTTATAAATAAATGAAATTATGTAAGGCAAAACATTTTCTCTTCAATAGTAACAAGATTTCAACATTTCATTTAGTATAATAAACCAAATTATGACTTGGTATTCGGGAGTAAGTTTAAAACCAATGGCCATTTAGTAAATTTCAAAAAATGATTTCAATACATCAGAAAATAATTAATAAAAACAATTCATGTTAGTGTGCCAATTGGAAAATAATAAAACCTAGTTGTAAGTAGCATTTTGCATCGAGGAAAATTGCATGAACTTTGATATCGTTTATCTGGTCACCTCTCTACTTGTTTATCTGTCTACTAATTCACCTGTCTACCATTCTATCTGTCTATCTGTTCATTATTCTGCTAGTTTATCTGTCTACCTATCACTACTTTCAACAACTGACTACCTGTCTCTGTTTTTAACAAAGGTTATTGCTATCAATTTCTTAACGATTTCTTATCAATTTCTTATACGTGTTATCTTCAAGTTAAACAAAAAATAGTCGAACACAAAACATCACAATGATTTATTTTTTATTTTCAAATATAATATTTTATTGAAATCTGTTAAATTTTTAACGGCCCGCATGCAAATGATTTTACGAGAGAAAATCGTATGTATTTTCTGAATAATTCCAAAAAGTATGACATGTTTTTTCAAGCCCTTCGTTTATAAATATTTATATTTTCGCTAACGCAGTTGGCATTTATTATACGAATCTGTGCGTGTCGGACGAATGTAACAAAATAGTCTTACGTAAATACACAGTCCGCTGCGACCGTTCCGTACTCATTTGAATACGTGTACTCGCCAAAAAAATCATATTAATATTGATGAAGTAGGAAGCCACCGATGCTGTATCTAGATTATGTACAGGTGGAGCAAGGGCTGATGTATATTTCATGTTCTGCTGATTTGATACTTTGATCATTTTAAAGAATTTTATGATATAGCAAGATGAGTTTTCTTGGATCTTATCATGAAGTTTGAAAGTTATTATTTACTACATATCTATCGTGTTATGTCATATGTTGCTCTGATCGACCATAGAACAAGAAGTAAATATTCTCAGGTAGTGCTTCATTGATCAACGGTGAGTTAACTTTTAACTTCTCGAAAAAAAAAATTCTGATTTGCTAATTTTGTGTTTGAAGTCATTCTGAATCTGAATGAAAAGTCTGAATGGGACCAACTTTGGAAAAAGCATAGTTATGAAATATTTAATTGCGGTTTAATTATGAAAATTAATCAAAGTTTGATGGCCACACTGATACAGATTAATTTTTAGAACCCGAAATGAATGAAATGAAATGTATCAAACAAATTAGTTCAATTCACCTCTAATTATTTTAAGTAATATGAGCTTTGTTGAGATTAAGTTATAGAAAAATCATTATCTCTGTAATTCAGACACATATCATCTTGTCTCACATATATTATTTTTAAAATAACACAAAATATTTAAAAAACTCAAACTTGAAATGAATTATTTTAGTGAAAATGATTAATTATCATGATCATAATGTTATATATATATTAGGGTGGTCCTTAAAATTGTCATTTTCGAATTTCCTTGCTCCCAGGGGCTCAAAAGGTACCAAATACATAAAAAACAATTCTATGAAAGTTTTAGCTCAAATATTAACGTTTAGATGGAAATAACATGGAAAAATCTTCAAAAATTTTAAAAATGTTTTTCAGGTGTAATTTGGCGAACAAATGAATAAATAAAACTCATTCATTTGTCTAAACTATCTAAACGTTAATATTAAGAGCTAAAACTTACAGAGAATTGCTTTTTATCAGTTTGGAACCATTTGAGCCTCTCGGAGCAAGGTAATTCGAAAATGACCATTTTAAGGACCACCCTAGTATATATATGTATATATATATATATATATATATATATATATATTATATCTTGAATAATGATTTTCGTCAAAAAAAAAATAAAACAAATAAATACAAATATTCATTTATAATATACGTTTCGACACGGATTGCGTGTCTTCATTCAGCAATTCTGTGTTAACAGTATCACACCAGAAAAAAACATTTTTTGAATAAATGCATATAGAAAAACCAATCATACCTTACATATAAAATAAATATAGAAACGTAAACAAAATTATCTGAACATGTTTTGTTTTTAATTTTAAAACTGAAAATTTGTATAATGTAGTTATGAGCAAAAATCAAGCATGAGCATTATTTAAGTTATGAGCATTATTCAATAATAAGTCTCAAAGGCGAATGAGAAAATATAATTGTATATATATATATATATATGTATATATATATATATATATATATATATATTTACAAATATGATTTTCGCCGAAAATACTGAAAGCTTATAACGGTAAATATGTTTCCCAAATCTAAACAAAATATCAACTGATATATTATAAACATAAGCTGATAAATCTAATAGTATTCCACAAAAACCTCAAAAATACATTAAATATTACCTAAATTTTGAATATCTTACGAAATATGTCAGCTCTCAGCTCAAAGGGAGTACACGAGCATAAAATAAACCAGAGCATGTGCGTTGTAATAATTTTGGTGGAATTTCGCCGTGGAGATATAATATAATTTTTTATTCAAAGCATGTTTTAAAAACACAAATTCAATATATTTATGTAATTTTATTTTGTAAGTTGTGATGTGATAAAAGATTATAAAAATATACTTAATTTGATATAGTACTATTTTATCTATGGTAGATGCAGCTTTTAATTTACTTAAAAGCTGCTGCAAATAATCCAATTACAACTTTCTAACGCAATTTACCACTTTGAAACACATGTCAAGTATATAATTTTGTATAAAAAATTCAACATTCTGCAAGATGTTTAATTAACCAAATAATTCTGTTTCAAATGTAGAGACATAGAAGTAGTAGAATATATATTTTTTTGCTCGTCACGTTGCTTATGAGGGCTACGCCGGTAATTAATTTCAGTGGGAAAATAGCATTCACGTATGAAGAGGAAATTCGTTTGACAAAAACGTTTCCTCCAGAGAAATCATTAATGAAAAAAATCGGGAAAGGTAATGATTAAAACTAAGTATGTAATTTGCGATCATTTGAGGCTATGATGATTTCACACAGAAAAGTAGAAGTACACAGTAAAATAGAAGTTGAATACGTATTTAGAAAAAATAACAATAAACATGTAAAAATATCACATATATAAAGATTTTTATAATTTGAATCAGTATATAAAATTTGCTCATAATGCTACAATTGTATTCCACTAGATAGACGATTTTTTAAAAATATTTTTTTGCCTTTGCTATAGCATTAAACCACGTTCATTATTTTTATTTTAAATCGTTTTCGTTGTTCTACACTTAATAAAAAAATTAATCGTGATTAAGTAATTTGTTTTTCAACAAATTTTAAAATTATTAATTTCGTAATGTAAACTTAGCATGACTATTGCATCAAGTAGAACTTTATTTCGATTAATATTCAATCTGTAATAAAGAATATATTTTGTATGGAAGTTCCTATCTAAATTAAGATGAATTTAATCATGAGTAAAATATAATTAATTTTATTAAAGTTAAATAATTTACAATTAAATAGTAATATAACTAAAAGCACATATAAGAGACACTCCTTGGTTAACTAATGTAGATTGGTATGCTCATAGAGTACTTCAAACTAGAACTTTCTTGATGTGAGATTAAGTTTAGAATATAAGTTACTTTATACCACAAGTATTAAGTGTTAAGAACATAGATGAATAAAGTTTATTAAACTTTATATAGCGCAGAGCTTGTCGAACTTAAAAATTTGTAATAGAAGTTGTTAGCTTATTTTCAATTGAGTGTGGTAAACGAGATTTCACATAAAATTGCCAAAGGTTCTGACAAATATAAAAGGCGATATATTTTCTGATTTGTCTACTCTTCTCTCATATTTTCCATTTTTAACAATTCCGAAGATTTTTCAACAATTTTTGCCTTTGATACCATTTTCTGTAGTAGGCATTCCTGATTGTTGACAAATTAAATCTAGAAAATCTATATTTATGAATAATTTTTATTTTCATACCGTCAACTTTTGGAAATTTTGCTCGTGCGGCATTTGGTCTAATATTAAATGTGTCTTTCCAGAGATTGTATATATACGTATCTGGCATCCTAGATTTGTGCAGTTTTTAGCAGTGCAGTTTTAGCACTACCAAGTATAACTTCATATGTTGCAGTGTATTAAATTAATGTAAATCTCCAATTTTTAATAGTAAATCCACTTGACCCTGGATCGTCAAATTATTGATTTTTGCCAGCCCTGTCTAAAACAACACAAAGCTTATAATATGTTTGCGACATGTGGACCCTCTCGTGTTCCTGAAGATTGCCATGTGCAAATTTATATTTATAAAGTGAGCGGAGAGCAAGGTAACAGGTACCAGCCAGCTATATAATTCAAAACCTTATCTCCATAGGTGAATAACGTCTTATGTGGTTTACGAAATGCCGAAGTTACTTATTTTGTTCGACAATAAATAAAAAATTAAATCGGTTGTTCGTAACTATTTCGAAACATGAACCACATTTTAATATAACATATTCCTGCATATTGATTTTATTTGATGTATCGTCTTTGATGATATACTAGCTTTATATAGAACACTGGATTAATGATAAAATATGCGTTTATTAAAAATGAGTCTCAAGGAACTAAAATTTTTTACTGGTTTTTAAAATGACTTTCATGTAAGTTATTGAGCCATGGTGTAGAAATATGTACCGAATTTGCTATGGTATTGAAACAAAAAAATATTTATTGCCATATGATGTATCATGAGTTTAATATTTAGAATATTTGCACACAGACACACACATATGTTATCATTATTATTAAGAAAATTCTTTCCAGGGCTCTTTCATGCATAAGGCAATATCGTAATAAAAATTAATTCAAATTATAAAAAACTCACCAGGTATTTAAAAATATACCATAAAAACACTAAATTTAAATTTTTTTTTGACTAAACTATATAAAATGTTTGAGAATAACTATATAAATGTTTAAAATGATGAACTGATCGTTATGAAATTCGATATTAAAATAGTTGACTTCTCTGAAACCTGCACCTGAAGCAAACCATAAAGAGTTCTGCTTTGGTCGGTAAATTATGTAATAGTGAGACACAATTATGAAACAAATATTTTATTTTTTCATGTTTCAGAAATCAATTAAACTCATTGAAAACAACGAAGCTATCCTCAGACTTTTATTAAAATTTGCAAGTTTCAATTAAAATTTTATCACATTACGGTACGATGTAATGTGAGTCGTGAACAAAACATGATAAAGGTTTTCGCTTGCTTAAAATTCATGAGTTTATATGGACGAAACTCGGAAAGTTCTTCAAGTTTTAACACAAAAGGGATGATACAGCACACGTCGAAGACTCAAAATGAAGACCCATTGCTTATCTCGTGTGTATACATAAGGGCAGTAAGATAACCCGTGATTTTTACTTTGCTTAATGACGTATGGGTTTAAGTATCAAGTAAGTTCAAAACTTCGGCGAAATTACTTCCGAGAAAGGTCCAATTTTGTTCCAACAAAATACGAGATAACGAGTAGAAATAAATTACTCAGCAATAATAAATGATTTGCACATATCAAAAATTTAGATTGTAATAATACTCCGCTACCATTTTCATGCACTGCCAATTATCCTAATTTATCTTATATAATGCAAATATGCAAATTCAGAATAAATTGGGATTAATCTTATTTTGCTGAAGTGTTCATATGAATCAAGCGGATTTAGAGATTTATTATATGCGAATATTTTAATGAATAGATTTGCTAGCAATCATGCACATAGGTATGCACATTTGCACTCTTGTGCAGGAATTCCTATTAGCGATCAAATGCTTTACTTTTCAATGAATAAGTACCGCAGTCGAGTTTGCATGGGTAAGTACTCAATAGCAGTACATAACAAAACTACATAAATGGAGATCTGGTGTTCAGAATTTTACCAGGAAAAAATTATATATTTGAAATGAAATTTTTATTTTATTTCACTAATACCAATCTAAATATTCCATACATTCTATGAATTATTTAGATTCTGATTAAAAATTAAATCAAAATGAATAATTGAAAACGGTTGAACCTTGCAGCAGAAATCTTCGACGAAAATTTGTATCCGCACACACATACATCCATTTTTTTCTAAAAAATGCCAAAATGTTCAGAAACCTCTGAAGCGTAAAGATATGCAAAAATTTTCATTTTCGATTTTTTTGCGATTACTATAACTTACCCTACGGGAAGTTAAGAACTATGGGAACCTGCTGAATACCTTGGGTAATTACTATCAGATCAAATCACTTTGATGATATATTTAATTATTAATACTAAAATATTTTAATACAACTTATAGTACGCGTCATGTACTAATAATATATCTTATCAATAAAGAGATCAGCACAAATTATTTTTTAAAGAAATTACTACCTAAGAATAAAATTTGATTTATGGATGTATAAACATATATATATATATATATATATATATATATATATATATGTGTATATATATATATATATATATATATATATATATATATCTATCACATAAAAATAAGTCGGGTTTTACTTCCTGACGATATAACTCCAGAACTCACAAACCGATTTCGACGATTTTGCATTCGTTGGAAAGGTCTCGGACTCCGTGAGGTTTATAGCAAAGAAAATTGAAGAAAAATTTCAACAGAAAAGCTGGAAACACTTCTTCTTTTTTCACATGCAGCGTCATCTCTGATACTTAGCATGAACTACAAACTAATATTTTTTGTTTGACAGCTACTCATTGTATAGGTTCAAGTCATTGTTCTCTGTCAGTTGATTTTATGTGACAAACCGGCATTGTGTTCACTGTGAAATTATGCAAAAAATGTAAAAAAAATAAGTTATTCGTTTCCTAACATTTCAATTGGAAACCATCAAATCAATCACGTGCATTGTGCAAATTTGTATTCAAATTCAAAAACAGGCAATTTTTTTCTTCATCTTTTAATCACCAAACGAAATGTTGCGTAAAATGAAACCATCTGGTGGTGAAACGGAGTTCGCCCGGTTTGCTAATATACATATATGTTAAGTAAATTATTTGTATACCCTAAAGATGAGTTTTTTCTTCACTAAAATTGTTTAATTATTGGATGAATGCCCAAGAACAACTTTATCATAATATTTTACCATCTGAAAAAACCTCTCGTTTTATATAATTTAATATATATTGTGGATATGAAATAACACAGCTCTTATTCCTTCTTATTTGAATTTCTCGAAGCTTGCGTTAGCAATTTAAAGGACACACTTATAATAAAATAAAATATCTATAAGTCATTTTATATGACATTGGGACCTAATATATACTTCACAATATATTATTACAAGCCATTGGATAAATTTGCGAATAATTTCACCAACTCTTCCTCTAACCTGGGAAAACTCTCTGTATCTCTTGTTATTCAGAGGGCATTCGGGTTGCATAATGCAAACAAGGTTCGAGTACGAAGGAATAAAATGTGCAGATGCTAGAAGATACCTTCTTCTATTGAGATGTCGAACATGATGCTCACAAGAAAAGGAACGTAGACCCATTCTAGGACGTGCTCGGGCTAGCCAATCGAAAATGTATTCGACATGGTGACTGCACCCGCTCATCGTATGCAGAATGGTTACTTATTGGCGGAGCAATTTGCATAATAATTTTAAATTTAAGTTTAAAAGCACGTAATACTATTTGAGGGAAATTTATTAAATTATTGTTATATTCTACAGTGGAATTTACAATGAAAGCATTCTCTAGTTGACTTAGTAGGAGCTAGCCTATTTTCTATTGGATATATACTATGATGGTGATAAAATTTCCTATTTTAACTGTAGATGAGGAGCACAAAAGCTTTAAGAAAGAGATGAAAATTAAAATTATACTCATCTCTATCAAAACAGAAGCAACTCTTTGTTCCAAGGGATGACAAAACATTTTTTTACTAGTTTCATCCTCATCCTCTTTCCCTATGTTACTAACCAAGAAACGTAGTTGTAGTCTGATCTTTCCCTCCACCCTAAAAAGCGATGGAAAAAGCTGATGTGTCTAATACATTATTATCTTGATTCCCAATTGGAGTTCAAATACAATAAACGAATGTAATAAGATCTTTTTCGTGCTTTATCACTGTGCGACTCGTGCGTAACGCCGTCAGGTTCCAAAACCAACAAAATAAGGGAGTTGATGTAGAAATTAGGAATTAATGTAATAAATTTAATATGAACTTTTAAGGTAAATTTAAAATAATCATATTTAGATAATTTGGATTTGTAACCTTTTAACTTAATATCATCGAACTTAATTCAAACATAAATGGGATTACAGTCAGCTACTTAAATCGTGAACTGTCTTAACTCAATTCGATTGAAATCAACGACTCGTTATAATCTTCATGCATTACATTTATAAAATTCATTTTTTTTATTTGCATAGTTGCAATCAAAATAATATAATTTTTTTGAGACAATATGCTGGGTGTAAATGCATTTAAGAGATTATCTCCTATGAGATATCTTTCTTCTTTTATTTTTTAGACCTTTTATTTTAGATTGTATGGCTCTTTTTTTCAATTTTCAAGTGGGATATTCCTTGCTTTAAATATATGTTTGGGTGACCTGGTAGTTTTTTGTGGTATTTTTTGCTCCTTTCTTTTATCATTTCATTAATAGTTTTTATTTTAAGGTCTTTATGTAGGGTGTCATTTGTAATATACCAGGGTGCGTTCACAATGCATCTTAAAATTTTCGATTGCGCTATTTGTATTTTTTATATATTTGAATTGCTTGCGCGCGCCCATAGCTCAATTCCGTATGTCCACATTGGGTAAAATTCATTTAAAATAAAATTATGTATATTTTTTTAAATGATATGTATTTGTACATGTAATATTATTATCAATTTTCAAGAAGAGTTTTCATTTAATTGATAAATTCAATTTCTAATCAAACTGTTAATTGAAATTTTAATCTGCACGCAATGTAATGACTAAATTTACATGGTGTATTATTAAATATATTCGTTGTCTTATTTTTAAGTCTGATTGTAGAATCTGATAATACTTGAGGTACAGAAATGTATCTGATTGAATATAATTTAAAACTAAAGTAAGCAGTATAAAGCAGTATATACAAACATCGACATCGAATTATATATTTTACGTGCGACATGATTTCCTGGTATATGGATTTACAATGATTTAATTTAATGTGATTTATAGATATAAATCACATTTTAAATCTTTTGTGTCATTAAACCCCCAGATGCTTTACTAAAAAAGGGACAACCTCAAGTTTGCATCCGAAAAGAGATAATGCCATGAAAATTAAACTTTTTATTATACCTAAAGGGTGTATTGGTCTACGGGAGATAAGAATATTTTGTTTATTGTTTGCAAAAAGCAAGGTAGTAAATTAATCCCCAACTGTTCATTTGGCATAAAAATAATTAATTGGAGATGGTTGGAATATAATGAATTCTGTAATATTGCTATATTATACATTCCAATTAAAAAAAATCTATAAATGGTGGTTGTAGTGAATAAAATAACTTTTAAGTTATTTAAATTTCGAGTATGTAAGATAAATTATATAGAAGTGAGAAATATAGTTATTAAATGCCTTTAGGCTACAGGTACTCATTTTTGACAAACGAAAAAAAAATTTTACATTTGCTTTTTGTTACAAAAATATAATAATTATTAAATAAATTTTACAGTTTTATAATCAAATTCTAGAACAGTTTGAAACAGGGTAACTTAAAATATTTATATTAAACAACTTTGAGAAGATAACGTAATGATGTAGTTGTAAGGTTAAAGTACCTTGAAAATATTATAAATCCACCATTACATATCTCACAATAAATTAGATTTCTAATTAACAAAAATTAAAATAAAAATTAGCTATTTATTTTCCACATTTAGGCTGTGGCCTCATAAATTAGTATAATATAAAATATATGTAAATAAAACCTCTTTGTATAGGTGTATAAATTTCACGCATTTCTAAGCAGAAAACTTTATTGCTATTGCTTTACATGGAAAAGCGTTAACGTGCCCTGAATATAAATATTATTCCTCCATTGAATTGCCCTACTGGTGAATACAGATTGTAATTAGAAGAGTAGAATACATCACCATTATTTCCGATAAATTATCAAGAAAATTAATTCATTACATTCTTTTAGGACCTTTCCAAAATACAGATACTGCTGCAAGCAAATATAAATTTTAATATTCGATTAAAAATACAAAATGAGTTTGTTTAAAATTCTCAATAATTGCATGAGCAATGAACAACACATATACGAGTGGGTATAGTAGAGAGCAAATGTTTTATATTATATTCATGTAAATATAAGTGTATAATTCATTAGAAGCTGATAATATAACTAATATCAGCTTCGTGAATAATAAAAAAAATGATATAATATTAGGAACACATTTTAAAAGCCACATAGAGCTTTCCATGCAAGCATGTTCTTTGCCCTAAATGACATTTGTGCTGAACCACGTGAAAACCAATTTAGTAAGTTAAATATAACCCTGTATATTGAAACGTTTATTCATTTAATAGATGTATCTGAGACTAAATATTCAATTTCATTATGATAATATTAATTTTAGAATTAAACAATACAATATGCAATATTCATGAGAATAATCTTTGACCCTTCTGCCTTAACATGGTCTAAAGAAATTAAAAAAGCTTTATGAAAATTAATATTGCTTAATGCACAAACTATATTAATTATAATTTTAAACCAAATTTCACTTAATGATACTAAAATTTCACAATAAACCATTATATGGAGCTTTAAGCGCTTTGGCTTCAGCCGTATTTTAAATTGAAGAGAAATTTTATTTATTTGTTACATAGTATATTACATAGTTTATTACATACTATAATTACATACTATTATTACATAGTAAAATGATTAAAAAAATATTACATTTATTTGCATTTTAAAAATTATAGCTATTAAACTCATTATTTTGAACTAGAATTATTGATATATTTGTAAGCTGTACCAGTAATTTTGTTTCCTTCAGTATATAAGTCCTAATGAAGTTTTAAATATGAATTTAGGATGAGTTATTTTAATTATAAGAGTATATATCAAACATAATTATATAATATGCACTATATTGATTCTAGGTGCCAAATATAATATTGATACACATTGATGAAAATAAAACTTTAGTATTGTTAGGGCAGAGATTTTTATGAGAATCACAACCTAAAAAAAGCATAAGATAACAAAATCCACAATTAAAATTAATTTTAATTTACAAAAATGTAGGCAAAAAGCCACAGCATGCCTGCTTTAGATTAATTCAAATGACCTACCATTAAATAAATAGGCGACATTTATTATTCTACCAAATGGTGCATTTTTAATGTAATCTAATTAGGATTATTAAAACACTTTTATGTAGGGTAGAGCGGAATTTTAAGGTTTGCGGTCAAAAAGGTCCACCACCATTATCTTAAAAGCAATTTATGTATGGTACTTTAAGTAAATGGCAAATGATGTGTTTCCATCCTCACATATTTATCCTAAAATTGAACAATAAATACTAGAGCTCACCAGAATCTTTAAAAATTATATGTTGAAATAAGATATGCCCTCCTATTTTTCAAAAATTCTTTTACCGATAAAAAAGATTAAATGCCAAAATAAATTCAAGAATCTCTCAAAGTGTCGCACTTTTAGTGCACTCGGCAGCTTCGTTGAAAATTGTGCCTAAAATGTCCTAAGGGAAATAAGCCACTGAAAACTAGTGATTAAATTTTATGACATAATATTCCCTTGAAAGGAATAAAAGCACGGCATATGGCCTCCAAGTTCAGTTCGTCTCGCGTATATCATATTTTATATGGCGGTGAGATATAGAATATTAAATGCGGAGAATAAATCGCATATATCGTGTTTAATTTATGCGACAATGGTATACGATATCATAAAGGTTTTGGAAAGACTTTGAATTAGGCATTTAATTGTCTTTAGGAATTACATGAATTATAGATGCCCCGAAATCAAACATCAAAGGACAATGAAATTTATTATCTTGTTTATTGTATAAATATATAAAAGATATAACATCTAAAATGACTTTCAGAAAAGCATTAAATTGATATACAATTATTTGTTTTGCTGTATATAGTATATATACAAATATGCGCTTGAAAATTATACTTAGAGGAAAGATTCAATCCTTGAATTCAATAAATTATATTAGAAATATTTTCACAATGATTCAAATTTGAATTCAAAGATGAAACTCTCGAAACGGATCAGTTTTAAAAATTATATATTTTCTCCCTAATTAATATTTTTGCAGTACTATACATTCACTAAAATGTCTAATGCCTTTACTAACTAATAAAATATTCATAATTTTATAATGTATATTACATATTGTACTTATATTTTTATTGAAATTAATTTTAGTTTAAATCTATATTAATATTGTAGTTGTAATATATACAACACATCAGCAGAATTTTTTAAAATTGTTGATTTACTTAAATATAAAACAATTAACCTATTTTTACACAAACTGCTTTGTAATTTCAATACGCAATCAACTACATGAAAAATTGCAGAAAACAGAAGAATTGTACTTAATGAATCGTGAACTGATTGCAATGTAAAGCTTTTCAAGAAAATTATCTAAGTAATTCCTGTCTGACGCAGAAAGACTAATAGTTTTCATGTAATGAAAATGAATGATTTACTGCTTGCAATGTAAAATTGCAATGTTACGCAATTACATTAATTTTCAGAATAAGAATACAAAATAACTGTTATTTGCTGGTTGGATATTGCTTTGCATTGCGAACAATAAATATATTTTGAAAAAGATTTGAAGAGCAGCATTTTATTAAATTTTGGTTTAACAATGATATAAGGAACATAAAACATATTTTAGTTATTTTGCATTAATTGCATTTTCAATACGATTTTATGTACATAATATTAAAAAAAAAGTGAGGAAAATCTGTCCTTGATGTAATGATTCTCGCATTTATATGAAAAATTGCAATTACCTGAAAAACGAAAAACCAATCGTTGACTTTCAACTTTAGCTCAAACAAATTTTAAAAGCTCATTTGGCAACGGTGCCGATTCGGACCACAAAGGTAAAAACGAAAATTACTTCCGCAAAGTTTTTCCTCGATATTCAAATTTTCATTTGTGCTTTCTGTAACGTCTTGTGAGGTAAAACAAATTCTCAAACAATTTTTGAATATTTATAGAGACTGCGAATGAAACTAAATAATATTATGTAGAAAATGGTAAAATATTAAACCCAATTACAAAGTTAATGTTGTAATCATTTTTAATAGGGTAATTATGTACATTTGCAAACTATAATTTTTTTATTTTCAGAATATTTCCACACAAACTCTTAATGGTTTTAATGTATTTAATGTGTTTGTTCTTCATATATGTTTTCACCGTCAACACAAAATGTAATTCAACTTCTCATCTGCCTCCAAAAAATTTAAGCTATTTTAATATATGTAATTATAATTTTTTATAATAAACAGACAAGCATATATAAACTTTTACATAGTCAATAAATTGTTATTTACCACATACATTTTGAATTAGCTATAATCAAAAACAACGATACAAAGTGCATAAAATTGAATACATTGGAGCAATTCTATGAAATTGAAGTACATTGTATGAACACTAATTTAAACTTCATATCAACAAAGTTTCAAATGCCGTTCGTTCACTACTGAAGCTTAGAACAGAAGCTTTCATTCGAGTATATATATATATATATATATATATATATATATATATATAAATTATTTTCGATAAGCAATCAAATGTTCAACCAGAAACATGTTCTTGATTTACCATATTTTTAATTTTTGTATATGTGTAGTTTATAATTATCTACTAATTTTGTATGTTATAACCATTTATTTAAAAAATTTAAAATATGAATAACAAGAAATATCCAGTCATTACTTAAAATACTTTTTTAGTAATATTTACTATTATCATTTATATTGTAACTTAATATGTAACTGACTTACTACAAGCAAACTTTAACTGCATTAAATATAATGCACCTGCATGTAATATATACCCGGTTTGAAATATGTTTTGATATACCATATGTGTAGAGGGTGTTACTTTCACATAATGTCTGAGATATTCGAGATTGTTTACTGTAATAATATTTGATCCTAATGTATGATCTTGCACTATCACAACGCTAAATGTTACATATGTCAATTCATTAGGAATGTTTGATTTATCTAATATTAAATTACATGAAATGTCAATATTAAATTACTTGAGTGTATGTATCTGCTATGTTTAACTAATCTACCCAATAATAAAAGCAGCACTTGCATGCAGATTGTCCACGTATTTTATACTGAATAATAAAAATGAGCATTTTACTTTATAGAATAATCTTTAGATATATTTTTGCTTGATCAAGTCCTTGAAAATAGAATCAAAATTGATAATTTATACAATTATACACAAATTTTTGAAGAAGAAGAGCCAATTATTACAAGTTCGGAAAACACTGGTATAGCCACGCTACGCGATTTATCCATATAAGATTTCTTTCCTTTCTTGTTCGTACATATGGGACATAGGAAAAATTCAATGAAAAACATTTTGCCACGGGTTTTATTTTTATTTTTGCGTATTCTATCCAAACCATACATTTCTCATCAGACAATAACGATTTGGATTCTTTTCCATTGCCAGTGTACTGTCAAAGAAACGAATTTGATTTGGAGGACTGGAGGGATAAAATATTTATGTTTTCGAAAAATTACAATGAGAATTTTCTTTGAGCTAATAAAAACTAAATATTAACAAAAAATATTTAAATATAAGTTTGAAATTGGTAATATTCAATGTGAAATTAGGAGGTATATGAAAGTTTTTAGAAGATCGTTTATATATAATTATTAAAATAGAGTATTACGAGTATTATTATCGTATTATTATATAATTACTTAAACACTGTTTGTTTAGACATTTATTGGATAATTTCAATTTGAATTTTGATTTGATATTGAAGAATGTTTATTATGCACTTAATAAGTCTTTTTTAAACTATTTTATGTAAATTGACAAAATCATTTTTAATCGATAGATCATATAATAAAAATCAGTCAAACTTAGAGATATACTGAGCTGTGTTTGCCGTATAATATTATAAACTTCTGTTTATGGTGACACTATATATTTTCACTTAAAATCGATAAATGAATGCATTGTTATCTATATTTGTATTCATATCACTTCTGCGAATATAAAAAAAATTGATTGATCTATAGAACTCTAAAATAGGTCTTTTATAAAACTTATACAGAAACGATTGGAACAAAACGAAATGCATTTTCTTTTTAGATTTGCAGAATGCTTTTTTAAGTTATCGCAAAATAAGTTTTACCTTGTGATCACAAAATAATTGTAAATAAGAATTTCTGCATTTCTTTAGTTTTCAAATTTTCCTGAAAATTTTAGCATACCTTAGAAAGAATGGCTGTATGTGTGTGTGTATGTGTGTGTGTGCGGATACAAATTTTTGTCGACAATATCCTGAACACGGATCATCCGAATTAAATAATACAAAAACAATTCGATTCAAAAAATCGTATCAAAAATTATTATTTTTTCAAAAACGAATAACATTTTTGAAAAAAAATTACTTCGAAAAAATTAGATTTCTGAGAAACTATAAATTGGACAAAAAATTACTTTTTTTTGAAAAAATTTTTTTTCAAAGCAATCGTACTACTTTAACTGCCTAGAGGCAAAATATAAAACGCGTAAGCGCCGCATCGCTGTCTAACGGATAAACATTGGTACGGAATCCATAGGAATGTAAACAAAATTTATACTTATTATTAAAATCTCTATAAAATATCTCATAATTTGATGTGCATATGTCTAATGATCATTTTTGACCGCTAAATGGCATTTTTTTTACTTTTTTCGTTAGATCTTCGAAACCGCTAGACCTGCCCTCATGAAAATTTGATCAATTATTCATCTTGTCAATACAAGTAAAATGTTTTTTAAATTATTCAAATCGGACAATCCGTTCGCCAAAAACTAATCAGCGCGTCTCCTTATCAATAAGAATCGAATGTTTTTTGAATTATTCAAATCGGTTGATCCGTGTTCCCGAAATCGTCGACGAAAATTTGTATCCAAACACACACACATACACGAACACACACACACATACATCCATTTTTTCCAAGGTATGCTAAAATGTTCAGAAACTTTTGAAACGTAAAGATATATAAAAACATTCATTTTCGATTTTATTGCGATTTCTATAACTTGCCCTACGGGAAGTTAATTATAATTAATTATTGATCAATATTAATTAATTATTGGTTATTTTTACTCAAATATTAAATAATAGTACGGAAAGTACCAGCAATTTGCTTCAAGGCATAATGCAATGCACCACTAGTTCAATTTATCACTTTTTTATAGAAGTTAGATTGTTTATATGTGGATAAATCCGTAAATTGCAAAATCTGGCTAAGTAGTAAAATGTTCCAATGGCAATCGGTCATGTACCAGATAGCCGCATCTACAATTCACAGCGTTCGCTTGAGCGTCGTGTGTGCGTGTGTGATCGGTCACGTTTCAGCAAAAGGGTAAGCGTCCAGTATTGCCGGATTCTGGATTCCGTATCCAATCAATTACACATCCCGCAACCCACGAGATTGCCACCCGGCAAACCCATAAGCCGCGGGTGACGACGCGACAGCGCTCTTCAAACCGCCCACATACTTAGTAATTTAGTAAAAATTTATTAGGCGCTCACCTAAATTTAGCCATTAAATATGCCCGTACAAAATCAGCTTCGACACTCCTTTGGATACTGAAAGTATGTTAAAATCGTATATAAAACTAGTGGGGCGCATGACATCGTGCCTTAAGGAAAATTGCTGAAACTTCCCGTACCAATAATTTTGTTTTGTTTTAAAAGATTAACATTTTTGAAAAAAAAATTTACTCTGAAAAATTAGATTTTTGAGAAACTATAAATTTTTGACAAAAATTTACTTTTTTTGAATAGAAGACTTTTTGAAGAAAAGTGTATTTTGAAATATTTTGGAAATTCTGAACTTTTTTTCAAAGCAATCGTACTGCTTTAACTGCATAGAGACTAAATATTGAAGCGCGTAAGCGCCGCGCCGCCGACTAACGGATAAGCATTGGTACGGAATTTATACTTATTGTTAAAAGGTCTATAAAATATCTGAGAATTTGATGTGCATATATCTAATGATCATTTTTGACCGCCAGATGGCATTTTTTTTACTTTTTTCACTAGATCTCCGAAGCCGCAAGACCTGCCTTCATGAAAATTTGATCAGTAAAGTGTTTTTTGAATTATTCAAATCGGACGCTCCGTTCTCTTTAAAACTTAGTAACCGTTTTTGGCACTTTTTGCCCCATATCTTCAGAACGGCTAGACTTGCCTTCGCCAAAAACTAATCAGCACGTCTACTTATCAATACAATTCGAATGCTTTTTGAATTATTCAAATCGCTTCATCCGTGTTCCCGAAATCATTGACAAAAAATTTGTATCCGCACACACATACCCACACGCACACACACATACATCAATTTTTTCTAAGGTATGCCAAAATATGCAGAAACCTCTGAAACGTAAAGATATATAAAAATTTGCATTTTCGACTTGTTTGCGATTACTATAACTTACCCTGCGGGAAGTTAAAAATATATGTTTCCAGTGAGATCCGCCCTTAAGTAATTCAGAAAAAAGTATTTAATCTTTTTTTTAAAAAATAATATAATAAATTAGATTTACATATGAAAATAGTGGATGCGGATTTTTAATAAAGTGTCAATAAAAAATATTTTGAATGACGTATGATAGAATATTAAAAAAAAAAGTGGCTCAAATGAGGTTAATAAAAACACACTAAATGGCATAGAAAAATTAGGTTCATATATCATATATATGCAGCAAATATCAAGTTTTTAGATCGTCGGGATTTGAATCAGAAGTCCCAGATTAAATACACAATTTGAGCAGCCTGATGTCAAGGAGTCGTGTCATTGGCTTTTTCTTGAAAATATAGAAGGCATTATATTTCCAAATGAAATTAAATTTTACCCGACATAGCTGTAGTATCTCACCTAGAAAGACGAACGTATGGTGGTTTTCTAATAGCTTTCAATATAAAAATAAACTTTATCTCAGATAGGAGAGCAATCAATAGATTGCTTGTTAATAACATTCCTAGTGAGAAGCTATATTCAATACAACTTAAAGAACATGAAATAATTCTGATTGCTCCAAAATTTCAAACATAAAAAAATAAGTTTTTCTGCTGGTTGTATACGCGTAAACAACTTATTGTTGGCTAATGGTATTGAATACCATCCCTGTATAAATTGATCAATATGTAATTTATTACATATTGTACATATTTGAGTAAATAATTATTTATCTATTTGTATTATGAATATATAGTTCAAATAAATTACTATATGAGCAGCACTGATTTGAACTAATATTTAACATAAACATAATTAAGTTAAATCATATAAAGATTAATATATTGAAATATTCAAATTTTCATCTGAAAATGTAATTTAAAACTTTTAATAATAATGCAATTTTTCTTAGGTAATTTTACATTGCATTGTTGTTTAAACTAATAAATAATATGAAAATGAGCACAAAAAATTATATTGGATTGACTTGATAAAATTTTAAATATTACATGGTGATCGAATTTTAAATGTTTTTTATAAAACACCTAAGAACCAAGCAACTCTTGTATAGTGAACCTTAGAAAACCTTTTTAAATAGCTAAATAATTAAGTTTTATCTATAAATAAATAATTCAACATTTTTAATTGAAAACCATTGGCCATTGCTCTCTTGTCTATGGTGCACGTCTGCTATTGATTGGGCGATATACATTGCAAGATTGTTTTCGTTTCAACGACAAAAAATTAAATACGTCTTCAGTAAAAGTGTAATCATTGTGATAAACGATTTGCTTCATTTCTCATCTGAATCGATATATTTTTCTTTGATGCCTATTGTCGTATCTTAAGAAAGTCTAGAAAGTTTATATTGTGGCCTGAAGTAAAGTTTGTATTTTTAGCAGAGTTTTATCGAAATTGCTTTCATTTGAAAATTTATTGGTTTTTATGAAAGTTAATGGAAAACTCAAACATGAAAATGAATTGCTATAAATAAAAGATGTAATAGCAGTTAATATCAGATGAAAAATTTAGTGCGGTACAATTATTATATATATATATATATATATATATATATATATATATATATATATATATACTTGGTGCAAACACTTATGCCATTTCAAAACTATATATAAACAAAAAAGAAATTTTTGTTTTAGAAAAATAGTTTTCACGTAAATGACAGCATACAGCATAATAGAATTTAAGCACACATTATTATTTTAGAAAAATATTTATTTCTGATTTAATAAACTATATTTCCCGATTCGGTAAAAATTCTTAACGATTTGAAAATGCTATATCCGAACAAATTAAATACAAATTATACCAAACTAAGCACAATATAAATTGTTCGTAGTTATATCCAATAAATCATGAAGTATGGCATGGGAATCGTAATTACCTCGTAGTGGTCAGAAAAACAGATGTACAATTCACTATCCAGTTTGTTCGTGTGAAAAACGCTACATAATTCTTAAGCGATCTAAGCACGCCAAAAACACGAAGATTTATTTTAAAGGAAGTAAAAACTCTATGCAAAATTAAATGCAAAGTTTTAATTCTAATGCTAAAGGATCTATTCATATGTAACTTTAAATATGAGTAAAGTTGCTTGTAATAAATTATATTCTGCACTTACTTAGTAAAAGTATACATAAGGCTTATCATTCCTAAATTTGTACAAATATTGATAAAAAAAATTCTTATTTATTTAAATTCAGCCATTTTCTCTTCATTATAGAAATTATTGAGTAAATGCTAAATGCTAAATGATTTCCCAAAAAGTTAGTGATGTCATCATATTAACTAAACTATATTGACTTAGGAGATAGGGTTCAAAGAAGAAAGATAAAGTATGTTTGTTCGAACAAGTTTACATTATTACATTGAGTCAGCGCCCTATATTAATACGTTCTGCCGCCGCATTGTTTTTAAAGAGTCAAAAGTAAGTTTTTTTGTTCGATTTTTTTTAACTATAACTGTAACTTGTATGTAGATAAACAGATAAAGATAAATCTAACTTAATAAAAACAAAACATGATCAAAAAGATTTCACAAAGACTTCTTGTTAACTTTGTTTAAAAATGATGTTTTGTTACATAATGTAGATTCACAATTCACATTGTAATTCTTGTGTAAATGATTATGTTGTGTTGTGTTACATATTTCTAATGATGAAAAATCGCTATAAACAATATTTGTATTGATTGCTTTAGTCTTTTAACCTATTTTTGTGTCTGTCACAACCGTCCTGGGTTTGTGACCGGTTGTGACACTCGCCCTTTTCTTGTATGATTTTATTTCATGACTAACCCACCGTATTTAAGGATTATATTTTCGTATTTCCGATTAGACTAATATTCAAATTACCATTTAATTTATTTTTCTCTTACAATTAGCTAACCGGTGAATTAACAAAACTATTTCTCATAAAAAAGTGACGCAACCGAACCCGGTCTCCCCTAATATATATAAATATAAAAATGATATAGAAGTTAAAAATGTTAAGTATTATTGTAGGATTTGTAAAAAAAAACAAAAATTTAAAAGAATTGTAAGTGGCTGAACGCAGTAACAAAGTCAAACAAAAATTATAAAATCAATATATATATATATATATATATATATATATATATTGTATAACAAATTTCTGAATTATTCAAGCATCAAGAAATTATAATGAGCAAAATCCTCCAGCATGATGCACTTCATGAGTTGGCGGAAAAACATGATCGTATTTTGTTTCTTGTGGAGTGTCTGCGCATTTAGCCAGAACAACCGACGGCGCTTGCAAAACAAAACAGTTTCGAAAATTTTCGTACTTGCGGTATAAAACAAATTCCATGAAATCTTCTCATCATGATCTTCATGTCGTCAAAAGTAAACATATGATAGATTTTGAAAATGTGAGTTACTTGTGGATTGTTACATTATTAATCTGGATTCAATTAAAGCTTACTTTCACAAACTACGATATGAAAGAACTATTTTAAAGAGGTTTGAACCCCGAAACAGCAGAACCGAATTCCAAACATTCTATATATAAGTTTATACACTATCGTCATTGATGTTGCCCATTCAACAATAATAAAACACAAAAACGAACAACGGGGAGTTTTTTAAGAATGTTGTACGAAATACCACAATATACTTCACGATATTACAATCCTTACGTTTTTAGGATTTCATCTCTAAAAATATCTAACAGATGTTTATATTTCCGGGTACATTGTTCGTTCAATTGGCTATATTTTTTGAACATATACAAATATTGTTATTGTTATGTATAATAAATTCTCGGAAATTGTTCATAATATCTTTATGATTTTTTAGACTTAAGCTTTTCAATATGAAAAACAGATTAATGTATGGTCAGGCGGTAATAGCTTAGTAAATAGCAAACCCGACTCACAAGTCAGGGTTATTCGGTTCGAGTCCTTGTGCTGGCATGGATTTGTCACTTAATTTGAATTCGAATAATATTAGAAGTAAGAAAAAAAAGAAGATTTGTAATGAGGAGTTTTCGATTTAGAAATAAAAAAAAATCAAGAATTCAGTTATAAATTTGCAAGTACCTACTGAAACAAATATAAATGATAAAATAGTATAGAATAGAAAAAAGGTAATGTTGTAGGCGCCTAAATGCTGTAAATGTTGTAAAATTGTAAGTAAGTGAAACCAATAAGTAACCTAAACTCGTTTTACAACAAAATCAATTAGAAGATATTTGCATGTGATATATAAATAAATAAATATGAGAATGAGAGCATCAAAAAAAGTTTGAATATTACTATAAATAGATTAATGCAAAAAAAAGAAAATTATGTGGTATTTTGAAAATAGAGAACTATGTTTGTATTGCAATTGTATGATGTGATCATTTTACACCTCAATGGTTTTTAATATAACATCGAATATTAAACAAAATTTTTAAACGTATAACCAATTTTATAGAAACCCATGAGATAAATATAACACATATTAGTAGTTTAAAAATTATAATGTTGAATGAATAAAATCATTGGAAAAAGTTTCAATATTACAATAAATATATAAATGCAATAACTTACACAAAAAATAAATTGGTGGTGTTTTGAAAATAGAGCACTATGTTTGTATTACAATTGTATAATGTGAGCATTTTACACCTCAATGGTTTTTAATATAACATCGAATATCAAACAAAATTTTCCAACGTATGTTCAACTTTATAGAAATCCATGAGATAAATAGGACACATATTAGTAATTTATTTATTCTTTATTAATTTAAAGAACCTCAATGATTTCAACACCTACTTATATCAATTAATTCGCTAGGTCTTTTGCAGTTGAATGAAATTGCCTTCGCAATTCTCGAATTCTTGAGAATGTTTTCATGTCTGATTTGAATAAATACAATATCATTACACATCGCATTTCAACAAAGCGTATTCAAATTAAGATTGAGGTACACTGAGCCGTAGGAAAAAGGGTTCGTTTGTGTTTTGTACGGTCTACGGTGACATCGCGAATGTTTTGCCGCTTAGCGGAATGTGACAAAGTGTCAGCGAACGATCAGGGTTTCGTGCCGTCGCCGTTTCGTATCGTTAATAACCTTCGAGAATGTGCATACGGCTGTCGGTACAACTCAGAGGGAAAAAAAACGCCCTTTCAAGTTTTTGGGGTGAAAATCGCGTAGAAGTTGACGCATGCGGTTATAGTGTCTGTATTCGGATGTTGGTGGAATTTTACCACTAGCGGATCTGATAATAATAACTAGCTGTAAGTGGAATTCTGTCTTAAGGCAATTAGGGCATCGTGCCTTAAGGCAAATTGCTGGAACTTCCCGTACCAAAAATTATTATTTTTTTAAAAACGATTAACATTTTTGAAAAAAATTTACTTCGAAATAATTAGATTTTTGAGAAACTAGGAATATGACAAAAAATTACTTTTTTTTGAAAAAAAATTTTTTATTTGAAAAAAAAAACTTTTTTTGAAAGAAATTTTTTTTTTTTGAAAACAAACTATTTTTTTGAAAAGAAAAATGTTTTCTTCATTTTGACATATCTTGGAAATTCTGAACTTTTTTCAAAGCAATCGTACTGCTTGAACTGCATAGAGACGAATTGTCACAGCGCAAGTGCCGCGCCGCCATCTAACGCATAAACATTGGTACGGAACCCATAGAAATGTAAAAAAAAATTATACTTATTGTTAAAATTTCTATACAATATCTGATAATTTGATGTGCATATGTCTAATCATCATTTTTAACCGCCGAATGGCATTTTTTTTTACTTTTTTCATTAGATCTCCGAAACCGCTAGACCTGCCTTCATGAAAATTTGATCAACTCTTCATCTTGCCAATACAAGTAAAATGTTTTTTGAATTATTCAAATCGGACGTTCCGTTCTCTTAAAAACTGAGTTACCGTTTTCGGCACTTTTTGCCCCGTATCTTTGGAACGGCTAGACCTAACTTTGCCAAAAACTAATCAGCACGTCTCCTTATCTGTACAAATCGAATGTTTTTTGAATTATTCAAATCGGTTGATCCGTGTTCCCAAAATCGTCGACGAAAATTTGTATCCGCACATACATACACACACATACATACACACACACACACACACACATACATCCATTTTTTCTAAGGTATGCCAAAATGTTCAGAAACCTTTGAAACGTAAAGATATATAAAAATTTTCATTTTCGATTTTTTTGCGATTACTATAACTTACCCTACGGGAAGTTAATAATAAAAAATGGTAGTCTGCCCGAGGGCAGGTCCATTATGTGAGGGCCACCGCAAATGAATGATTCCCTTACCCTCCGTCTATCATTTGCAACACCACTATTTTCCTTCTCAGTTTTTATATTTTATGTATTTTTCTTTCCGAACTCCTGCTTCCATGCTTCTTGATCCTGTGCTTCGGCGTTCAGTTCTCTTTATTTTTTCTTCTTGCATAAATCGTCAATCGTCTGCATTTTTCTTCTTGCCATTCCTTTTGTTTCTTCTATTTTACCTTCGACGACGTCGTGCAGGAGGCGCTCTTTTTGCAAAAGAGGTTCGATCCAGTTTCGTCGGTATTCGTCAAACCTGGACGAACTTCAATACCAGAACAGATTTTTTGCTACCATTTAACGAAAAATATAAATATTTTTGTTTATTTCATTTAGTCAAAAATTTCACCGTTTATCAGTTTGTCTCAATTTGTGGGATGGTCCACTCTAGTTACCAACTCTTCATATATATTAATGTGTATTTACACATTAATTCATAAACAAAGAAATATTACAAAATTATATTAACGATTTGAATGGTTTATAGATTTTAACAAATTTTCATCGATAATCATTCATGTTATCTATGAAATAGATAAGATAAAAAATAGGTGTGCAGTACAAAAAATAAAATTGGATTTTTCTCTTAAAAAGCCACTGAGATTTCTCAAACCAATTATGCAATGTCTACCTATAGAGTCTATAGGTGGTAGACATTGCTGGTTTTAGAAATTTTAGTGGCATTTCAACAGAAAAACCCAATAACTTACTTTTTATTTTTGTACTACACACTTAATTTTCTATAGTCTTTAGTATAGACAGATGTCTACCACTTTTTATATGTAAAAAATGTACGTAATATATACAAGATTTCTTGAATTGGTTCTAATGTTCATTTCTAATATTATTGCCTACCACCATCAATTATCAATTATGTATATTATTATATAAAAGTCCAAAATATAGCTACATTTTAGTACTTTCCAGGCAATTGTTTTTATATTAAAATTATTTTCAAATAATGAGGAAATATGAAATGCTGAATTGATATTTAATTAATAGTACTACAAAGTTATATTTCTTAGACTAGTAACATGTGGTATATTAAACTTATTCCATAGATTTCCATATAGTTGGTCATACGTTAAAAATATTTGTTCGATATTCAGTGTTATATTGAACTCTAATGTGGTATGAAATGCTCATATGAAACAAATGCAATGCGGTTATAGTGCTACTTTTTCAACATCACTAATTTAATTTTTTATGTAAATCATTGGGTTTATTGCTGGTACAATTACATTGAAATGTATGTAAATCATGTATTGTTTTTAAATTTAGTTTTGTAGCTCAAAATTTTATTTTTTGATCATCTGATAACTTTCTCTGCATTTACAATGATAATATTTATATAACTATTAAAACCTATGTTTTGCAAAAAATTTTCAATGTAAAAATCTAGAAATTTAATACTTTTTCTATACACCTTTGGGCACAACCAGTATGCTAAACTTAGTACTTGATGTCAACAAATAATAAAATGATTTAGTCTTACTATAATATTTTAATAAACATTGTTATAATAATATAAACTGTTAATTATTCAATAGATACGTCGCATGTAATATATCACAAAAATGGTTGTCACTATATATATTATGAAATAACAAAATAAAGTTTTCGAACGAACGATGTATGTTTTTGAATTTGCTCGTGCCTAGGATATTTGACGCCACATTTGCTCAAAATTCTAAATAGATTCGAAATTATGCGTTGTTCCCTATATAATATTTACTTTATACTTTCGGCTTACATTATACTGTATCCAAACATACGTACTTGTATATAATTCTGCAACAAGCACGAACCTGGCTCGGTCGGATGTGCATATTTATACACCTTGCATATCATATATACACCTGTGCATATTATCATAATGTGAAGAGCAGCCGTACTGCATGCCTCAAAGTTGATCAGACTTTTCTTTCTTCCGGGCACTTCGTTCGCATATGCGCCCGGAATATTTTTATATAAAGAATAAGAGGCAAAAAATAAGTTTTCGCGCGCGAATTTGCATTTCCTTGCTTGTCGGCGGCATAAAGGATTTAATGAAAAAACTTTTCAATGCAATTTTAAAGGTTGTATAAATTTATAAATACAGTATGCGTAACTGATATTTATGTTGTTATAAAGATATATTGAATAATTTATGGCACATTGGGTATATATATATATATATATATATATATATATATTAATTTGGAAATATGAACAAACAAAACTCTTTTTTGCACTCATCTATTAAATAATAATTTTCACAAACGTTTCGAGACTAGGTTTGTCTCATCATCAGTGTGTTATAATTTAAAATTTAAAATATGGAAACCTAAATTAGCATTATGTGTTATCCGTTACAAGTCGTTCGATATACTCGACAGTATTTTTTTAAATTTAAATAAATTTTAATAAATTTTAAATTATAACACACTGATGATGAAACAAACCTAGTCTCGAAACGTTTGTGAAAATTATTATTTAATAAATTTGTGCAAAAAAGAGTGTTGTTTGTTCATATTTCCAAATTATTATCTCTTATCCACTCAGAATACATTTGTATATAAATATGGTTCATTATATAATATACTAATGAACATTATAAAATAAACTTCTAGGACAGCAAATGAATAATACAACTGGCACAGCTTGTAAATTTACTAGTATATATCGTTATTATTCGTTATTATTATTTTAACATTTTAGTTCTGTATTGTTATTTTTTCATTAGCATACAGTTTTGCTACACCTTTTAAGTCTTCAGTACTTCTTTCAGGGTTCAAAGAATATCCAGACCTAATGAACCCTTGCTTCCTCGACGCTTCAGGTGTTTGGTTTTACCCATTTTCTGAAAATATATGAATATACAATCAAAATTAACTAATAATAGCTCAATGTCAGTAGCTTCTCACATTGGTTATTTCTAGCAACTTATAAATAATTCACAATTTCAAATATTACGTGTATATGAGCCATAGTAATGAGTGATCCATGGAAATCTGAATACATACAAGGAACTGATATCAAAATTTCAAAGCATGTTAGATTTACACCCAAATCTAACTGTAAAAGGACATCCAGCGACTCCAGCAAAACCCAAGACTAAAAAAGAAATAGCCTCTTGATAATACCTAATAACAATTCTTTAAGATCCACTTAATTATGTAAATCAATAAATCTATCTTTTGTGGTGTTGTGCTAATTTTTGATTTCTAATTTCGTGTGCTTAAAGAAAGTTCCGGAACGACGTTCGACAACCATGATATTATTATCTTAGTTTAACATCTTTTTAGTTTGAGAAATTTTGTATCATTGATTCGCAAATAAAGCTTTAACAATGAACTATATGTTAAAAGTATAGTAATGATCTCATTATAAGGTTATATTGATTAAACAAATAACCAAATTGGAATAAAAAATATATTGTCTACTTGTTTATTATACTTGATTATTCTTTAATTCTCAAATATTCGTCGACAATTAGGCAGTATATCCCAAATATAGAAATTTACAATATTCATCGAAGAAATAATTTCTCGATTAATTATCTCCGGGAAGTTTATATTTATTAAAAGTACAGAAATTCATTTTAAATATCCGCTCAAATGAGATTTTTCAAGTTAATTTAGTTTATAATCACATTAAATCTCGTTCCTTTATTCTTCGGTCGATTCATTTACTTTTTCTTTGTTCGGCAAACGCAAAAGGAGAAATAAACATTTGCTTCAAGCTGATTCAGAATAGCATCTACCATTGTTAGGACTGTTTCACTTGGAGAATTTTTGAATTAAAAATAACAGAAAATAGCTGAGGATTGAGATATTTAAAAAAGATATTCATATAAAAATTTCAACAATGATCTTGAAATAAAATATGATGCAAGCACGTTCCTATAAGCTAAAATCGTTCTTTGAGTAGAATAACGTGATATACAATTCATTCTCTTAAATTACTATATATTATCGATAATAATTAATATTATTATCGATGATAAATATGGTTGAAAATTTTATTTAAAATTCTGTTTTAAATATGTTTTTGCGTGTCTTTTCTTCAAGATTATTACTTTCATTTTCTTCTTTAGTGGACAAAAACGGAAAAAAATAAAATAAAACCATTTTTAACTAGGTTTGTATTTTATAGACCTCAATATATAGAATACTTATAATATTATCAGTACCCAAACAGATTTATCACAATGAAATGCTACACTAAAAAAAATTGCAAATGAAAAAATTTACCATCGTCATAGAGAACTTTATTAAAACACACCAAAATTTTGTTTTTGTTACAGATTCATTCTATTACAACAAAAATATCATTATGTAGATGATATAATTATTAGCAACACATGAAAATTTTCCAAAGTCAAATTTTACAAAGTCAAAATTTGATTTATTAAAATACTTATATGATTATTTTTATAAATACTGAAATAAATATAAGTCAAAGAGACTAGGGCTAGTTTATTTCTATTCCATTATCTATTAATCAATCTACCGAATAGCGACAAAAAATTTAATACGTACAACACGAAGAGAAGAGCTGAAACTTTACTTTCCTAAGAAGTTCCCCATGTGATAGAAGAATTTAACTGCATTTTCTAGAAAATGCCATTTTGTAAAATCGATGACGCACTCTACAAAAGGAAAGCTCCTTCAAAGAGCATTAACGGAACTTTGCCGCGATGCACGAACTTGCGGAATCATTTGTTCAATCAGAACCTAAATCCGTATTGCATTGTGACATTCACTTGATAAAAGGAGATGGATATTTAATATTCAAAGATTTTATTTAGTCAACAGTGTCTGAGAATCTTTCGAATATATTTGTTTAATATTGCTTTGGATAGAAAATAATTTGCACGAAATTTTATTTAGTAATTTATTTCCTTCTGAATAATTGCACTCGAATGGTAAATGAATACCCGCTCAACTGATAAAGTATAAGATCATATAATTAAAATGACGATGAAGTTATTGCTAAATATTTTTAAATCATACTGAAAATATTCTTGATTTTATATGTTCATTAACAAATGGCAATTAAATACTCGATCTACAGGTTTAGTGAAGTTTAAATTGATATAATCGAACGTTTCGATAAAATTACTGCCAAATTTTTTAAAATAGGAACAAAATATCAAAATCAATATTTATTCTGTTACGGAAAATAATCTTTATTAACTTCACTTAGGGTAAGTTATAGTAATCGCAGGGAAATCGAAAATGAAAATTTTTATATAAATTTACGTTTCAGAGGTTTCTGAACATTTTGGCATTCCTTACAAAAAATGGATGATTGTGTTTATGTGTGTAGTATGTATATATGTATGTATGTTCGGATACAAATTTTAAAAATTTTAAAATTCTCATAAACGTAATTTTTTTAAAATAAATTTCAAAGTTTTTCCACAAAAATAAATTTTTGTTACGGAAAGTTCCAGCAGTTTGCCAAAAGGCACGATGCCACGCACCACTAGTTAACTTCCCGTAGGGTAAATTATAATAATCGCAAAAAAATGAAAATGTTTGTATATCTTTACATTTTGAAGGATTTGCGGATGTATGTGTGTGTGTGTTTGTGGATACAAATATTCGTCAACGATTTTAGAAACACCGACCAACCGATTTGGATAATTCAAAAAACATTCGATTCGTATTAACATGGAGACGTGCTGATTAGTTTTTAATTACGGTACGGGAAGTTTCAGCAATTTTACCTTAAGGAACGATGTCATGCAACACTAGTTTTAAATTTATATAGTACTAAATTTTAGATAAATACTATTTCAACAATAATATAAGTTATATTAATATAATTGAATGACTACTCGATGAAATCATGTTTGAATGATGCAAAGTACGAAACACAATATCATAGTAAATATTCAGTTTATTAACTGGAAATATTTTTTCTTTTGTTTGTTAATACATTATTAAATGTAAAATAAAGATGAATATAGAACTCAAGAAATAGATGAATATAATAATTAACTTCAATGTTTGAAAATATTCATCTTCACCCATTTCAACTGTTTGCAGATTTAAATAACGAGTAATTATACATTTGTGCATTACAGATTACTACAATACAAATTATAATTACTGTGAAGTGAGAACAGTCACATTACAATACTCATTATAATGAATCTATTATTCCTAGATATTTTGAAAATAGTGGAAATCAGTATTCATTAGTTAAATAGATAATATTATTTCTATTTTGAAAATTTGCAGCAAGAACATTTAATATTAATTTTCCCCATTATACATAATATAGCAGTTCTGTTCATTCTCAAATTCAACCAACAAAGAATTCTCCATGTGAAATTTGTATGACAAAGAAACTGTCTACTGACGCCGGCATGTAATTCTTAATACAAAACGTGGAAATGCGAAAATTCCCGGAAAATAGCGCTATGACTAGACAGTACTGAGGTAATAAAAGTCGTTCAAAAACCGCAAAGGTTTTACCAGCCGTCATTTATTTCAAACGAACTGAACGTGCGTTTCGGTTGATTTTATAAAAATGTAACACTTCAACATTTTGCATTTATTTATATAAATTCTTTATGAATAATCGTGGATTATTATGTTTTTAAATTTGAAAAATATGTTACACAATTAGAGTTTATGATCACTCTCTTTTTTCAGCCTTCTTGAAAAAAAAAACGTATAAAGGATGAAATTTGGGCTCGTATTACAACTTTTATTTTAGGAAAATAATAGTATTAGAAATAAAGCTAGAACACAGGTACAATGCCAATATTGTTTTTACTTAGATTAATTTGCTAAATTTGTGATAATTTGTGATAATTGCGATAATTGTGATATATATATATATATATATATATATATATATATATATGTATCTATAATCATTGAATTATTAATAATATAAAAATCAATTCGACATTAATAAGGTGATTGGAATAATTTTCTCATTTTGCAAATATTTTAAATCTCTACATCAACACTTATTTTAATCCCATTTTAACCGATAAAAATATTATTTTGATTCAAAATATGAAAATTAAGTACATAATAAAGGCACCAGAAATAATTCCACTGCGGGCTTCACTCTTGCGTTAATGCCTACATCAATTACTCAAATAAAATGTGGAATTGTAATTAACTCAGCAAAATTCTCTTATCAATTAGCTTTACAGCAAATGCTTTTCATAATTAAATATACAAGAAAGGGTGGAAATATACTAAAATGGGGTCTCCAATCCGTATGTTAATGCATATTCTGCATAATTTTGGAGAAATAATTAATAGAACCATTTATTCTCTAGATTCAATTAGTTTTACACCAAAAATTGTAATGGAATTTTGAAGAATTATGATCTCTCAGTTTAGGGCAGTATGATTTAAATACTTTGTAGACACAGGAACTTCAGTATCGTCTGAGAAGTGAATAGATAAAAACCGTACAAATTAAAAAACTAATTAGTGCACTGTGTAATGGATTAGTCATTGAGTTACATAAAATAGACTAATTTCTGCACTTGCATACGAAACGTGCTGTAACTCATATACTCGAGTTTATTTCCCAAAGTGAGTCAACAATCTGCCATAAGCTCTTCCGATGTACAAGCTAAATACGATACAAAGTTTTCGTTAAGTCACTTAACTGAACGAAATTAGATGCTCCAAACATAGTCAGGGGGTCCCAACCTATAATATACAAGTTTAAGTTGCACTTATATCTATAAGAGAACTGGGAACTATCGGTTGTTCGAAGCCATCTATTAAGCTGTATGCAAACTTGATAAATTCTCTCAAGTTTGCAAAGTGTACTTCCACCATTGCCAATGGTTGCGTAAGATGACGGGGGATAATCTATAGAAATCTATAGAAAATGATAAATTATATTATTGGTTAACACACATTTTGTGTAACAAGCATAAGGACAAAATCATCAAAGTTGCTTATGGTTAAGTGGTTAAGCGAAGGAGCTTAAAAAGCTAGCTTGTAGAACATACATCATACATTAATTTTTGGGATGTCAAAGAACTTATTGAAAGTTATGACTTTTATATAAAAAACCACTAATCTATATTCATATTCATTTTGTTATAATAGCCAATAAGAATTTTGGAGAAAAAAATGTTTTCTAAAATAATATTTTTTCCTATGAAATTTACAACTTAATGACGTTTGCATTATAAGTAATTTTTTTCTTTCTCATTCTGAGTTTTTAAATACTATTTTTAGAATATTTATTTTTTTAAATTCAAAGAATAACATATATTATATTATGAATGTTCAACAAAAACATCTTAATTTTAATAATTATATAATGATTTTATTTTACTAATATAGAGTTTTTTTCGTTCATGTCTCTGATTTTAATAAATCCCATTGCAATTTCTTTATGTAAATAATTTAATTATATCATCAACATAATTTCCTTAACTTTTTACTAAATTCAAAGCCAATTTAGATATACGGTGTAGAACTATGGGAATCACCTTCCAAAACAGACATGTCAAAAAAAATTTTTAAAAAAACTTTTGAACGCTCCAAAGTATGTACTGAATTGGTTAATATATAAATACTAAATTAGGAAATACGAACACATTCACAGACAATTACAAAAGCCGTCTCGAAGATCATCCAAACCCACATCTAGAGAACTACTCCACAATGGTATGAGTACAAAAAAGAAATTCATATTACAAATAAAGACGTCAACTTTTAAAATCTCTGACAATGGTCAGAAATTTTGTACTTTTTAAGAGATTTTTCCCTAAAGTTCAAATATTAAATAAATAAATACAGAGGACTACAAAAAAATCTACATTTATTATCATTCATATTTGTATTAACTTTCAGGCTTACAGTAATTAATTCTATAAATATAATATACAGCTGCAACATAATTTACAGGGTGATGACTACACTCTGATGGATGTAGTTCTAGTCACTGAAACGGCTTATTTTAATTTTTTCGAATATGTAAATTTCCTTACAATTATTTATTGCATAGATTCAATTACATCTAATTTAAATTAATCGCGATTTTAATTGAAAATAAATTGAACAGTTTGCTACACCAGTGTAAGTGAATAACATAGCTCCATATTCATAGCTATCGAACCGATTAAAATCGGCACTCGATACGACGTCCTTTCATTACTTAAGCTGTAATTCCTATAAATTAGCTTGTATTTTAGCAAATCTACTAATAAGTACTATAGAGGAGTCATGTATTATAATACAAGAGAGGAAGAAGATTAACTTAATTGATTCCCTAAGTCCGTTAAGTAGTTGAGGAATTAGAATGCGTGATATCTCTAACGAGAACTGAACATGCAAAACTTTGACGGCGATATCTTAATGTGGTGAAAACTTTTCAATTAACTCAACTTCGTCGTAGTTTTAAATTTCCTGATAGAATCTATAGGAAAAACTATTCATTGTTCAAACACGATTAGACAAATTTATCTTATACCTTAAGAATTGAAGGGGATCTAACCGTAAACTACTTTTTATAGTTGCTTAGTAAGAACTTTCTTTTTTTTAACCTATTGAATTATTTACTGACAAAGTAAAAATATACGTTCGACAATTAAAATACAATAGCTTAAAATAAAGTTTATTTTATCAATTAACAACATCTAATTTTTTCAAATGGAGATCCATTGTTGATCATGCTGACTTAAGCAACAACTATTTAATATTTTTAATAAATCTAATTAATTATACAATTAAAATGTTAAAAATGAGCAAAATGAAAATTTCTTTTGACTCAACCCATTTACAACTTTCACCAAATATTTGTTTCAAAATACTATGTCTAATTTGATAATTAAATTAGTATAATCAATGCTAATGCAGAATGAAGGAAAAGCAAAAAATTTGACAAAGAATACGCACATTTAAGTAATTATATAATAAATTAAATTAGATAGCTTGGTTTAAAAATATAATTTTAATGCTTATATTTCAATATATTGATAATAGTAAATTCGATATTTTAAAGATAGGAGTACCTATATCAGATTTTCAATAAAATATATTTATTTTAAATGTTTTTTTATTACATGAAAGCTTGACAAGAATAAAAATAAATATTTGTGTTCACTGAAAACTAAATATTTCGTATGATTAGCAATTAAAATAATTTCCCCGATTGCCGTCGATAAATTAACACAAGTAATTACGTTCCGGTTCGAATATGATTGTGTTTCGATATCTCTATTAATAATAACGCAGATTCACAAAAACTCATATTACAAATTGTGGATATCCACGTATTCAAACTCTAAAAACAATATATTTCAAACAAAATGAGTATTGATTTATGTTTTTATAATGAAATATGACGTAATTAGTATGCATCGCTATCGGTTTGTAATTCCCGATGAAAATTGCAATGCAAATAATTTATATTTGGTAATACCGGTTTTAAATTATCATATTGTATTGTATTTTGTAAAACTAGTACATTATATAAAATCGGAATATATGAAAAATAAGTTGTTATATATTAATGGCTTAGATACAAATTTAATTGTTGATATAGCAATAAACAATTTAAAATAAACTATTATACTGAATGGTTAAGTGGCTAAAAATTAAATGTACTCGTTTCGAATCCGGGTAATGTGTACAAAAAAGTTGTACAATACTTGAAAAACTGAAGCTAGCTGAAGTTATGTTCATACATCTTATATTTTACATATGTAGTATTAATTAACTAATAAAAGGTAATGATGCTTGCTTGAGCGCACGAATATAGATCATGCCTCATGAAAACAACTAAGAACAATTTTCAAAGATTTTCAATTACAGTAGCAAATATAATAATAGAAGAAATTACATTATCATATCATGACTGAAAATCGTGTGTGACAAAACCATAATATTTTACCATAAACGGTTTATGAACATGCACACATGCAATTCCGGGTTGCCTTTGACGAAGAGCTGCATATAATATTACTGAAGCAAAAAACACTTCAATTTATTGACAGGGGTAATAAAAGTTTTAATTTTTTCTAAATTTTCAATAAAGAGTGCATAGGCATGAAACCCGAATAAATTTGGAACTTGTTAAAGCACACATTGAAAGTACAAAAGTAAAGTAAAATGTCTAATCCCGAGTTTCAGTTTTCCACACTCACATTTTATTTGAAATAACTTTTTGTTCAATAATAGTTGTCTAGCCCTTACCTTTGTGAATTTCGTTTATAAGGAATTAGATGCCAAAACCAACTTAAGGACCTCCCATGAAAATGACGGTTTATAATACTTGCCAATTCTTATAGGAAACTGCTTTCTGCGGTAATTGATAATTTTACAAAAATCAAGGCTACTTTGAATGTAAAATCTATTCTATATGAAAAATATTTTTCTCGATCAAAGCGAAATACGTGAAAATAATTTAAAAATATTTACTTGAGAATAAAACATAACATACTAGATTAAATACATTTTTATCAACTATCTAAATCGGAATCAGAACCATTTACAAATCTGTAACATATTATATATCTCAAATGCAGTATTAAAGTTCTAAAAACAAAAAGATATAACATAATGTGATCATATTTTTTTAGGTCAAAATCGGGACGACAACTTGCAGTTGCGCTAATCCGGGACGCTAATCGAGGTGAGTTAATTTTCGTAAAATTGAAAATGCAAAATAAAAATTGCTAATTTTCGTAAAATTGTCAAAGTCCGAAATTATCAATGTCAGATGCTATTTTAACACTTTGGTATTTTGCATTCGGAAATTTTCCCAGTCACAATCTACAGTTTCATATAAGCATACTCGTTGAATACATTATTTTCAGATATTTGATGAATTATTGTGATTTTATTATCAAGTAATTGCAAAAATTCAGTTCAAACTTATAGTTTTTAAAAACCTGGGACAAAACAATACAATCCGGGACAAAATTTGCCTTTAGGAAATCCCGGGACATAAGGTAGAAACAAGTGTTTTGCAGAAAAAATATCATTAAGTAATATTTTTAAGTAAAATAAAGTAAAATGATTTAAAAGAACAAACATACTATCTACAAACGTACTGGTTGTTGCATCAAATATACTTCTATTACTCCTTTATTGCTGGTATAGTATAGTCTTCTCTACATATCGCGTTCCACATACATATAGTATTTGAATATTCAATTTCGAGTTTTAGAAGCCTCACATTTCTGAATGGTTTGCACAAAGCTCTTTGATATCGAAACTATCACGAAGTAAAAGCATTGAAAGCCTTGGCCATTCGATTTTATCCAGTGAACGAAAAGGTCAAAAAACCAGAGACCGTGATGAGCCGAAAGATTTATCGAACGAGAAAATTACCCATGTCGTGTCAATCTGCTTTCCGATACAGGATATGTTTATCCTTTTTGGCTATTTTTACATACGGCGGATATATGATGATACTCTAGGCAGAGATATACATAATACAGAAATATATGTATTAGTTTTGAGGAAAAGCAATACTAAAGTTTTTGCTACATTTATTTTGAGAACGGTTTAATATATTTCAAAGGATCAGTAGAATGTACTGATATACTTTCATTATTCATAAACATAAACATAAATGGTATACAGACTAGACTAATATATTTCAATTTAGACATTATGTAATGATATTTTTTGTTTATACATTTTGGAAATAAAATAGGGAAGGGGTAGACAGAAAAGTCTAAATCGACTTGCAGTAATTATAATATCTTAACCAAATGAAATACATAATTGAGTGAAGAATCTCTTACTCAAAGATTGAAAAGGTGACCATACGATCTTGAATGAAAT
This sequence comes from Ctenocephalides felis, assembly GCF_003426905.1. NCBI lineage: Eukaryota > Metazoa > Arthropoda > Insecta > Siphonaptera > Pulicidae > Ctenocephalides > Ctenocephalides felis. Next base: position 33,108,573 of record NW_020536999.1, on the reverse strand, counting down.
GTAATCTCTTTAAAAGAGATATTTTATTGGAGAGTTGCTCTCTCTTTAATTGCATTTACAACCAGCATATTATCTTAAAATTTCAATTATTTTAATCGACAATGAATATATGCGAAAAAAAGTGAACTACATTACAAGACATAATAAGAATTAAACAAACAACTATCATACTATGTTCAATAACAATCCCAGTTAATTCCTAAATATAAAAATATGTAGTTTTACCAGCTTTCTGAGCATTAATTTTGCCCCATAGGCAAAGACAGTAATCGTCCATAAATCGAAAATGAAAATTTGTACATATCTTTACTTTTATCTTTTTTGAACATTTTGGCATACCATAAAAAAAATGGATGTGTAGATACGTATGGATGAAATTTTTCCTTCATGATCTCAGACGCACGGAACAACCGATTTGATTAATTCAAAAAGCATTCGATTTCTAATGATAGAGAGACGTGCTGATTAGTTTTCAGCAAAGATAGCTCCAGCCGTTTTGGAGATGCGGAACAAAATGTGCATACAGTGGAAACTCGGTTTTTGCGAGACCCGGACATCCGATTAGAACGATTCAAAAAATGTTCGGATCGCATTGACGAGGAGACGTACTGATTAGTTTTTTTGCGCAGGCAGTTCAAAACGCCTCAAAGATTAGAGCAAAAAGTGTAAAAATAGCAATTATTGAAGGAACGAATTATCCGGAACGAATAGGGGAAAGGCCCCAAGTAGCGGACACCTAAAGTTATTTTTAAATAAATCAAAAAATATTTTACATAATGTTTATTAAATTATGATTTATGTTAGATAACGCGTGATCCTGTACCTGTGTCCCCAGTGCCCCTTTCACTTGTATTTTTAAATGAAAAGATTTATACTCGCTTAAATAATAAGTGTTAAATAGAGTGTCCGGTGCTTGGTGCCGTCCGGTGTTACGGGACTTCTCCCTGATTCAAAAAAATATTTTGCTTGTGAAAGTGTGGAAAGAGTGAACAAAAAGTTAGTTTTTGGCGAAGGTATAATTTATTTTCATTTTGTTTTAACTTTCAAGATTTTTTTTTGGTATCTAAAATTTAATCGAAGCAACAGAAGATGCAAGGCCTAATTTTTTTCCAAATTAACTTTTTGTCCAATAAACTTTCCTAAACATGTATTATCCATTCGAAAATAAATATCCTACTCTGAAACTCATAAATAACGATGACACTGACCTACGTGCGATATATTTGTCAAAACACCATGTTCGACATTTTATACGCACTAATGGCCAACCTGTGTAATCCAATGTCATGGCATGTAATTACTTCCTCTTCGACAGCGTAATCCATATTGAAATATTTAATATGCGATCCAATATATTTTATATGACAAGCAGCCACGAATTCGACCTTTTTGCATGTCAAGCGTGTAATAAAATACACACGGGCTGATAAGAATAACAAGAGCGAAATCCTCATCGTAGTAAAGGATCGATGATGAGCACGTGAAGAATTTAGAAAATTTTGGAAAATAGATGGAAAATTATATTCTATTTTATTTCTGAAACATGTAAGGTTATGCGTAGGTATATATTTTTTGTTATAGTTTCAATTACAATCTGTTATACTAGGACATTCAGTAATTGTTGTCCAATCCAGTGGTGACCAATTAACAATACTCGAAGTATTTGTTGACATTTTTATGATTATATTCAGCTATATTCACGAGAGGCAATTATCATTCGTGATTATATTTTTTGTTTTGGTATTAATATAACTCTAATTTGTACGTTTTGAGATGACTAGTAAAATAAATGCTGTACCTAAATCATGCAGAGCTTTCATAGTGGGAATCTATCTCGGTCATACAAAATTTCGGGTCTTGTCATCAAACAAATTATAGTTTTATGTATGATGCATGTTGCATATATATTATGGTTTATCAAATCTAAATTAGAAAAAAAAAAGTTTGTTACAAAATTTTCATACAAAAGTAAAAAACAATTTGGTAACTAGAACTTCCAGAAGAGACCCAATGGTTGTTTATTCTATTCAGTTTTAGATTGATGTGAATATGTATTGCAGCAATGCGCCGAAAGAGCATTATTACTTGGAATCGTATTTGATATTATTCATTACTGCTTAATCACAAACTGGCCAAGGTAGGGATCAAACTTGGAATCAGTCATTCTTTCGATTACTGGGCCTACTAATTAAATAAAACAAAAATTAAATAATCAAAATTTTTAAAAAAATTCAAATTTGTAAATTTCTTCGAATTCAATTTGTATTAATTGAATTTGTTCATAAAACGAAAATTTGCAGCATATTGACCTAGGATTAGTTATCCTTTAATACAGAGTAAATAAGAAAAGTTTCGATAGAAAGACGTTACTTAAATAGTTGCTTCAAGTGCATAAAGTCAAGCTTCTTCAATTTTAATTACTTCAATATATAACCTTATCACAAACATTATTGATCGAGACGCTATTATTGTTTTATACAAATTTGTATGCTACACAAAACAATCCGATTTTCCTTTAATCTAATTTTGATCAACAAAAGGTAACGAGAAAGATGGTTGATAAAGAGGTTCTTATACATAACAGTAAAGTCATTAACTAAAGGAACAATGTAACAATTAAAATACATCTTCAAAACGTGAGATACTCTCTGAAAAGCTAATTATAAGCATTAATTTTCTACACAAACATAATGCGCAACAGTTCCATGATAGCAAAAATATGATGAATATTGCGATAGGCATTGATTTTGTATCGAGAATTCATGGAATATATTTTTTATCTTCTTCATGCATGAATATATGTTTTTATTTATTTGTATGTGCAAACGACAAAATGAAAGTGACATGCGGAAACTACATAAATTAATTTATTCATTGAATTTTCAGCACACCTGTGGAAAGAAAAATTTGATATATATATCTATATATATAAAAGAGGATCGCTTTATGTGCTAACACTTATAACTCACGAACGGCTGAACCGATTTAGATGAAAATTGGCAGGGAGGTAGTTTAGAGCCAGGAGAAGGACTTAGGATACTTTTTATCCCGATTTTCAGTTTAATTGATAGTATATTTATATATATAAAAAAAATACTAGCTAGCCCGGCCACGCGTTGCTGTGGCTCAGTAATTGGTGGCAGAGAGGTAGTTTAGAGCCCGTTTTTCATTCTAATTCAGAATTAATTATTTATAAACTATCCATGTAGTTTATTCAATCTATGATACTATATATATATATATATATATATATATATATATATATAAGGTGAAGTGAAGTTTAATAATAATGCCGCGACCAAGACTATATATATATATATATATATATATATATATATATATAAGGTGAAGTGAAGTTTAATAATAATGCCGCGACCAAGACTGAAAAAGAGCATTACTTACATTTACATGTACATTTTGTCGAATAACTTATTCCCAGTTATAATTTCCCAGAATTTATCAAAGAATGGTTAGTAATATATGAAGGTACGGGGTTAAAAGTTTCACGACCAAAGTGTCAAAATCCAGTAAAGCTGAAGCATTGTTTAACAACATTATTTGAAAGTGAAGGGAGAAAGATGTATAACCAGCTATAACCTTGATTCTTATGACTTTGATATTGGGAGATAAACGGTCATCTTTGAAAATCCATAGTAAAAGTATTTTCTTCTGTTGGTAGCTTTTTAGCATTAGTTAAAAATGTAATTATTTTGTAAAATACCTTTGAAATTAAAATAAGACATTAACCTGTTTGCCATCTGGCCGTTCCAAGTTACCCCGCCTATAGGGTAAAAAGGTCTAGATAACAAATTTTTGAAAGACAGCAAAAAAAGCACATTTTTAAAATGACGAAGTCTGTAGTTTTACTGAACGTAGTCAGCTAATCGTTCGTTTGAAATATTTTTGATTCTCTAGAAATTGTTTAGAATATACCTTACTTAGCAAAACAACTTTTGCCGGGTCAGCTAGTATATATATATATATATATATATATATATATATATATAACTTTTTGATGCTATTTCTTAACTACGTAGTATGTTTTTTAGTAGGTCACCCAACGGCTGGCCTATCTCGTTTATTGAAATTTTGTCTTTTGCATCTGATATACCTACAGCATTTAATTCAGAAAGCAGTTTTAGGTACATTTAGTATATTTTTCAATGAATGAATATAATTTTATTGCTTTTTTTCAGTAGGTAACCCAACGGTTCACCTATCTCTTTTATTGAAATTTTGTCTTATGCATCAAATATACCTACAACATTTTTTTCATAAAACCGTTGTAGGTGCGATTAGCCTAATACTCAATAAATAATCTGTAAATAAAAGCATTGATTTTAAATTAAATTTATTATTTCATAATTGTTTTAATTCTGTATAAATTAGAATCCAGATGATGAAGCATTTTACTGATAATGGCTTGTTTCAAATCAAAAGAAACAACTTTTGTAATAAAAGCACGTTACATTGTATTTTATATAATGCGTGTCCATCGGTTTTATTACTTTAGAAAGTACTTTCATTTCAAAACTTTTTATAGCATCATAATGACAATTTCATTAAATTAAAATCTGCAATGCACTTCAGTTATATGCAGAATTTATGACAAATTACAAAGTCGAAATTTTTATTAGCTTTATAATTTTACATTTGATTAAGAAATAATGAGTTGTATAAATGATTTTATATGGTATATTATATTTCTTTTACAAAATATATGAATAGAAGTCCACATCATAGCCAATCACAAACTGTGAACTTTGCACTACGCCTGTTGCAAATTAGCATTTTGTTCAACAGTTATTCAGGCAAACTTTTTTAAATCGTATTAAGTACTTCCTGCTCAGTTCTAATTGAGTTATAACACAACATATGTGACAAACTGAAACATATGAATAGATCATATATAAATGAAATTTTTGCCGTGGAAAGCGAAATAGTAATTAAAATTTCAAATTTTTGGTAAAAGTTGCTCACTGAAATACTAAATTATAAATGTAGTAACTATAGAAAGTACAGCCTTAAAGTGTTTAAGTCTATATTATTAAGCTTTCTTGTTCAATTTCAAATAAAATTATTTTTAAGATTTTTTCATAATTGCCATTTTTATTCACTAAGTTTCGCTTATTCAAAAATTATTTATTCAATCATTAAAATATTTTCAATCTCGACAAAACTAATAATGGGTAGCATTGCCCTAGGGCAGTTGAGTTAGTAATTTCAGCTTGATTCAGGGAAGAGTAGTGTGAGAGATTTCCCATTGCCATTTCACACCGCAGTGTCCAAAATGAGTTGTTTTCTATTAAAAATTTTAAGTTTCAGTAAAAATAAATATTGCTGCTGCACAATGTCAGGTTGTTCAGAGCGAGGTTCGAACTCACGACCTCGCCCAGACGAGTCCGTAAACTTAACCATCACACCACGGAGCACACACATGCACACACATATATATATATATATATTATGTATATATATATTATATACCTTTATTTCTTCACATTTGATTTTTTTCAAATTAAATATCAATGTATCTTATATCCTCCTTTCTTCTGCATGTTATGACCAAATAATATATTGAATCCAATCAAATATTGGAA